>NC_142881.1:83342304-83676887 GCF_051225735.1 Oryctolagus cuniculus | reverse complement strand
CACTGGCTTCCAAGCTACTCAGACCAAGGGCTTAGTGAAAATCTTCCACACAGAGCCTGCAGGTCTGGGTACCTCAAAAGAGAATGGAAGTGGTCCTGGAAAAGTTCTGGGGACCATGGACCTCTGAAAATGGGATTTCTTTTTTCAGAAGATTCTACTGAGAGATCTGTCAGTATCATAGAAATTTGAATGTCTAGGAACAAGAGACAAGGAACAAAGCTGGGAAATCTACCAGTAGGACATTGCAAAACTCCAGGCAAAAGATGATGGTGGTTAAGTCAAAGGTGGCATTAGCAAAGAGAAGGAAAATCTATGGAAAATGCTGCTGTTTTGATGATAGAACCAAAGGAACTTGTTGATGAGCTAGAAATGTTAGCAAAGAGCTAAATAAATGAAGAAGCCATGTCCTGAGTATCTGGCATAATGCAATTGTTTTTCATTGAGATTAGGAAATTTGGAGACACAGGGAAGAATTTAGGAGTTTCATTTTGGAAGTATTACTTTTGAATGACACATTAAGTACCCAAACAGAGAGTTGCAGTGGACAGCTGGATAACAACATTCAAGTGTGGAGTTCAGAAGGGGGTCTGAATTGGAGATAAAAATGCCTGGGGTACCCGAGTATAGATAGCATTTTAAGCCATAGCATTAGGTGTGCTGACTAAGGCCCAAGTTCTGCCAGAAGAGTGAACACAGCCTGTCATGTCATTTCATCTGCCTGGAATTCTCAACACTGAGACCCAGCTCATGCGCAGGAGCCAGCTCTTCCAGGTGTGGCAGGACATCCAAACCTTTCTCTTCCTGGCACACAGGCAAATATCTACCTATCCTTTTGTATCCAGGAGGGGTTTATGATCAGCTCTGGCCATTGGAATTAGGTAGAAAGTGATGTGTGCCCCTTCTAGGCCCAGCCTCCAGAATACTGTGTTTTACCTGTTCTTTATCTGGTCTCCATCTGATGTCAGAACTAGCAAAATGAATGCAACATCAATCCGCAGATAAAGTTCACTGTCAAAACATCCAGATTGGTGATGTGTATTTTAGTTACCTAAACACAATAGATTTCAGCCCTTGCCATTGACCAAATTCTCTCATTGTTTTCTAGGAGTGGGATTGTGAGATAGGAATCCCTCTTAGACCTCAGCTCTTATTACAGTCTCCACTGTCTCCAGCCTCCCTGGAGCTGTCCAGAGTCAACAATGGGCCCAGGGAAGCGACAGAAGGCTCTGTTCCTCCAGGTTTAGGATGATAATTGGAGTGAAAGGCCTTAGCCCACACTGTGCAGAGCACTCATCCTACTTCACAGAGCCACAGGAGACAAACACAGCTCACATCAGACCTTGAAGGCTATGCTAAGAACTTGAAGTTTGACTGTAAACAATATGGGAAGTCATTCATGACTTTCAGCACTAAAATTGCACCGTACAACTTTTGAGTTCTAAAAACACACCCTAGAGGCTGTGTTGAGAACAGACCAATTGTGATGGAGGATTAGATATTAATGGTGATTTGGTCCAGAGAGTTGGCAGTGAAGACTGGGAGAAGTGTCTGGATTCTAGGTATATTTATGTAGAGGCAAAAAAATTTCCTGTTATGTTTCATGTAGCTCTCAGATCTCACTTCCTCCTTGCAGTTAGCCCATTGACCAAATGTAACTCCCTTGAAGTCTTCCCCACTCTATCTGAAGTGGCCCTCTTACACTTGTCACTCTCCATCCTCTCCTGCTTTATTTTTCTTTGTAGTCTCAGGCACATGAAATGATATGTGCCATTGCCAACCTATTCATTGCCATCTGTACAGAGTGAACACTGTCTTCCTGAGGGCATGGATTGGTTGTTGCCCTCAACATATCCCCAGAGCCTAGAATAGTGTCTGACCCACAGTCGACCTCAAATATTACTTAAGAAAATGAATGAGCCAATACAATCAGTCTTGTGGGGCCCATGAGTCTTGTTCCTAACACATCAAGCAGTAAACACAAGGACCACCACTGCAGTGTATTTGCTATGATGCACAGACATCACCTTAGTGGCAAAACAAAGAAGTGATCTGGCCTCAAGCCACACCTTTCTGCCTAGAGTCCGAGTATCTCTGGAAGGCCAGAATCTAAATATCATACCAGTACAGGACCATTACCATCCAAGGCACCAGCATTTGGATAAAGATCCCAGATTATCTTCCCCTTTAATACTCTTATAAACTAGTCCACCTTTTCTAGTCTCATTCTGGTACAGGCTCATCCCTGCAAGGGCAAGAGCTGGCCAGATTCCCAGCAACTCAGTCATCTCACTGCTCAATTCTCCCTCAGGAAGTGCTGTTCAAATGTTTTCCCTGGACCATCTAACGGCAGCATATGCTGAGGCCCTTAGCATCTTCTCAGATAAAGCCAAGTCCCCCTCAAGTAGCTACGTGTGCATTCACTCTAGGCACTATGACATACAGAAGCTCTCTAGGACTTATTCCTTTGCAAAATTGAAACCATTATGCCTGTTAAACAACAATGCCCCATTTCTGTCTCTTGTCCTTACCACAATAAAACAAATAAAAGGGGGCAGTGGTGCAGGAGGAAACTTTCAGAAGTGATGGACAAGGTTATTACCTTGATGAAGTAGTAGTAGCAGTCATGGGCATCTTTCTAAACTCACCAGCTTCTGCACATTCAGTATGGGCAGATTTTTGTGGGCCAATTACACCTTAATAGTGTATATTATGTATAATGTAAATCAATGTATTTTTTTAAAAAGTCATCATAATCTTTAATAAAAAAAGAAAACAACAGAAAAAATGGAACAAAGAATCTCACAGAGATTATCTGGCTGGACGGGATCACCTGCCTCCCACAGCAGGGGCCAGAGCCATGCAGAGTGGGCTGGAGCCACTTACTGAATGGACTGGGGCTTGGAGGGCATGCCAATGTGCACCCCCTGCTATTGCTGCCGAGTCTGGCATCTGCAACCCCTGAGGTTCCACAAATGACCTCATCCCCAGTTCTCAATTTAGCACACCGGAGTAGCCAAACCCAAAGGCAGTGTTTAGAAGGAATTGGTGGCCGGCACCCCAGCTCACTTGGCTAATCCTCCACCTGCAGCACTGGCACCAAGGGTTCTAGTCCCGGTTGGGGCACCAGATTCTGTCCCGGTTGCTCCTCTTCCAGTCCAGCTGTCTGCTGTGGCCTGGGAAGGCAGTGGAGGATGGCCAAGTGCTTGGGCCCTGCACCCGCATGGGAGACTAGGAAGAAGAAAGTGGCTCCTGGTTTCGGATCGGCGCAGCATGCCAGCCGTAGCAGCCATTTTGGGGGTGAACCAATGGAAGGAAGACCTTTCTGTCTCTCTCTCTCTCTCACTAACTCTTCCTGTAAAAAAAAAAAAAAGGAATTGGAATTGGTTTCATTATGGCATAGCTTACTTTTTTAAAATTAAAAAAGGTGACACAAGAAGAAAGGAACTTCTCTGCAAACTACCCAGATCCAACTACCCTACACTAACAGATACTTTTCCTCTTCCTTCCTTCATGCATATTTTCCATGGTTGTAACCTTAGGAACCTTTGAAATTTTTGCCCTTCATTATGCTCAATAATCTACCATAACCTTGTTTTTCTGTCTTAGAGTCATTAAAATACTATATTAATGGTTTTATGAAGCGGCATCATGTCAGAGTAATATAATGTTTAAACAATTCTCCTATTGTTGAGTAGTTAAGTTGATCTCTTAAACACATTTTTGTTGTAATCATTGTTATAGAGAGTGCTTAACAATGTTCCACACATTTTAAAGTTAATCTCTATTTGTTAACTCATTTGATCCTCACCACAATTCTCAATTTAGGCCCCATCATGATTATCCACATGAAGAAACTGGGACACAGTTTAGTCACATCATTTGCCCAAGGTCACCAGGTAGTTAAGAGACTTGTCAATGAGCAAGTTCAAGAGCAGACCTGTCAGTGCACACACTAACTAACCACACCCTTCTTTTGCTGCAACAAACTTATCTGTGCAAATGTGGAGTTTTTATCCTGGAAAAAAACTGCCATAAATTCATAGAGTTTGAAACTGTTGGGTCAAGAAAAATGTGAAGACCTTTATGTCTCTCACTAAATATTTCCACAACGTTGTTGAAAGGAGTTCTTCCCATTTCAAGCCTTACCAGTCATGAATAATCATGTCAATAGGACCATATACCAGCCAACTTCAAGTTCCATTATCATAATTTTTCACTTTGCTTAGCATCTACAAAATGACTTCTAAAGGTAGCGCACATTAGCGATTCTTTGAATACTAAAAATGATGGACACCTTCCAATCAATCCTTGGCTAATTGTAGATGCTCTTTTTTGTTCACATCCCTCACACAGTAAAACACTGCATTCTTGAGAGTGCTTGTGCATTTGAATAAGCTCTTCATCTTTTCTCCTTGTTAGACTTGACACAAACATGTCCTTTTCCTCTTGATCTTGTTATGTTCGACTATACAGAAGTTTGCTCTTTGTTTGCTTTCAAAGTGTAGGTATCTATTAGATTCTCCTGTGTTGACTGCATGATGGTGGTCGCATGGAAATTTAGTCAAGATTCTTTTACGTCTTTGATAGTAAATATTCTTTTTAGGAAAATAAGGATGACAATATTATGTATGCCATATGATAGATGACAGGAAAAATGAGGGCCCAAAACCATCAGTTAGAGACAGTAGATCATCATGTTATCTGTTACCATGGACGGACTTTATTTTTTTGTTTTTCACATCTTATCGATCATGGTTGGAGTGAAAAAAACCATTGATTTTAAGAATTCTATTGAAAAAAAAAAAAACCATCAACTGTGAAGATAGTATTTAGAACACCCTACAACAGAGAAACAAGTTTATGATAGGATATTCTGTAAAATGGAGGACTAAAAATTTTGAGGTCACTACAATCACAACTGTGCATACTGATTTTTATATACACAGATGTATTATTTTTATCATGCCACTGTTCTACATTTTGGACTACAATAATAGTGCTTGAATTGATTGCTTTAGATTTTCTAAGTACCCATGTAACCAGAAAATAATCAATTGTTTTATTTTACTATTTACATCTCATTTCTTTTTTCATGTCTTATTACAAGGAATTTTAAAACACTGTAATTAGCTTGAGGGAATCCAAGCAGATAGAAGCTTACTTTCTGTCAAATAAGTGTCGTGGATGTATTTGGAGAAATTTTCTCCCCAGGTATTTGCACTCCTTACACTTTCCATGGCCTTCAATCAGCGGCATCATTGCTTCATTTAGAAAAGTGATACCAAATTAAAGCCTCTAAACAGAGGCTTATGGATTTCAAAACCCAAGGTTTTGAAGATCCCACACTCTACTATTTGTGCTATAAAAAAAAGATTTGTGCTATTCATGAAGAAACCCTCACCCCAGACTATATTAAGATTCTCCAGTCGTAGTGATGGATAGGTAGCCTGGTGGTTGAGGCATCAGTCAAGAGGCCCACATCCCACCCTGCAGTACCAGGGTTTGAGTCTGAGCTCTGCTCCTGATTTCAGCTTCCTGCTAATGAGCATCCTAGAAAGCCTCAAGGTGGCACAAGTAGTTGGGTCCCTGTTACTCAGGTGAGAGACCTGGATGGAGTTCCAGCTCCCAGCTTCCACCCAGTCCTGCCTGTTTTAGGCATTTGGGGAGTGAATCAGCAGACAGGACTGATGTCTTTCTCCCTCTGTCTCTCCTTGCCTCTCAAAAAAAAATTAAAATTCATTTTAGAGGAATGGCTCTCCAGACAGGACAAAGCAAAGAATCAATTAAGTCACTTTATGGGGCTGACCCTTGGAGAGGGAAATGACAACAACTCAAGATTGGGTAGTGAGATCTAAGAGCACATTACCAAACAGAGATGAGGGACTCACCGAAGCCTTCAATTTCTCTGACTTGGCCCTACCATTCCTTCTCCCAGATGCTGCAGGGGCAGGCTCCTGTTCAGTGATGCTCTGTGTGCTCCCAGGTACCCATCTGCAGCCTCAGGCGCTGTGCAGGGAAACCTCTCCTCAGTACTGCCTTAGCCGGGGTCAACTTCCCAGGGGCGAAGTGTTAAACCCTCCAGTTCTGGAGTCCTGGTGACTGAGGGCTAGTAGAAGCTGTTGGTCACCTCTAGCTCTGCGCTCCTTCTCCCAGGTCCTCAACCTACCACCAGCATCTGGGGGCAGGGGACACTATTTCCCCAAAGACATTGCCAAAAGAGGATTTGTCTAGTATTTTTAGATCCTATGCATTTGCAAGCTCTCCTCCAGCAATTCTGTAAAAACAATACTCTCTAGAATCAAAGTCTTTGGTGTTTCTTTACAAAAACTTTTAATCCCATGTTTGAGGAGGGTTGGGTTCCAGGAGAGGGTGAAGAGGAAGAGGCTCTCTAGTGGCCACCATAGTCAGATGGTGTCTGGCTGGGCCCCTCTGTCAGCTGGCAGATCATTAGATCCACATACTCTGTGCTCTGGGTGCACATAGACAGTGCAGCAATGGGGACAGATCTGGGCATTGGGCTTCATTGGAATTCCTCCCACACCAGCCCCAAACAAGCTGCCCTTTACTGCCTGAGGTTTTCAGATGATGCAGGTGGTGAAGGATTATATAGTGAATAACTATTTATTATTCCAAACCCAGGCCCTCTCAGAGGGCTGGAATGGCTCCCTGGCTCCCCAGGCCTCAGCAATGCCTGTGGGTCCAGGCAGTGGGTATGCCTGTGGTTTGGGGTTTGTTCTGCCTTCATTGTGAGCTGAACCTCCAACAATCACTGCGCCCCGGGTGGTTGCTATTGATTTATGCTGGCTGTGAAACAACTGACTGAGGCAGCAGAGTGAATGCAAACTCAGTGGCATGTATTTCTGCCATGAGGAACAGAACTCTGTGTGCGGACTTGGCAGGCGCCCAATTAAGTACTTGATGATGATGAGTTGATTCGCTTTTCAGATTTTTGAGGCTTATGGGTTCTCTGCACCCCTGGATCTGCCTTTGTTCCTGCCCAGTGTGAATTACAGAGCTCTGTTAAGAGGCTTCAAAGGGCAGTCCCTCCCTCAGCCCACCTTCTCTTCTGATCTCCAGGGCTTTCTTACATTTTGCCTCTGCAAGAATTATGTGTTTTCTTCAAATATTTCCCCACCCTACCCAAAAATGCACCAAAGAAGAGAAGGAAAATCTGTGTCCTCGTATTTTCCAACACCACCACCTCTGGTTGCTGTGTGTATCACACAGTTCTCTCCTTGTCAGTTTGCCTTCCACATCTCATCCACCGAGCATCCCTCCATGGCCTTCAAGTCTCAGGACAGGGGCCACTTGGCTGCCCATGAGGTCACCACATGTTCTCCCCAGATGCCCTACACCATGCTCCACCCAAATCCTTTTAGCATGCCCATAGTAATACAGAGTGCCATTATTTCATACCTAAGAAACACCTTCCCCACTAGGAGCCACAAGAAGGGCGAATCAAGGACTATTTATCCTTTAATTCTCACACATGGAAAGCAGAGAAGGCATCAGTTCCATCACACCATGGTTAAATGCAAAAATGTGAATTTCAGAATCAGAAAGACCTGCCCAACAATGGCCAGGTACCCAATTCTCTGTTGAAATTGCCTCACTGATACTCCAATTCTGAAATTAATATATTCTGAAATAATTATCCTAATTGCCCAGTGTATAAAACATTTGGAGCAGAAAACACTGTTACAGTGAAACTTGACATCTAAATAACACTTGGTGAGGCATGTGACATGATTCAGGGGTTTGTGGCCAGGAAGTAACTTCCCCCCTTCCCGAGGGTTCATGCCTTTTAAATAACAAAGAGTCCTATTTTTGATTCCTTTCCAAAGGCAAAGATGTGCCCTCATTCTAAATCTATGCAGACACTGGGGAAGTTTATTACAATTGATAAAGGTCCAGCACAATATTTTTTGAGCTTTTTGGGCACAGACCTGACATTTTATATCCTAACCCAGCAAGAGTGAAAAAAAGCTTTCATAAAACATACCTAATACCCATATTACTCATAAAGTCTTCTTTTCACAATTTTTATTAATTGATTTATTTTCATTTTATTTGAAAGGCAAAGAAACAGACAGAGCTCCTATCCATTGGTTCACTCTCCAAATGCCCTCCAAAATTGGAGCTGGGCCAGACAGAAGCCAGAATTCTATCTCCCATGGGTGGCAAGGACTCAAAACACTTGAGCCATCACTTGCTGCCTCTCAGTGTGCAAATCAGTACAAAACTGGAATCAAGGGCAGAGCCAGGACTTGACCCCAGCCTAATATGGGATGCAGCCATCTCAAGTAGTTCTAAACTGTTGTGATAAGCATAGCATGCCAAACACCCCTCATGTTGCCTCCTGTTATGTTCTTTCCAGTTCACTCTATTCTGTAGGTATTTATTTATTTGAGAGACAGAGAGAGCTCCAATCCGTGAGTTCACTCCCCAAATGTTTCCAATGACCAGGAGTCTGGAACCAATGCTGCCCCCCAGGGTCTGCATTGGCAGGAAGCTGAAGTCAGGAGTCAGAGTTGGCTATTGAACCCAGGAATTCAGTATATAACCACTATGCCAAACATCCATCTATATTTCATTTTTTTAAAGAAAGGCAGAGTGATTGGGTGAATGAATGACAGAAAGTGGAAGAGGGGGAAACCTTCCATCTGTTGGTTCACTTCCCAAATGGCCACAATGCCCAGGGCTCAGCCAGGCCAAAGCCAACAGCCAGAAACTCTGAGTCTCCCATATGGGTAGCAGGGCAGCAGGGGTCCAAGCACTTGGGCCATCTTCCCCTGCTTTCCCAGGTGCAACAGCAGGGAGCTAGATCAGAAGTGAAGTAGCTGGGACTCAAACTAATGCTCACATCGGATGCTGGCATCATAGGCTGCAGCTTAACCTGCTGTGCCACAGCACTGGGCCCCATATTTCATTTTTTAAAGGAATACTGATTGTGAATCCCAAAAGGGTGTCTACTTCAGTTGCACCAATATGATTTGCATAGGACATACTGTGGCTGTGTGAGATGCTATCACTGGAGAAGGTGAAAGTACACAAGAGCTATCCATTATGGTTCTACAGTGCATTGTTGTCCGAAACTAAAAATAAGAACACTTAAAACAAAAAAGAATGCTGTGAATGCTGAATTTATGGTACACTAATGAGTTCCCTAATGATGTTCTAAGCATTGATCCCTCAAAGTGAGTTCATGTAAATCTACTTACTTATCCATGAATAGTTTCTAAAAATTACATAAGTAATATATAAGGAATAAAATTATAAATACCCTAGGAAGACAAACATAAAAAATTATATGAAAAAATAACTCTAAGACATTGCTCAAATTTAAAAAAACATTCTTGAAATACAGAAGCTTAATACATACTGTATTAAGTATTTGAATAAGGCATGGGCTTAATTTTATTCTTATAAAACTGATTGGTTTTGAGGGGAACTTGCTGACATGATTCCAAAGTTCACCAGGGCAAATAGAGTGGAGATGATTCTCAACAAAGGTCTCTGAGCAGAGCCATCAAGGAGAAACAAGGATGTGCCAGAGCCATGCACACAGCTTGTGAGAGCATATGGTAATCTGGTTGAGGTCACATTGGTAGCTCATAGCAAAGGGAAGCATTTTTTTGCTCATTTTCATTTAGTTCTCTCTCTGAATTGTGCTTTTTAAATGACTCATGAATCAAACAAGGAATCAAAATGGGAAATTATCATTTTGAACTGAACATCAATGGAAACAAAGTATTTCAAATTATAACTATTACAGGAAACAGTATGGTGGTGTCTAAAGACATTAAAAATAAAACTGCTAAAAACAAACAAACAAATGAAAAAACAAAACAAAACAAAAAATGCCGGGTTCTAGTGACGGTTGCTCCTCTCCCAGTCCAGCTCTCTGCTGTGGCCCAGCAGTGCAGTGGGGGATGGCCCAAATCCTTGGGCCCTGTACCTGCATGGGAGACCAGGAGAAGCACCTGGCTCCTGGCTTCAGATCAGCGCAGTGCGCTGGCAGCAGCGGCCATTGTGGGGTGAACCAATGGAAAAAGGAACACCTTTCTCTCTGTCTTTCTCTCTCATTGTCCACTCTGCCTGTCAAAAAAAAAAAAAAAAGACACAAAGCAGCAAACCCAGGATGGACAATTCTAGAGAGCTAATGCACAGCACAAGGACATGCCAGTCACCTTCACATTATGACAAGGAAATACCTGACACAGGCCACATGATAAAGAGGTGATGGAGGTGCAGGGTCGAAGGGTCATATATGGTGACGTCTTCCTGCAGTCAGTCCCAAGGCCACCTGGGGAAGCACAGGGCAAGGGACAGGGAGCACATAGCTCTGTGTCCAACCTCCTCTCCAGGTAAAGCCACCAGGACCGCATCCCTGCCCTGCCCCAATGAGCTCCACTAATCCAACAATCTCCTCCAGGCCTTACCACCAGACACCACAGTCAGGCTGAGTTTCCACCCTTTTAATACTGTACAGTGGGGACTGAATTTCAATACGTGAAGCCTCAAGACAAGATACGTGAAGACACTCAAACTACATCCAAATCCTAGCCAGGACTACAGGTAACAAAAGTGTCCTGTATTGGGGATTCATGCTAAATGAATGGATTTTAACTGCTCTTGCCAGTAAAACAAAAAACACAGGTAACTACAAGACAGAATGGATATTTTAATCTGCTTCACCAGAGCAACCTTTTCATTATCAACTGCATCCCATATCATGTTGTATACCTTAGAAATACACAATAACATTCATTTTTATAAAAATTTGTGGGTTCAAGGCTGGCGCTGCGGCTCACTAGGCTAATCCTCCGCTTTGCGGCACCGGCACACCGGGTTCTAGTCCCGGTCGGGGCACCGGATTCAGTCCCGGTTGCCCCTCTTCCAGGCCAGCTCTCTGCTGTGGCCAGGGAGTGCGGTGGAGGATGGCCCAAGTGCTTGGGCCCTGCACCCCAAGGGAGACCAGGATAAGTACCTGGCTCCTGGCATAGGATCAGCGCGGTGCGCTGGCAGCAGCACACCAGCTGTGGCGGCCATTGGAGGGTGAACCAACGGCAAAGGAAGACCTTTCTCTCTGTCTCTCTCTCACTGTCCACTCTGCCTGTCAAAAAAAAAAAAATTGTGGGTTCAGTTAAAGCAGTATTGAGGGGTAGTTTATCATTAAATGCTGACTTTTTTTAGAAAAAGAAAGTTCTTAATTCAATGACAACAAATTCTATGTTAAAAAAAACTAGAAAAAGAAAAATAAATCAAAAGCAAAGAAATAAAATGATGAAACTTAAGGTGAAATCAATGAATACTGAAGAACAATAGAGGAAAAACCTACAAGTGTCCCTAAGAAAGTCAATAAAATTGATAATCCTCTGGTGATACTGGCCTGAGAATACATAGGGGAAGGAGACACAAATCACCAATTTCAGAATAGGGAATGGTGACATCACTCAAACCCTGCACACTCCTACATTAAAGGGATAATAACAGAATATTTTAACATGCTAATGTCAAGGAAACCAATGACCTAAACAGACGAGAGAAAGTCCTTGAAAGACACAACTACCAAAGCTCACAAAAGAAATATGCATTTTGAAAAACTATATATTTATTAAAGAAACTCAATATACAGGAAAATTAAAAATCCTTCACACACAAAAAAATTCCAAGAACTGATGATTCCATGAATTTTATCAAAATCTCAAAGAAGAAATTATAACAGTTTTGCATAACCTATTCCAGAAAATTAAAGGAAATACTGCCTATCACTTTCTATGAGGTCAGCATTACTTTGACCTCAAAACCACATAGAGATATTAAAAGGAAAACAAAAGCTGCAGACCAATAGCCTTAATAAATATATATTCAAAATTATTAACAAAAATTTAAGCAAAGTACATACAATGATAGGCAAAAAGGGGCTGGTACTATGGCACAGTGGGTTAAAGCCACTGCTTGAAGTGCCAACATTTCAATTCTATTTTGAGTCTGAGCTGCTCCATTTCCAATCCATCCTCCTACTGATGCACCTTGGAAGACATCAAAAGATGATCCAAGAACTTGGAATCCTGCCACTCATATGTGAGACACAGAGTTCCTAGCTCCTGGCTTCAGCATGGCACAGCCCTGGCTATTGTGGCCACTGGGGGAGTAAACCAGTGAATGGAAGATCTCCCTTTCTCTCTCTCTCTCTGGTTCATTCCTTGCCTTCCATATTAATGAATTTTTTAAATGGCATACAAGAAAACACGTTATGACCAAATGAAGTTTATCCCAAGTATACAAGATCTATATATATGACATCACTGTTATTCACGATATAACAGACTTTTAAAAAATCACTCAATACATACAGAAAAAGCATTTGACAAGAATCAGCATTCAGGGACCAGCACTGTGGCATAGTAGGCTAAACTGTCTGCAGCACCGGCGTCCTCTATGGATGCTGGTTCATGTCCTGGCTGCTCCTCTTCTGATCCAGCTCCCTGCTAGTGGTCTGGGAAAGCACTAGAGGAGGTCCAAGTGCTTGGGCCCCTGCCACTCACATGGGAGACCCAGAAGATGCTCTTGGCTCCTGGCTTCAGATCAGCCCAGCTCCAGCCCTTGCGACCATTTGGGGAGTGAACTAGCAGATGGAAGACCTTTCTTTCTATCTCTCACTCTCTCTGTAACTCTACATCTCAAATAAATTTAAATGAAATTAAAAATAAAAAAAGAATCAGCATTCAACCCTAATAAAACTCTCAGCAAAGTAGAATAGAAATGTTTTCAATATGAGCAGGAAATATACTAAAAACCTGCAGGTACTATCATTCTTGTTGAAAATAAAGAACTGTGTCTAAAATCAGGAACAAAGTAAGGATGTCCACTTTCCCCATAGTGCTAAGATTTCCAGCTGATGCAATAGGCAGTTAAGGAAATGAAAAGCAACCAAAGCAGAAGAGAACAACTATTTTCAGATCACTTCCCAGTATACAAGAGGCTCTAGGTAGTTCAGTAGATCAAGAAAACGACGTTAACAACATCTTGAGGTAGATTCTGTCTTTACTAGCCAGAGATGTTATGGTTCATGTAGGAAATTCTATGGAATCTACACAGAAGCACCTGTAATTAATAAGTAAGTTAAATAGCATTGCAGGATAAAAAGTTAGTTTACAAAAATCAAGAGCATTATTATGTCTTAGCAACAATCAAGTGGAAACTGAAATTAAGATACAATATACACTATAATAAAAATGAAATTTTTGGAGAAACTTAGCAAGATATCTATAAAATCTGTGCACTGCAAACTAAAAAAAAATTAAAATCTAAGTAACTGAGAGATAATATTATGCCTTGGATTGGAATATTCCATATTCTTCAAATGTCAATTAGTGCTAAGTGAATTTATAGATTCAATGTACTTCCAATCAAAATCCCAGCAAGCTATTTAAAAATAGAAATTGACAAACTGTTCTAAAATTCATATGGAAATAGAAAGGACACAGATTACCCTCCCAAAAAACTAAACTATAAGAGAACAAAATTAGACGAATAAGTCAGCTGAACATAATAATGAGTCTAGAAATAGACCTATACATATATAATTAACTGATTTCTGACAAAGATGAAGAACAATTGGAACATGTGAACGTGTGTGTGTGGAAAATGAGAGCGAAAGAGATTAAACCCAAACCTCCCACCTTATACTAAAATTAACTCAAAATTTATCAAACCAAAATGTAGAACCAAAACTGCAAAAATTCTAAACAAAAACATGCAGAAAATGTTTGTGACCTTGAGTTAGGCAAAGATTTCTTTGCCTACAAACAAAAACTACAATCCAAAATATAAATAAAAATGATAAATTAGGTTTCTTTAAAATTAGGAATTTCTACTTTTCCAAAGACATTAAGAAAATTAAAAGACAAACCAGATAGGGAAAAAATAGTTGCAAAGTATATATCTGATAAAGAACTTATAAACAAAACACAGAAAGAACTCTAAAATAATTAAGAGAAGATAATACAGACAATGTAAATAGGCCAGGTAGTTGAAGGAGTATTTTACCAAATAGATTCATGGATCATAAGTAAGTGCATATCCATTAGAGATCACCCATTAACCCAACATCAATAATCATTAGGGAATGGAAAATCAAAACCCCAGTAAGATTCCACTGTATAACCTATTAGAAGCTCTAAAAGTAAAAGATTGTTGGCAAGGAGGCAGGACAGCAGAAATATAATGGCACAAATATTTTATAAAATAAGTGGCCAGTTTCATAAAAAATTAACCACATACCTACCATTCCACTTTAAGGCATTCGCCCAAGAGAAATAAAAGCTTATGTCCACACAAAGACTTGTGTGTTAATATGAATAGTAGCTTTGTTTGAGGTAGGCAACAACTGAAGTAACACAAATGTGCAATCGCATAAAGAAACCGCTATCTGTCCACATGATGTGATGGTACTCAAGAATAAAAATGGAGAAAATCATACTGATTAGAGTAGATGAAAGAAACCATATCAGGGGCTGGTGCTGTGGTACAGTAAGTTAATCCTCCACCTGCAGTGCCAGCATCCCATATAGGTGCCAGTTCAAGTCTCAGCTGCTCCACTTCTGACCCAACTTTCTGCTGTGGCCTGAGAAGGCAATGGAGGATGGCCCAAGTCCTTGGGCCCCTGCACCCATGTGGGAGACCTGAGGAAGCTCCTGCCTCCTGGCTTCGGATCGGCACAGCTCTGGCCATTGTGGCCATTTGGGGAGTGAACCAGCAGACAGAGGACCTTTCTCTCTGTCTTACCTTCTCACTGTCTGTAACTCTTTCAAATAAATAAATAATCTTTTAGAAAAAAAAAAGAAATGAAACTATACCAAAAATAGTGCATACTTCCTGATTCCGCTGACGTTAAATTCCAAAAGATGAAAACAAATTTACAACAACAGAAAGAAGATCCTTAGAGGGTCAGAGAAGTGGTAGGCGGAGTTACAAGCAAACACAAGAGAACCTCTGGGACTGATGGACATGATTTTGACTGTGAAATGCTTCCTGGGTGACACCTATATGCCACATATTAACTTGTCCACTTCACAGGTGTGCAGGTGATTGAACATCGAGAATGCCTCAAGTAAAGGTGATAAGCTTAAAGATGTAATATGCCTCAGTATGATGTTGTGAACATGAATAAGACGTAACAGGACATAGCACTGCAGGTGAATCTGTACCCATAATGAGTTAGTAAGAGCATAAAAAATAAAATATGACAGGATAACACAAGGATGGACATCGGAAATTCAGTCTTACTGAACTAAGCACTCCATCCACTCCCAGTCCTTGGTGTAAGATTGTATCTTAGGAAACGGCACTGTGAACAGCCACCACACATTCACACCCCCACTCAACTATAAAAAGTCCTAATTTTGTTGGCAAAAGATACTGACCCTAAAAGCAGCATGGCAGTGCCCCCAGACAGAACAGTCAGAGACTTTCCCCATGGGCTCTTCCCTTGTTCTTGGGGCCCAAACTTTCCACCCAGCCAAAGTATAAGGAAGCCAATTCTGGCTATCACCACTTTTTGGCTGGCATATTGATATTGCCATTCTGTGCAAACACACACTGAGAAAAATGTTCCTTGCACCTGAACCCAATTACCCAAGGCTTTGGATGTCCAAGGCTCAACCTCATAACAGGCAGCGAGAGGAGGGAGAGGCCCCCAGCCCTGGCCTTCCTCTCCAGCCCTCACCCCACTTCCGGGATTCTCAGGAACCAGAGTAGCCATCCTGGGCTGTAAGGAAGCCTCATGGCTTAGCAGCACAGTCATCAGTGCTACAGGGTCAGGTTCTTTTTCAGAGAAGTCATAACGTCTTCTCTGGAAAAACAATAATCATTCTAGTCTTCCAAAATTAATCCATAACCTGTAAAAAGCAAAAAGAGGCAAAAGTGTGTGCAATATAAGGGAAAAGATGACTCACTAACATACTTCAAAAAATTAGAAAAAAGAAGATCTTGGTGCAAAAAGAATTTTTAAATCCTTGTGTTTTTTCACAATATGAACTTTTCATAAACCTTTTGAAGACCCCTTATATTCATGGATTTCACAATTGTTTTCACCAAAATAAACTTACCTTTTGTGTTCCACAAATGTTTTAAAGAACCCTCATATAAACAATATTGTTTATTGATACTACTCTTGAAATTAACACAGAATTCAATGATAAATATGCCTAGAGATAATCAGAACAGGATTTTGGCAAATTTTGCACAGCAAATAACTCCCCACAATATCCCTGGCTTGTGGGACAGCAGCAATGCCTCTCACTCTGTTGGAAGAACCTGCTGACTCACAGAGGATGAACTGGTTCTTGGCACAGCTGTGCACTATTTCTAATGGAAAAATGCTTGACAAATATTTGTGTTCTATTAGAAGAGACAGTTGTTTTAGCAAATGACTCTTTCATTAGACACAATATGGATAGAAAAGGTGTCTAGGGTTTAGCACTGTGGAGCTCAAAAGTACATGGCTTTTTCTTCCTTAAGAAAATTACAATATATAATAATAAAATTGCCTCTCTTTGATCAAGAAATATATGAGGAAAAAATAGTCAACTTCCCTTTCAAGCAGAGAATTAGCTTCTATAAAAGGAGAAATATAAAGAGTCTGAAGTACTTTGCTCAGGCCCTATGGAGTAAATTGTTTTTTCTTTGCTGATAAGAAAAGCTGAGAATTCAGAATATTCATGATCCAGGAAGCTACACAAAAACCTGTCCATAAACTCATCAGGTTGAGAAGACATGATACAACAAAATCACTTTTTAGTCTTGCATAAATGACAAATTCCCTAAGTTGTGTTTTGCTGTCATTCAGTATGAAGAGATAAGTATTTTCTTGTCAATTTCACTAATTAAGACTGTTCCATCTACAATACAATCTTTGTCTCCCTGTCTTGAGAGGATTGCTAGGAACCACAAAAATGTTTTTATGGGAAAACCAGAGTGAGGGAACAGGAAGGGCTTGTTCTTTTATTCTCCTCTTTTTATTTACATTGCAAAGCCATGAGCAATGCATTTTTCTGTCTTTCATTACTCCCAGAAGATACAAAGAGATAAAGCTTAGAGGATAGCTATCAAAACCAATTGTCCTCCTGTTGCCAAAGAGTTAAAAATAATTAAAGGCATCTGGACAGTGCCAAAACATGAATGAATTGGAAAGCACTTCCTGTTTTAAAGTACCCCCCCATGGAGTGCCCCCTAAGTGTGCTGCAACATGCAAGAATTTATTCACTTTGTTTTAGGCTCAGAGAGAAGAAGGGTGGGGTTCATGTTATCTCTTGATCTTGACTCACTGTTGAAGAAAACAGAGATCTGATCATTTTGGCCTCCCCCAACTCACCCATGCCCAGTGCACACCTTTTTATTACTCCCCAGGAAGAAATGGACAAGATGCACGATTTTGCGTTCCCAGGAGAAGGATGCTCACACAAGTCTCCAACAGGAAAGCAGCTTTCTTGTGGCACTGATAATGTCAGGGAGATGACTGCTGTGGCATCAGGTGGCACTCAGCCTACATGTCTCAGTGACAGAGTCAGCTATCTTGAATAGACTGAACTGGCATGTCAGGCTGCCACTGCTTCTGTTTCATGTGGAGAATGAGACACCCAGGAATTTCTAAGAGGGCCAGAGTGTGGTGCAAGTTATTGGTCAAGAATCAGGCTGTCCCCAAATTCGGAAGCACCTCTTTTTTTTGTTTTTGTTTTTTTTGTTTTTTTTTTTTTTTGTTTTTTGACAGGCAGAGTGGACAGTGAGAGAGAGAGACAGAGAGAAAGGTCTTCCTTTGCCGTTGGTTTACCCTCCAATGGCCGCCACGGCCGGCACGCTGCGGCCGGCGCACCGCGCTGATCCGATGGCAGGAGCCAGGAGCCAGGTGCTTTTCCTGGTCTCCCATGGGGTGCAGGGCCCAAGCACCTGGGCCATCCTCCACTGCACTCCCGGGCCACAGCAGAGGGCTGGCCTGGAAGAGGGGCAACCGGGACAGAATCCGGCGCCCCGACCGGGACTAGAACCCGGTGTGCCGGTGCCGCTAGGCGGAGGATTAGCCTAGTGAGCCGCAGCGCCGGCAACACCTCTTTTCTTGTACAGTGTAGGGGAGGATGTGGGGGACCAGAAGAGTCATTTTTTCAATCTTATCTAAATTCTACAGAAAATAACAAAACACACCCTAGAGCATTCCAGCAAAACCAGCAAGTGATTTATGACTCCATTGGCTACTCCTTCTCAGATTGAAGAGTCAGAATCTCCCAGTACCTGGGACCAATACACAGAGAGAAGGCGTAGAACTGCTGGGTTCATTCATTCAACAAGAATGAATCTTCTAGACCCCGCTCAGTGTGTTTGGGATACAATAGGGAACAAATATAATAAAATTCCTAGTCACATAGACCTTACATTCTAGTTGGCCACTGGGGGAGGGTTTATTTACTACCATAATTCTAGTAAGTAAGTGAAAAAATAGCCACTGGAAAGGGGCATTTTCTGTGCTTAGGAAGAAAATGTTGAGCAAGGTAGGAGGGAACCAGGAATGCTTGCAGAAGGAGGATGGGGAAGGGTGCAGATGAAATTTAAAGTACAGTGGTCTGAGCAGGCCACGTTATGGAGGCAGCCACTGAGTGAGCACTAGCAGGAAGCAAGGACACAGAGTGTACAGATAACTGGAAGCAGGAAAACCATCAGGGAAAGTTACTACCAACATTTAATATTCAAGAAATTTAACATAGCCAAAAAGAAGAGGAGCCAGCACTATGCTGTAGTATGTTAAGCATCCCCCTTTGGTGCCATGTCCCATGTGGGTGCCAGTTCCAGTCCCAGCTGCTCCACTTCCAATCCAGCTCTCTGTTGATGGCCTGAGAAAGCAGTAGAAGTTGGATGGCCCAAGTGTTTGGGCCCCTGCACCCTCATGGGAGACCCAGAGGAAGTGCCTGACTCCTGGCTTAGCCCAGCTCTGGTCCTTACAGCAATCTGGGGAGTGAATCAGCAGGTAGAAGAGCTCTCTGAGTCTCCCCGTCTGTAACTCTCCCTCTCAAGTAAATAAATGGATCTTTAAACATTAAAAAAAAGAGACCATGTGATACAGAATGCCCACATTCAAAGACGGCAGCCACAGGAACTGAAGAGATGCTGCCCAACTTGGGCCTAAAATCAGAAATTCCTCAGCATCCTCAGCCCGCTACAATTCCCACCTCTCCCACCTCTACACTTTACTAAACTTATTTCCTGCCTCTGGGCACGATGACGTCAGGTCTGAGAGGTCACCATGGCTGGACTATGTAGGTGCCCATTACTTGAGGCCTTTGCTGTAAATGAAATTATGTCATTTCATGGCTTTTAAACAGTGGCATGATCCGGCTTAGGTATTACATAAGTTATTTTGACTATAGTGTCACAAATTAAACAGGAGAAGCAGGGCAAGAAGCAGTGAGGAAGTAAGCTTGAGTACTGGTGTAGTCCAAGCTAGAGATGGTGATGACGCATCCCAGAGTGATATCAGGCCCTATGGAGTAAATTGCTTTTTCTTTGCTGATAAGAAAAGCTGAGAATTCAGAATATTCATGGCAGAAGTATTAACTTGGTATGTTTGGAGGCCAGAAACAGCATCATTCCCTGACAGAAAGGATACCTCGTGTGAAGGAAAGACAGGAAGCAAAATGGATCCAGGGCATCTCATTTTGTTTGAGAGAAAGAGAGAGCTCCCATCTGCTGGTTCACTCCCTAACTTCTTGCAATGGCCAGGGCTGGACTTGCCAGGTCAAAACCAGGAGCCAGAACTCAAGCTAGGTCTCCCATGTGGTTGACAGGGACCTGACTTGAGCCATCACATGCACTAACTAGAGTCAGGATACACAGGCAGGACTTGAACCCAGACCTCCTGAAGAGAGCCATGGGTATCTGTAACTGCTAGGCTAAATGCTCTTTCCACAAACTTTCTGAAGTTCCCTTTTATAAAGGAATTGTACTGGAGCAGCTTTTGTGCAGTAGAAGTCACCTGCTTAGAGAGGAAAATCCCCCAGTTGGTCATTTCCCCAGTCTCAGCCCTGACTCCCTCCCCCCCCGACCCTGTCACTATGTCACAGCATGTCCCTCACCAAATCCACTCAACTCAGACACCACATGCACAGGAACTGTCTCACCTCTATTCCTCTCACCATTCCTAGTGCTACAAACTGTCAGTGAGTGCTTTGTCAAATTAAACAGAACGGGGCCTTTGATTATATGAGTGCATTGGGGGAGGGAATCTGCATTACTTAAATAACCATGAATGCATAAAGTACACTTTGCTAGGCTGGATATCATTACTGAGGGGCCCCACAGAAGCAAGCAATGTAGGGCAGCAATGCTCCTGAAGCAGCCACTTCTCCAAGAGTTCCTTCAGCATCACCTGCTCCACGGTAGCATGCAGTGTTGGTTTCACCTGATAATCTAATGACATTTGCAGCCCCAAACCTGGGAATTATGACTGCCACACGCCTGAACCAAGCTTCTGCTGAGTCATGCAGGAGTCATGGCAGGGCCATGCTGCTTCACGCTTAAACACTGACTCATTCTCCACTCCATCCAAAGTCTCACTTTAACTTTGATAAACACAGCCCAAAACACCAGGAGTACCACATGGACAGTTCCCTGATAACCAAGCTACCAGCCTCAATAACCAAGGAGGAGCATCACTGGTCTCCGAAGAGACAGAGAGACAGGTTGTAAATATCATTTATATGGAGCAGGAGCTGTCTTTACTCCAACCCTAGTGAAATCCACTGAAAATTGTTTAAGCGAATGGCTGAATTCTGATTTAGTGACAGGTATATAATCCCTGAGTTCTAACAAAAGCAAAGAGGAGACAAGGCCACAGTAAAGAAAAATATCACTTGGGTTTCCCCCAACTAATAGGATCATATAAAAACGAAATGGAGAATAAAAACACTGTGATATTGGTGGATTATGATGAGAAATGAGTTGAAGAAAATAAGTGCTTTAAGTCCTCCAATTCTCTAAATTAAACACTAGAAGCCAGGGAGTCGCACGTGTTCAAGCTTATCTGAAACAAATCTGGGAAATGCTGGTGAGATTACTAACAGCAGTTTCACAATGACATGATGGGGCCGCAATTCTGAAGATAGCAATTCTGAAGACAGCTGGTCTCCCTGCAGAGATAACAGACTCAGACGCAATCCAGGACCCTTCGAAGGGTCCACTTGGGGTTAGAGCCATGAGGAGGCTTGTCATTGTGGTAATTTCACCCTCTGCTGCAGAGGGCCTCAAGTCAGATGAGGCACCGCCCAGAGAAGAGGAATTTCTCTATGAAATTATGATCATTAGTAGAGCTCACAGGGAAGGTGACCAAGGCTGTGTTCTTTTCAAAGTTCTAATTTTATATAAAGTAGTATATTAAAAAATTTAAGAGACTGTAAGCTATTCCCATTTGCCAGATTTACAACTTTACAATCCTATAAACACCACTGAGGCCACCATCGGGTCATTGTCATCTCTACTTCTCATGCAGGAAAGTGTAGGGGAGCATGCCGGTGAAGTGCACTCCCCGGGCAACCCTTGCTGTTGGTTCTAGAGAGAGATGCTTACCTTCAAATAGTTTTCATATATTTATTAGAGAGAGAGAGGGATGGATGCTGTCCACTGGTTCACTCCCCAGATGCCCACAATGAATAGGACTGGTGTTAGTGGACACAAGAGGTCAATTCACTTGGCGTGTCACCAAATAATCAGCCTCAAGTGGGAGTTGCTCAGTGGAAAGCTTTACTTACTTGTGACAAGGAGACAGTGAGAAAGTGTAGCTCTCTACAGAAAAGAAGCTGCCTTCCCAAGAAGCAGTTTGCCAGGACTTTTATAGCAAGGATGAAAGGAGTGTCCAGGATGTAGAAAAAGGGGAGCCAGAGAGCTACTCCTGCTCAAACAACTCCCATTTTCATACACTGCATTCAAACCTCTGACTCCTGGAGTGCCTGGGTACATGTGCTGGCTCTGCTTCCAATTCCAGATCCCTGTTAATGCATGCCCTGGGAGGCAGCAGGTGGGGGCTCAAGTAGCTGGATCACTGCCACCCCCACAGGAGACCTGGATTGAGTGCTGGGCTCTTGGTTTCAACCTTTCCCAGCCCTTGGCTGTAGCAGACATTTGAGCAATACATTAGTACATGGTTGGTGTCTGTCTCTCTCTCTCTCTCTCTCCTTTTGAATAAATGAATGAATAAAAAATAATTTTTAAACATCCTGACTCACGCTGGTTTCTTGAAGTTTCCTTGTCTGTGGAGGTCTGGCCCCCATGAGCAAATGTGGCAAAAGAAGCTTTTCTGGAACATCCTCTGAGAAGCAGGCTCAGGAGACCAGGCACTTGCAAACTGCTTCAGATCCTCTGCCCCTGTTTCTGTGCACCCCTCTTGCCTGTGTCCTGCAACACTTTTGGTTACTCTGGCCAGGGCCAAGGCCCAGAGTTGGTAGCTCAATCCACATGGCGGTAGGAGCCCAGTCACTTAGACCATCACCACTTTCTCCCAGAGTGCACGTTAGCAAGAAAGCTGGAGGCAGGAGTTAGACCCAGTAGTTGAACCCAGGCACTCTGATGTGGGACACATCTCAAAGGCTGTTTTAGATGTTTAGACTCTTGCTGACACTGCAAAAGTAGGGCAACTGTTCTAGTCTTCTGGAGCCCTCATGATTGGGCTGGGAGTTGAGGGCTGGGAAGGTGTAACACAATTCTTGCTGACCAGGGAATTGTGCCTTTCCTGCCCGTCAAGGAGAGAGAAATTTGCACAGTCCATGCAGGCCACATAGCAGACTATGTTCCTGTAGAAACAAAAAGAAACCTTGTGTTCATTCAGTTTGGCTTTCTAATAACATATGAGGTGAGAAAACTGCTTAAGTGACTTTTGCCAGAAACAGACTAGCCATTAGTGCAAAGCCCATGTGAAGTCTTAAATTCGGACCACTGTGCCACACTTCTTGCTTTAATACACTTGATGTGTGTAATGATTCTGCCAGCCCCCCATCTGCAGTGTATATATTGGAGGAAAGAGCTGTGTAGGGACAGATCTCAGACTCAGCTTGCTCTTTCCTGTTTTTATTGTGCTAATTACCATAATCCCAGTAAGTATACCAAGAAGATGTTTCCTAAAATAATCTTTGTCCAGGGCCACATGTTATACATACTTGGGGATCTGTGTAATTACTGCCCCCAATTCAATCAGGGAAGCCAAGTAATATCTGTGCCTTTCTATGTCAATACTGTTAGATTCTCTGCCGCAAGCAGAGATATGACAATTACTAGATGCAACCAGATCCACTCCATAGAATGCAATTTTCAAATATTCCTGAAAATCAAATGTAGTAAAGTTTGCTGTATTTTCATGAACCAAGCTTAACAGAACTAACGACACGCTAATTTCTGTTGACCTACTTAGGATTTGACATTTAAAAGCAAAGTAAAAAGAATAGGTTGCCCTAAACTAAGAAGTCAAAGAGACATGGTCTTTGATTCTCAACTAGGGAAACTGGATTTTCAGTTGTCATTTGGCTGTGTAAAGGGTTAGACAAAGACAAACTTGATGAGATATGCTCTTTCACCTCTTGGCATGTGCCTGACCTTATCAATCCCCAGCCTCATCTGAAAAAGCCTTCAGTCCAGAGACTAGCAGCTGCCCTTCAAAGTGGGAGCTGAGCTTGCCCCAGCTGTTTCTGAGAGAGACCAGATCGCCTACCCATTTAGTCTCTTCAGACCCCCATGCCCACCTGCATGGAGGCTGGGTCTTCCTGCCTACTCCACTCAGACTCACATGCTAAAACAACACTTCTCCAGGTTTCTATGTATTCCTTAAACCAGCCAAGTTAACACCTAAAATTAACCATCACACATACATTCAACTGAAAATGAACAGCAATAACTGATCTTGAACCAGCTTCCTCGTGACTCCTTTCTATGCAGACTTTCGATTTGTGTTCTCAGAGTCAGATCCTAACAGCTAGCCTCAGATAGCAAATTGATCTAAGCAGAAAAGTATGATTCTTACTTCTCAACAACTGACATTTGAAGAGAGTGCTGTTTAATGAAGGTTTCTTTCCTGCGCTGCTCAATTAAGACAAATGTGCTGATCGGTCAAAAAGGGTGGGTGCACTGTTCCATAGCTTTCCAGGACCCGGACTGAGAATCGTGATGTGAGGGGACCAGGAGGACCACAAAGCACTGCAGTGATGTAACGGCCTGAATGGACCCCCATAAGTGAATCTCCTAACTGTGTTTCCACTCACCACTGGAAGGCTTCACTTTCTCCTTTAATGCAAAGATGCAAAGATGGGAAGAAGTCTGCCCTGTCAAAGCCACACAAGGGAATTCTCTTAAAATAAACATCTCAACTTAACCACAGGCTTTTCTTTCCACAGGCATATTTTAAATACATAGAATGTTAGATGGCGCCTAGAAAAATGACAAGTGTCTGTGTTCATTATGCTCCCCAAGTTTCTGGATGTAACTGACATCCTCTGGGAGGCATGGAGGAACTTCCAGCTTCTGGGTTTCCATGGCAACATGGCCCCACTGCAAAAGCTCTGCTGCTTGAAAGCATCATTCAAGGGGAGCCCACATTCTAGACACCCTGCTAAGTTACCCAGGAATTTCACTGTCCCAAAGGGTAACAAATCCAATTTCCCAAGGTGGTAAAATGTCCTATTTGGGAGACTAAACTTCCACTCTTCAGACCTCTAAGAATTCTTTGTTCATTTGGCATGCATTTTCCTCCTACTCTGGCTCTGCAGCACATTTATCATCCATTTTAAAGGCGTTAACCTTAACCTGCCTCGGTATCTCCTTTTCTCCTCCTTCCAAAGGAATAACATTGCACACAAACCTATCCCCACCTCCTGGGAGGTAATGGCTTGCCAAGCTGTGGTATCTGAATGACCAAGAAACTCTAGCTCACAGGTCCCCAGGTAAGGTCGGTGAAGAGGGCAGAGGCAGGGCTGCCACATCAGTACTTGGCCCATTCATCCCTTGCCCTGCCAAGCCAGGGGCCGGCATCACCCAGAACAGCCCCCTTCTTCATTACAAACAGGAGCTATGCAGACCTGACAACAGGGAACACACTGAACATTATTTCAGCTCATCCACAAAGCCTGATGACAGAGGGCTTACTAATCTTAAATTATATTGAGCAAAACCAAGGTTAAATACCATGCTCAGGGCCACACAGCTCATAAACAGCAAAGCCAAGAACTCAAAGGCAGTCATGCCGGATTCCCATGCCCAAGTTCTTCCTGACACTCTGGACAGGAGAGAAAAATATGCAGACTGTGAATGCCTGACCTTCTCAAAGGGGTTGGCCTGCTGGACACAGACAGGCTGGGCTCTGCTCTTAAACCATCCAATTAGAGGATTTTCTCACAAACTGCTACCCACATAGGGCCCTTTCACATTTAAGAATCAATCGTCCCTTAAAGGTGTTTGTCGCCACCTTCTGGACTATGGCACACAGGATTCTCATTTTTCTCCAATAAGAAGTAACAGCTACTCTGGTGGATATTTATACATAATGCCCCGTGTTCTTGGATCTGTGCTGATAGTTGCTTTTTTTTTTTTTTAAGATTTATTTATTTATTTGGAAGGCAGAGTTACAGAGAGGGGGGGGGAGAGACAGAGAGAAAGAGAGATCTTCCATCTGCTAATTCACCCCCTAAATGGTCCCAATGGTCAGGGAGGAGCCAGGTTGAAGCCAGGAGCCTGGAACTTCTTCCAGGTCTCCTATGAGGGTTGCAGGGTCCAAGTACTTGGGTCATCCTCTGCTGCTTTCCCAGGTGCATTAGCAGGGAGCTCGATCAGAAGGAGAACAGCCAGGGGATGCTGTCATTTCAGGAGGCAGATTAACCCACTGTGCCAAAATGCTGGTCCCTGGCCGGCGCCGCAGCTCAATAGGCTAATCCTCTGCCTGCGGCGCTGGCACACCGGGTTCTAGTCCCGGTCGGGGCACTGGATTCTGTCCTGGTTACCCCTCTTCCAGGCCATCTCTTTGCTATGGCCCAGGAGTGCAGTTGAGGATGGCCCAAGTGCTTGGGCCCTGCACCCTCATGGGAGACCAGGAGAAGCACCTGGCTCCTGGCTTCGAATCAGCACACCAGCCGTGGCAGCCATTGGAGGGTGAACCAATGGTAAAAGGAAGACCTTTCTCTGTCTCTCTCTCTCTCTCACTGTCCACTCTGTCAAAATAAATAAATAAATAAAAAACAAAATGCTGGTCCCATGTGCTGATAGATTCTTATCAGTTAATTCTATCAGTCCCTGCCTGTTCACCTGGGTTATCCAGTAGGGTCTACAAAGAGCCCTTCACAATTAATAACTTCCCAATATCAGGCTGAATGACTTCTGTTGAATTCATCCTCAACAGAAAAGGATACCCACACCTCATATTCCTATATGGGAAAAATTTTAAAAAAGAAAACCTTAATAACAAGGTAAGTCCAAATTCAGGACTTAGTCGTTTTCATTTCTCTTAATTGAAATAAGGGCTTTGCATTCATTTGTTTTTAAGGAATGGGGATTTTAACACTTTACAGAACAGAACAGTATCTTTGCATGAATCCACGATCAAGTAAACTAACTGGTCCCCTGCAGTGAGAGTTTCTAATGCTATAGCCCAGCAAAGGGCTATTGATCACCATGGAATACCGCGTTGTACCTCCCCTTGTGATTCACACATGATAGTGACAAGGTTCAAGACAAAGGGGTCACAGACACACAGGTCAGTCTCCAGTGCTTTGAAATATGACAGTTCAAATAGAGCACAGAAGAAGCAAGAAAAGAAGTCAGAAGATTATTTCCAACTCCCTTGTGGGAAAATGGTCATTTTCTAGGCATTCTTTCAATCTCCTATCTCCTTTTCATGTACCACCAACTGCTACATCAGCTAGTCAGGAATATATGAAGGTACCTCAAAACGTGCATTGGGGGGGAGGTGAGTGTTTGGGCTAAGGATTAAGACGCCCACGTCCCATATCATAACACTCAGGTTCTATACTTATCTCTGGCTCTCAACTTCCAGCTTCCTGATAACGCAAACCCTGGGAGACAGTAGCTAACAGCCTAAATAATCAGGACCCTGCCATTAACATGAGAGACCTGGATTAAAGTCTTAGGTTCCCGGGGCCAGCGCCATGGTGCACAGGTTAATCCTCCACCTGCGGTGCCAGCATCCCATATGGGCACAGGTTCTAGTCCTGGCTACTCCTCTTGAAATCCAGCTCTCTGCTGTGGCCTGGGAAAGCAGTGGAGGATGGCCCAAGTCTTTGGGCCCCTGCACCCATGTGGGAGACCAGGAGAAGGCACCTGGCTCCTGGCTTCAGATCGGCACAGCTCCGGCCATTGCGGCAAGCTGGGGAGTGACCCAGCAGACAGAAGACCTTTTTCTCTGTCTCTCCCTTTCACTGTCTGTAACTCTATCTCTCAAATAAATACCTAAAATCATAAAAAAAAAATTCTTAGGTCCCAGTTTCTGCCCAAGTCCAGCCCCAACTGTTGCAGGCATTTGAAGAGCAAAGCAGTAGGTAGGACCCTCCTAACTCCATGTACTTCAGGGGGGAGGGAAAGACAGAGACTGCCTCTCTACTTCTCAAATAATTTTTAAAGTTCACAGAAAATGGAATTAAAAGGTAGGTTTATTTTTCGTCCAAAAAAAATAAATGCATGGTTTCAATTTTTTTCATACCAAAACAAATTCATCTTTAAATTCCATTTTTCTGGCCAGTGCTGTGGCTCACTAGGCTAATCCTCCACCTGCAGTGCCAGTACCCCAGGTTCTAGTCCCGGTTGGGGTGCCAGATTCTGTCCCGGTTGCTCCTCTTCCAATCCAGCTCTCTGCTGTGGCCTGGGAAGGCAGTGGAGGATGGCCCAAGTGCTTGGGCCCTGCACCCACATGGGAGACCAGGAGGAAGCACCTGGCTGCTGGCTTCAGATAGGCACAGTGCGCCAGCTGTAGCGGCCATTTGGGGGGTGAATCAATGGAAGGAAGACCTTTCTCTCTGTCTCTCTCTCCCACTGTCTAACTCTGCCTGTCAAAAAAAATCCATTTTTCAAGAACTTTGTGAAGTCCTCTGGTACTACAGAGTGTTGTCGCTCCCCCTCTTCATGGAGGAACGACACAGGACCCTGCGTTGTTCTTTTGTCTGCTCGGCCCTCCCCGGGTTTGCTGCTGGTTCTTCCCGGGTTGGCTGCTGTCCCTCCACCTCCGTGGAGGGGCGGGCCCCCTGCCACCTTCCCCACTTCCGCAGGGGAGCGGCACACCGCCGGCCGGCTCTCTCGGGGGCTGCACAGGTGTTCCTTCAGATAGATGTTCCCCTTAGATGTTCCTGGTGCATGGTGTCTCTCTCCTCCTTTATAGTCCTCTTCCACCAATCCCAACTCTGCTACCCACACGCCGAGTACGCTGCTCTCCTCCAATCAGGAGCAGGTCCTACAGTTTCTTGGTTGAACTGGAGGCAGCTGCGTAGCAGCTGTTACTCCCTTCTCAGCGCCATATTGTGGGAGAGCAGATGCATAGAATAAGCCTTAATTCCAGTAACTCAGTCCAGTCCAGGTTGCTCCCCACAAGTGTGTTCCCACTTATTGGAAATCCCAGCCATCTGGCTGCAACCAAACAAGAGAACACATAAGAGGAGACAGTCATTGCAGACTTAGAACAGGGAAACAAAATCAAATAGAATTTATTCATTATCCAGTCCTTCAACAAATATTTATTTGGTTTCTACTCTGTACCAGACACTGGGGAAAGTAATAAACAAAATATCCCCCATGGAACTTACATACTAGTAGGTGAAGACATAATAAACCAGAAAGTATTTATGTCAGATGGTTTTGGGAATTGTGGGAAATAAAATAAGGTCATGAGCACAAGGTTTTCATTTTATGTAAGGAGGCCATGATGAGGGGGCTTTTGACCACAGACACAAAGCAAGGAAGCAGCCATCATGATATGCATGATGGAAGGAGGAAGAACCCCCCTAAAGACTCCAGGTGCTATCATGCTAAGCACTGTTCCAGCCACACAAGGTGGACAGGGACTTGAGGAAGTGTCCAAGTGATGCAGGTCCCTATGAGGCAGACTCTGAGAATGAGAGGATTCTGCAAGAGCTTTCTATGAGGAGTACTCTAGGGATCAACATATATAAATAAAAAGAGAGAAGACACAGGGTTGAACCAAAGGAGGAGACCATGACCTGGTCTCCACAGAGGACTCAGCTAGGTCACTGGGGAGCTCCCAGGGATGTCCCATCCTCATCACCCCCACTGAAGTGGGGGGCTGGGACTCTAGGCCCACTCATCCACCAGTTGTCAGATGCAGGCTGCCCAGGAAGGGGCACGGGCTTGGGAGCAGTTGCTTTCTCTGTCAGTAGAATATTTTCCTACAGGGGCCTGACAGCTGGAAGAAACACATTCTAGTCCTGAGGAGGGACTGGAGCAACACATCACAGCATCCACTGCACAGGTGGGAAAGTACTGCAGGATGGGGAAAGAAATACACTGGACATCAGATGAACTCACGACAGGGATGGGATCTGGACTTCTCATGGGTAACCACCTTCACTGGGTCTGCATCCACAGGTCAAAGCAACCATGAGCAAACTATTCAGTAAAAATATTGCACCTGGACTCAACATACACAGATGTATTTTCTTGGCATTATTCCCTACACAATACGGTAAGACAACCATGTGCATGGCCTTCACCTTGTATTGGGCATTCTATGTAATCTAGAAATGGTTTCAAGTAAGGGGGAAGATTGTGTAGGTTACATGCAAATACTGTGTTACTTCATATGAGGGACTTGAGCATCTGTGCATTTTGGTATCCGTGGGAGATTCTACAACCAACCCCTCAGGGATACCCAGGGATGAGTGTATTTTCAGAAGATCTTTCTAGCTGCTGGTTTGAGATTAGACTGCGGGGGTGGGAGCTACAGGTGGAAGGTTACAAATAATGATATCATTCATACAGAGCTTAGGAGAAACAAAAATTGAAAAAAGAAAATAAATTGTCAATAAGGGCAGAAAAGTCACCACAGAATGTCAGGTATCACCGGGAGCCCCTGCTAGTGGCCTAAGAAGCTGGAAAAGGAGAGTGGATGGAGACAAAGAGGGTGCAAGAACAGGGCTCGGCCACTCACATGGGAAAACCCCAGAAACAAGGAAGTTCTTTGAAGCAGATGAATCAGAGGTTCAAACAAACTTCTTAGTATGTTTGGGGTGAGAAAAAGAAAGAGGATTAGAATCTCTCTGAGGGTTATCAGGAAAGCTTACAGGGAAGGTAAAATTCACCAGAGAGCCAATAAGAAAAGAACGGAGCATGTGTAGCATTTAGGGCTGTGGTTTTCAGACCCGAGGCTCCACGGCCTATCACAGCCACCGGGGACAACAACAAAGAACACAGAGGCCCAGTTACATAACGGGGTTTGGGCCCTGGGCCTATGGGTGGTTACTGAGTTTCCCAGGTGATGCTGACTCCAACCACAGAGAACCACTGGCTTGGGAGTCTTCAAGGTGTGCCAGTATTGGGATGGCCTCCCTTCCCTGGGAAAGACCAAAGGGCACCATTCTCCTTCGGTTCTCATTCAAAATCAGTGTCCATTAATGTCCAGGTATTACATATAGTGTATTGTCCTCTGGTTGAGGCTGGGTTCATCAGTCATTGGCAAAAGCCAAGGAACCCAAACTATTGATCTCCTTGGTGACAGCAGATGAGAGTGACTCAGGGACACAGGGATTAAACTCAGTGAGGAGGGCTGGGCAGGGTATGTTCCAAAGCTTTCAAATACTTCTTAGGGTCAAAAAATAAATAAAAAAAGTAAATGGGCCACAGGTATGCTGCCATCATGAAAGTACTTTTAAGTATCTCCTTAGCATGTAATAGAAAAATAAAATTCAAGCAATCTTGACTTTTAAGCAGAGCCTACAGCAGATCACACAAGCTTTCCTCCCAAGTTACAATTACAAGAACTTCAAAGAAACGGTGAGTACCAACAGCAACAGCACAATATTCCCATCCCTTCCTGTGAAAAAGTATCCTATCTAGGGATGCCAAGGGTCTTAGGCTACATAAAGGTATTTTCCTGAGAGGTTCCCAGTGACAGGAATTCAGGTTTATGTAAATTAATACAGATGGGGGGTGTACTAGTCAGGGCTCTCCAGAGAAGGTGTAGTCAGCACCTGGTATCCACAGGTTCTGCATCCGCAGATCCAACCAATCACGGATCAACAATATTCAGAGGAAAAGCCTACATCTTTACTGAACATGTACAAACTTACTTTCTTGTCCTGATAAGCTAAATAACACAGTATGACAACAATTTACATAGTATTTGCATTGCATTAGGTGTTCTAGATAATCTAGAGATGATATAGAGTACACAGAAGGCTCTGTGTAGGTGATATGCAAATATTAGGTAGTTATATATAAGGGACCTGGGCTCCATGGATTTTAGTATCCGCAGGGGTGTGGGGTGTCCTGGAACTAATGCCCCACAGGTCCTGAGGGATGACTGTGTGAAGACAGTCATCCAGTTACCCAGAGGCGAAGGGCTGCACCAAAGCCATGCTGCCTTGGAAGTATTTTGATAAGCAGGTAAGGAAGCCCATACCACAGGGAAAAAGTGAACACAGACAGTAAGCATGGTTTTTGATATAATAATGATATTAATTTTGAAATAAAAAGTATAATGCAGGGGCGGAGCCAAGATGGCGGAATAGTGAGGGCGCGCACCAATAGTCCGGGAAAATTTAGTTTAATAAAAGGGGAGTTACGGTAGCCTCAGAAAAAAGAACCAGGAAAATATTGCAGACAAAACTCTTCTGGATCCAGTGGGCGTGAATCGGAGGACCTACTGGGAGAACAAGGTCGCCCACCGTGCGCGAAAGCCGAGCCGCAGGACCGAGCCACGGGACTGAGCCGCGGAAGCCGAGCCGCGGGACTGAGCTGCGCAAGCTGCAGGGTCTGCGCGCAAGTGCTCGAAGGGGAGTGCAACAGTGGGGAGACTTGGGACGTCCAGGGCTCCGAGTCCACACATCGGCTCTGGAAGGGGAGCAGACCTGCGTGGAGAGCGTGGGAGCCCACAGTTCGGGACACCAGCGGCAGACTCAACACACCAGCGCTGGAACGCGAGGTGAGCCGAACCTCAATAACCGGAGACACCGGCAGGCAAGCAGAGAGAGGAGACTAGAGGGAACGACCCCCGGGGCGGGGGGGACTTCACCAAGCTAACTGGAAGAGAGAGAGAGGGAAAAAAAAAAGGTGACTGGTACAGACACGGGTTTCTCTCTCTCCGCTCACCTCTCAAGGGCGAGCAAGACAAAGAGCAGGCGCCATCTTGGACATACGTCATAAGCAGAGCGACCTCAGGTCTGCACCGGCCCTGAGCCTAGCAGTAAAACCTGACTCTGGGTGGGGCGAATTAACAGGAGATTAGGACCTAGTAAATTTGTGGTGCTACTGAACTGAGACTGTGAAAAAAGAGACGGTGGGGGAGAGAACTCACGGAATTCACGTGAGCACTCTCCAGAGACGCTACAATTCCGTAACTTTGGCAACCCAGTGGGAGACTGAAGGAGAATTTGAGCCCACTCTAAGGGCCGAACAGATTCCCTGTGTGGTCCTTGGGAAAGAGCTTCCGATCTCTGGCTCCTGTGGGTATATCATTTGCCTGCTAACTACCTCCAACTTCGTTCAGCTGTGCAGAATAACTTCCCTTTTGAATCAAAAAGAGAGAGAGAGAGAGAGAGAGGTTTACCACGCCTAACCTGGGAGTGTCACCTTTGGCACACCAAACAGAGCTCTCAGGCCACACCCATCACAAGCCCTAAGGCTCCATCAAAAACAGATAGTCCACTTAATCTAGAGTCATAGTATAACAAGAAAAAGCACCACAGTGAAGAAACCAAATATCTCCAATATGACAAATAACAAACACAAAAACCAAGGTAATAAAAACAAGGAAGTCACCATGAAGCCCTCAAATGAAAAAGACACCCCAATTCAAGATTATGAGGATGATGACATAGAAGAAATGCAAGAAGCAGATCTCAAAAAATTGATAAAAACATTAAGAAGTTCTCAAAAACAAATTCTTGAACTACAGAAATCCTTAATAGACAAGATAGAAAATCTCTCTCATGAAAATGAAATATTAAGGAGGAATCAAAATGAAACGAAACAACTAGTACAACAGGAAACTGGGATAGTGACTGAAGTGAAGAATTCAATAGATCAAATGAAAAACACAATAGAGAGCCTTACAAACAGAATGGGAGAAGCAGAAGAGAGAATATCGGACTTAGAAGACAGAGAACAGGAAAGGATACAGTCAGACCAAAGAAAAGACGAGGAAATTAGAAATCTAAAACATATTGTCGGGAATCTTCAGGATACTATTAAAAAACCCAACATTCGGGTTCTAGGAGTTCCTGAAGGCATGGAGAGGGAGAAAGGATTAGAAGGCCTTTTTAGTGAGATATTAGCAGAAAATTTCCCAGGTTTGGAGAAGGACAGAGAAATCCTAGTACAGGAAGCTCACAGAACCCCTAATAAACACGACCAAAAGAGACCCTCACCACGACACGTTGTAATTAAACTCTCCACAGTGAAACATAAAGAAAAGATCCTAAAATGTGCAAGAGAGAAACGTCAGATTACTCTCAGAGGATCTCCAATCAGACTCACAGCTGACTTCTCATCAGAAACTCTACAAGCTAGGAGGGAATGGCGAGATATAGCCCAGGTACTAAGAGAGAACAACTGCCAGCCCAGAATATTATATCCTGCAAAGCTATCATTTGTGAATGAAGGTGAAATAAAGACTTTTCATAACAAACAGAAATTGAAAGAATTTGTTGCCACTCGTCCAGCCCTGCAAAAGATGCTTAAAGATGTGTTACACACAGAAACAAAGAAACATGGTCATCAATATGAAAGAAGGTAAAGGAAGGAATCCAAGGAAGGAAAGCTCACAGCAAAAGATCACAGGGAATTCAAAGCATATATTAGAACTTATCTTTGGCAAATGGCAGGGCAAAGTTACCACTTATCATTAGTCACATTGAACGTGAATGGCCTGAACTGTCCAGTTAAAAGACACCGTTTGGCTGATTGGGTTAAAAAACAAAACCCATCTATTTGCTGCTTACAAGAAACACATCTTTCCAACAAAGATCCATACAGACTGAAAGTGAAAGGCTGGAAAAAGATATACCATGCCAACAGAAATGAAAAAAGAGCAGGCGTAGCCATCTTAATATCAGACACCATAAACTTTACCACAAAAACCGTTAAGAGAGACAAAGAGGGACACTACATAATGATTAAGGGATCAATTCAACAGGAAGATATAACAATTATCAATGTATATGCACCTAACTACAGGGCACCGGTTTATCTAAAAGATTTGTTAACGGACTTAAAGGGAGACTTAGACCCCAATACAATAGTACTGGGGGACTTCAATACTCCACTCTCAGAAATAGACAGATCAATAGGACAGAAGATCAACAAGGATACAGTAGATTTAAACGACACTATAGCCCAAATGGATCTAATAGATATATACAGAACTTTCAATCCTACAGCTAAAGATTATACATTCTTCTCAGCAGTACATGGAACCTTCTCTAGGATTGACCACATACTAGGCCATAAAGCAAGTCTCAGCAAATTCAAAAGAATAAGAATCATACCATGCAGCTTCTCAGACCACAGCGGGATGAAGCTGGAAATTAGCAACTCAGGAAACCCCAGAAAGTATGCAAACACATGGAGATTGAACAACATGCTCCTGAATGAACAATGGGTCATAGAAGAAATCAAAATAGAAATCAAAAACTTTCTGGAAGTAAATGAGGATAACAGCACAACATACCAAAACTTATGGGACGCAGCAAAAGCAGTGTTAAGAGGAAAGTTTATATCAATAGGTGCCTACATCAAGAAATTGGAAAGGCACCAAATAGATGAGCTTTCTATTCACCTCAAGGATCTAGAAAACCTACAGCAAACCAGACCCAAATCTAGTAGGAGAAGAGAAATAATTAAAATCAGAGAAGAAATCAACAGGATTGAATCAAGAAAAACATTACAAAAAATCAGCCAAACGAGGAGCTGGTTTTTTGAAAAAATAAACAATATTGACACCCCATTGGCCCAACTAACTAAAAAAAGAAGAGAAAAGACCCAAATCAATAAAATCAGAGATGAAAAAGGAAATGTAACAACAGACACCACAGAAATAAAAAGAATCATCAGAAATTACTACAAGGACTTGTATGCCAGCAAACAGGGAAACCTATCAGAAATGGATAGATTCCTGGACACATGCAACCTACCTAAATTGAACCAGGAAGACATCGAAAACCTAAACAGACCCATAACTGAGACAGAAATTGAAACAGTAATAAAGGCCCTCCCAACAAAGAAAAGCCCAGGACCAGATGGATTCACTGCTGAATTCTACCAGACATTTAAAGAAGAACTAACTCCAATTCTTCTCAAAGTATTCAGAACAATTGAAGAAGAGGGAATCCTCCCAAATTCTTTCTATGAAGCCAGCATCACCTTAATTCCTAAGCCGGAAAAAGATGCAGCACTGAAAGAGAATTACAGACCAATATCCCTGATGAACATAGATGCAAAAATCCTGAATAAAATTCTCGCCAATAGAATGCAACAACACATCAGAAAGATCATCCACCCAGACCAAGTGGGATTTATCCCTGGTATGCAGGGATGGTTTAATGTGCGCAAGACAATCAATGTGATACACCACATTAACAGACTGCAGAAGAAAAACCATATGATTCTCTCAATAGATGCCGAGAAAGCATTTGATAAAATACAACACCCGTTCATGATGAAAACTCTAAGCAAACTGGGTTTGGAAGGAACATTCCTCAATACAATCAAAGCAATCTATGAAAAACCCACAGCCAACATCCTATTGAATGGGGAAAAGTTGGAAGCATTTCCACTGAGATCTGGGACCAGACAGGGATGTCCACTCTCACCACTGCTATTCAATATAGTTCTGGAGGTTCTAGCCAGAGCTATTAGGCAAGAAAAAGAAATTAAAGGGATACAAATTGGGAAGGAAGAACTCAAACTATCCCTCTTTGCAGATGACATGATTCTTTATTTAGGGGACCCAAAGAACTCTACCAAGAGACTATTGGAACTCATAGAAGAGTTTGGCAAAGTAGCAGGGTATAAAATCAATGCACAAAAATCAACAGCCTTTGTATACACAGACAATGCCATGGCTGAGGAAGAACTTCTAAGATCAATCCCATTCACAATAGCTACAAAAACAATCAAATACCTTGGAATAAACTTAACCAAGGACGTTAAAGATCTCTACGATGAAAATTACAAAACCTTAAAGAAAGAAATAGAAGAGGATACCAAGAAATGGAAAAATCTTCCATGCTCATGGATTGGAAGAATCAATATCATCAAAATGTCCATTCTCCCAAAAGCAATTTATAGATTCAATGCAATACCAATCAAGATACCAAAGACATTCTTCTCAGATCTGGAAAAATTGGTGCTGAAATTTATATGGATGCACAAGAGACCTCGACTAGCTAAAGCAATCTTGTACAACAAAAACAAAGCTGGAGGCATCACAATACCAGATTTCAGGACATACTACAGGGCAGTTGTAATCAAAACAGCATGGTACTGGTACAGAAACAGATGGATAGACCAATGGAACAGAATTGAAATACCAGAAATCAACCCAAACATCTACAGCCAACTTATATTTGATCAAGGATCTAAAACTAATTCCTGGAGCAAGGACAGTCTATTCAATAAATGGTGCTGGGAAAACTGGATTTCCACGTGCAGAAGCATGAAGCAAGACCCATACCTTACACCTTACACAAAAATCCACTCAACGTGGATTAAAGACCTAAATCTACGACCTGACACCATCAAGTTACTAGAGAACATTGGAGAAACCCTTCAAGATATTGGCACAGGCAAAGAGTTTCTGGAAAAGACCCGGGAGGCACAGGCAGTCAAAGCCAAAATTAACTATTGGGATTGCATCAAATTGAGAAGTTTCTGTACTGCAAAAGAAACAGTCAGGAGAGTGAAGAGACAACCGTCAGAATGGGAAAAAATATTTGCAAACTATGCAACAGATAAAGGGTTAATAACCAGAATCTACAAAGAGATCAAGAAACTCCACAAAAACAAAACCAACAACCCAATTAAGAGATGGGCCAAGGACCTCAATAGACATTTTTCAAAAGAGGAAATCCAAATGGCCAACAGGCACATGAAAAAATGTTCAAGGTCATTAGCAATCAGAGAAATGCAAATCAAAACCACAATGAGGTTCCACCTCACCCCGGTTAGAATGGCTCACATACAGAAATCTACCAACAACAGATGCTGGCGAGGATGTGGGGAAAAAGGGACACTAACCCACTGTTGGTGGGAATGCAAACTGATCAAGCCACTATGGAAGTCAGTCTGGAGATTCCTCAGAAACCTGAAGATAACCCTACCATTCGACCCAGCCATCCCACTCCTTGGAATTTACCCAAAGGAATTTAAATTGGCAAACAAAAAAGCGGTCTGCAGCCTAATGTTTATTGCAGCTCAATTCACAATAGCTAAGACCTGGAACCAACCTAAATGCCCATCAACGGTAGACTGGATAAAGAAATTATGGGATATGTACTCTTTAGAATACTATACCGCAGTAAGAAACAACGAAATCCAGTCATTTGCAACAAAATGGAGGAATCTGGAACACATCATGCTGAGTGAAATAAGCCAGTCCCAAAGGGACAAATACCATATGTTCTCCCTGATCGGTGACAACTGACTGAACACCATAAAGGAAACCTGTTGAAGTGGAATGGACACTATGGGAAACGGTGACTTGATCAGCATAGCCCTGACTGTTAATGAACAACTTAATACATTATCCCTCTTAGTAGTTTTTTTGTCTGTTCTACTTAATATGACTGGTTTAATTCTGTAATTAATACACAGTTATTCTTAAGTGTTGAAATTTAACTGAAATGTGATCCCTGTTAAACATAAGAGTAGGAATAAGGGAGGGAAGAGATGTATAATTTGGGACATGCTCAAGCTGACTTGCCCCAAATGGTAGAGTTAGAAACATACCAGGGGACTCCAATTTAATCCCATCAAGGTGGCATGTACCAATGCCATCTCACTAGTCCAAGTGATCAATTTCAGTTCGCAATTGATCATAATGAAAGGACTAAGAGTCAAAGGGAGCACATAAGCAAGTCTAGTACCTGCTAACACTAACCGATAGAATAAATAAAGGGGAGAGTGATCCAACATGGGAAGTAAGATACTCAGCAGACTCATAGAATGGCGGATGTCCTAAATAGCACTCTGGCCTCAGAATCAGCCCTAAAGGCATTCAGATCTGGCTGAAAAGCCCATGAGAGTATTTCAGGCATGGAAAGCCAAGACACTCTGGCAAAAGATCTCTGTGAGTGAGATCTCAGTGGAAAGAACAGGTCTTCAAAGAAGGAGGTACCTTTCTCTGAAGGGAGGAGAGAACCTCCACTTTGACTATGACCTTGTCTAAACAAGATAAGAGTCGGAGAACTCAGAGGGCTTCCATAGCCTTGGAAACTCATAACTGGAGCATAGGGAGATTACTGATGCCATAGACAGGAGTGTCAATTGGTAAAGTCAACAACAGGAGTCACTGTGCACTTACTCCTCATGTAGGATCTCTGTCCTTAATGTGCTGTGCATTGAGATTTAACGCTATAACGAGTACTCAAATAATATATTTCACTTTGTGTTTCTATGGGGGTGCAAACTGTTGAAATCTTTACTTAATGCATACTAAACTGATCCTCTGTAAAAAAAAAAAAAAAAAAAAAAAAAGAAAAGAAAAGAAAAGAAACTATCAACTCCCAACTTGACTCTAACTGGGATTAAACATGACAATAGGTCTGATCTGATTTCATCATCATTTAAAAAATCATCTATTATTTTTCACTTTATGTTTCTGTGTGGGAGCAAACTGTTGAAATCCTTCCTTAATGTATACTAAGCTGATCTTCTGTATATTAAGATAATCAAAAATGAATCTTGATGTGAATGGAAGGGGAGAGGGAGTGGGAAAGGGGAGGGTTGTGGGTGGGAGGGAAGGTATGGGGGCGAAGCCATAGTAATCCATTATTCGTACTTTGGAAACGTATATTCATTAAATAAAAGTTAAAAAAAAAAGAAAAAAAAAGTATAATGCAAGGAAAAAATCAACAATCTAAATCATAAGTTCAATGAAAAAATAAAAGGGAAAAGAGAAGCTACCGAAATAAACTAAAATCCAAGAACTTCTCATATGCAATGAAGGGGAATTTAAAATTATTGCATTTCACCACCTGTGGATAATCAAGAATACTTATGTTCCACTCTGTCTTCAGCCATTTTCTGCTGTGTTTATCAAAGTACCAGAGGTTGTGTAGCTTATAAAAAAAAAAAAAAGGAGCTTATTTGGCTCACAATTTTGGAGGCTGAAAATCCAAACAACATGGCATCATCTCTGGCAAGGGCCCTGGCTGCCTCTCCTCATGGTGGACAGCATCATGACGGGACAGTGTGTGTTTCAGAGAGAGTGAGTGAGAGAGAGACTGACTGACTACATGGGTGGGACCAGAAGCCACACACTGGAGAGGGCCAGGCTTGCTGTATTAGAGGAACCAAATGGAGTCCCATGAGAAGTGGATTAATCTCTTCCAAGGGAGATACCCCAATAATCTATTTCCTTGGACTAAGGTAGTAAATTACCCTAAGGTCCTACCACCTCTTAACACTGGGGACCAAGCTTCAAATCCATGAGCCCTTGGGAGATTCCAAACCATCTTTGATAACACACACACACACACACTTCATGCAAAAAAACACAGACTAAAAGAAAAAGTATAAAATGTGAAGTGGTCTATGGGATAAATAATTTATAGCATGAGTAGAAAGAATGACGTGCATATGTGGAGAAATACTGTGCTCCACAAAGGCAGGCATCTGGCCAAATACACAATGCAGAGCAAAAACAAGAACAGAGGACTGGCATTGTGGTAAAGCAACTAAAATCATTGCTTGTCATGCTGCCATCTCACATCAGAGCACAGGTTCAAGTCCCATCTGCTCCACTTCCAATCCACCTCCGTGCCAATGCACCAGGGAAAGTTCTGGTAGATGGTCCAAGTATGGAGGCACCTGCCACTCACATGAGACCCAGAATGGAGTTCCTGGCTCTTAGTTTTGGCTTGGCATAGCCCTGGTTGTTATGACCATTTGAGAAGTGAATCAGCAAATAGAAGATGTGTATGTGTGTGTCCCTGTCACTTTGCCTTTCAAATAAATAACTAAATCTTAATAACAACAACAACAAAAACAAGAACAAAAGCAATAACTATGGGAGTCTGGCAGTAACTAAGTAATGGCTACAGCTATAAAATCCCTGTTGAGATTCTCACATTTGGAGGCAATTCCCTCAACCCTAGCCCCAAACACCCAGAGAATCTTGAGCATAGCATAGTAGCATAGTTTACACAAAGCTAGTCCCATTGATTATCCACCCAGTACTCACCATCCATCTCCAAAGAAAATCACATGTTGGTGAGTGTATTAACTGGGATTCCAACCCAGCCAATCTTTTTTTTTCTTTAATTTCTTTTATTTATTTTTTTGACAGGCAGAGTGGACAGTGAGAGAGAGAGACAGAGAGAAAGGTCTTCCTTTGCCATTGGTTCACCCTCCAATGTCTGCCGCAGCTGGCGCACTGCGGCCGGCACACTGCGCTGATCTGATGGCAGGAGCCAGGCGCTTATCCTGGTCTCCCCATGGGGTGCAGGGCCCAAGGCCTTGGGCCATTCTCCACTGTACTCCCTGGCCACAGCAGATTGCCGGCCTGGAAGAGGGGCAACTGGGACAGAATCTGGCGCCCCGACCAGGACTAGAACCCGGTATGCCAGCGCCGCAAGGTGAAGGATTATCCTAGTGAGCCGTGGCGCTGGCCCCAACCCAGCCAATCTTAAGATAAAGCCATACTTCTGACTTTCCTGTTGTAATGTACAAAGTAGGTGAAGAAAAGAATACAGAATACAGTGACTATAACATTGTCAGGTAATTAAAATAATTTTTAAAATAGTAAAATTTATGGAATCTGAGCATAGCAGATCTCATTTGTTAAAATATTATATAGTTCCACAACACAAAAATATAAAGGGAAAATGTTGTTAAGCATCCCCCTTAAAAATCCTAGGAAAACATGGGAAATAATACAGAATAATAACATAAACAAAAGCTGACACAAATGGAAAAATAGTAAAATTAGAACAGCTAAAGCCTGGTTCTCTGGAAATACTATTAAAAGAGACAAAGTCATGCTGAAACTAATCAAGACAAAAGTCATCAGTCAGGCAGAGCCAAGATGGCGGAATAGTGAGGGCGCGCACCGATAGTCCGGGAAAATTTAGTTTAATAAAAGGGGAATTACGGTAGCCGCAGAAAAAAGAACCAGGAAAAAATTGCACGGGAATCGTGAATCGGAGGACCTACTGGGAGAACAAGGTCGCCCACCGCGCGGAAGCCAAGTTGCGGGACCGAGCCGCAGAAGCCCCAGGGTCTGCACGCCAGTGCTCCAAGGGGAGTGCACGCCACACAGACAACAGTGGGGAGACTTGGGACGCTCAGGGCTCCGAGTCCACACATCAGCGCTGGAAGGGGAGGTGAGCTCAATAACCCGAGACATTGGTGGGGAAACGGGGGTCAGAATCTAGAGGGGGGCGGGAAAGTGCAGCAAACTCACTACCGGAAAGAAGGAAAAAAAAAAGCTTCGGGGTTTCTCTTCCCCCTAACCTTGCAAAGGTTACAAGGCTGCAAGGCTTGAAGAATTCGCAAGAGACAAAGAGCAGGCCTCCTCTCTGGATTTACATATCAATGGGGGAGAGCTAAGGAACTGAGTCACTACAATTCAGTAGCCTAGGCAACCCAGTGGGAGTCCAGAGGAGCCAAAGACTGGAAGCTAAATACCATCAATTCTGCACAGCCATGCCCTGTGGTGTTACTTACCCCCTGAATAAATAAAATAAATAAATAAATAAAAAGAGAGAGATTTACCACGCATAACCTGAGGGTGTCACCTTTGCACACCCTTAACCAGGAAGAACCAGGCAGAGCTCTCAGGCCGCACCCATCTCAAGCCTCCAAGGCTCCTCCAACAGCAGGCAGTCCACTTAACACGGACACAGTATAAATAAAAAAAAAAAAAAGAAAAGAAAAAAAAAAACGCACAGTGACGCAAGAAGAATTAACTATGCCGAGTAACAAACACAGAAATAGAGGGAGCAAGATCAACGATGACACTATGATGCCTCCAAATAAGCAAAACACCCCAAGCCAAGAGTATGAAGATGATGAGATAGAAGAAATGCAAGATACGGATTTCAAAAAATTTATGATAAGAACATTTAGAAGTTTTCAAAAGCAAATCCTTGAACTACAGAAATCCTTAATGGACAAGATTGAAAATCTCTCTCGTGAAAACAAAATTTTAAGGAAGAGTCAAAATGAAACTCAGAAACTAGTAGAACAGGAAAGTGTTATAGTGAAGAGAAATCAAAATGAAATGAAGAGCTCAATAGATCAAATGACAAACACATTAGAAAGCCTTAAAAACAGAATGGGTGAAGCAGAAGAGAGAATATCGGACTTAGAAGATAGAGCACAGGAAAACATACAGTCAAACCAAAGAAAAGAAGAGGAAATTAGAAACCTAAAAAATATTGTTGGGAATCTACAGGATACTATTAAAAAAACCAACATTCGAGTTCTAGGAGTTCCTGAAGGCATGGAGAGAGAGAAAGGATTGGAAGGCCTTTTCAGTGAGATACTAGCAGAGAACTTTCCAGGTTTGGAGAAGGACAGAGATATCCTAGTACAGGAAGCTCATAGAACCCCCAATAAACATGACCAAAAGAGATCCTCACCACGACACGTGGTAATTAAACTTACCACAGTGAAACATAAAGAAAAGATCCTAAGATGTGCAAGAGAGAAACGTCAGATTACTCTCAGAGGATCTCCAATCAGACTCACAGCTGACTTCTCATCAGAAACCCTACAAGCTAGGAGGGAATGGCGAGACATAGCACAGGTGCTAAGAGAGAAAAATTGCCAGCCCAGAATATTATATCCTGCCAAGCTCTCATTTGTGAATGAAGGTGAAATAAAGACCTTTCATAGCAAACAGAAATTGAAAGACTTTGTGGCCACTCGTCCGGCCCTGCAAAAGATACTTAAAGATGTGTTACACTCAGAAACACAGAAACACGGCCATCAATATGAAAGAAGGGAAAGGAAGAACACCTACCAGTAAAAGAGCATGGGAAGCTCAAAGCATATACTAGAAAATATTTCCGGGAAAATGGCAGGGCAAAGTCACTACGTATCAATAGTCACATTGAACATTAATGGTCTGAATTCTTCAGTTAAAAGACACCGTTTGGCTAACTGGCTCACAGAACACAACCCAACTATTTGTTGCCTACAAGAAACACATCTCTCTAACAAAGAGGCATGCAGACTGAAAGTGAAAGGTTGGAAAAAGATATTCCATGCCAACAGAAACCAAAAGAAAGCAGGTGTAGCCATATTAATATCAGACAAAATAAACTTTAATACAAAAACTGTTAAGAGAGACAAAGAGGGACACTATATAATGATTAAGGGTTCAATTCAACAGGAAGATGTAACTATTATAAATGTATATGCACCTAATTACAGGGCACCGGTCTATTTAAAAGATATGTTAAGGGACTTAAAGGGAGATTTAGATTCCAATACAATAGTACTGGGGGACTTCAATACTCCACTCTCAGAAATAGACAGATCATCCGGACAGAAGATCAACAAGGAAACAGCAGATTTAATTGACACTATTGCCCAAATGGATCTAACAGATATCTACAGAACTTTCAACCCTACATCTACAGACTTCACATTCTTCTCAGCAGCGCATGGAACCTTCTCTAGGATTGATCACATACTAGGCCATAAAGCAAGTCTCAGCAAATTTAAAAGAATTAGAATCATACCATGCAGCTTCTCAGACCACAGCGGGATGAAGCTGGAAATTAGCAACTCAGGAAACCCCAGAAAGTATGCAAACACATGGAGACTGAACAGCATGCTCCTGAATGAACACTGGGTCATTCAAGAAATCAAAAGAGAAATCAAAAACTTTCTGGAAGTAAATGAAGACAACAACACAACATATCAAAACTTATGGGATACAGCAAAAGCAGTATTGAGAGGCAAATTTATAGCAATAGGTGCCTATACCAAGAAATTGGAAAGGTACCAAATAAATGAGCTTTCAGCGCACCTCAAGGACCTAGAAAAACTGCAGCAAACCAAACCCAAATCTAGTAGGAGAAGAGAAATAATTAAAACCAGAGAAGAAATTAACAGGATTGAATCCAAAAAAACATTACAAAAAATCAGCCAAGCGAGAAGCTGGTTTTTTGAAAAAATAAACAAAATTGACACCCCATTGGCCCAACTAACTAAAAAAAGAAGAGAAAAGACCCAAATCAATAAAATCAGAGATGAAAAAGGAAACGTAACAACAGACACCACAGAAATAAAAAGAATCATCAGAAATTACTACAAGGACCTGTATGCCAGCAAACAGGGAAACCTATCAGAAATGGATAGATTCCTGGACACATGCAATCTACCTAAATTGAACCAGGAAGACATCGAAAACCTAAATAGACCCATAACTGAAACAGAAATTGAAACAGTAATAAAGGCCCTCCCAACAAAGAAAAGCCCAGGACCAGATGGATTCACTGCTGAATTCTACCAGACATTTAAAGAAGAACTAATCCCATTTCTTCTCAAACTATTCAGAACAATCGAAAAAGAGGGAATCCTCCCAAATTCTTTCTATGAAGCCAGCATCACCTTAATACCTAAGCCAGAGAAAGATGCAGCACTGAAAGAAAATTACAGACCAATATCCCTGATGAACATAGACGCAAAAATCCTCAATAAAATTCTGGCCAATAGAATACAACAACACATCAGGAAAATCATCCACCCAGACCAAGTGGGATTCATCCCGGGTATGCAGGGATGGTTCAACATTCGCAAATCAATCAATGTGATTCACCACATTAACAGACTGCAGAAGAAAAACCATATGATTATCTCAATTGATGCAGAGAAAGCATTTGATAAAATTCAACACCCTTTCATGATGAAAACTCTAAGCAAATTGGGTATAGAAGGAACATTCCTCAATATAATCAAAGCAATTTATAAAAAACCCACAGCCAGCATCCTATTGAATGGGGAAAAGTTGGAAGCATTTCCACTGAAATCTGGCACCAGGCAGGGATGCCCACTCTCACCACTGCTATTTAACATAGTTCTGGAAGTTTTAGCCAGAGCCATCAGACAAGAAAAAGAAATCAAAGCAATACAAATCAAGAAGGAAGAAGTCAAACTATCCCTCTTTGCAGATGATATGATTCTGTACTTAGAGGATCCAAAGAACTCTACTAAGAGACTATTGGAACTCATAGAGGAGTTTGGCAAAGTGGCAGGATATAAAATCAATGCACAAAAATCAACAGCCTTTGTATACACAAGCAATGCCATGACTGAGAAAGAACTGCTAAGATCAATCCCATTCACAATAGCTACAAAAACAATCAAATACCTTGGAATAAACTTAACCAAGGACGTTAAAGATCTCTACGATGAAAATTACAAAACCTTAAAGAAAGAAATAGAAGAGGATACCAAAAAATGGAAAAATCTTCCATGCTCATGGATTGGAAGAATCAACATCATCAAAATGTCCATTCTCCCAAAAGCAATTTATAGATTCAATGCAATCCCAATCAAGATACCAAAGACATTCTTCGCAGATCTAGAAAAAATGATGCTGAAATTCATATGGAGGCACAAGAGACCTCGAATAGCTAAAGCAATCTTGTACAACAAAAACAAAGCCGGAGGCATCACAATACCAGACCTCAGGACATACTACAGGGCAGTTGTAATCAAAACAGCATGGTACTGGTACAGAAACAGATGGATAGACCAATGGAACAGAATTGAAACACCAGAAATCAATCCAAACATCTACAGCCAACTTATATTTGATCAAGGATCTAAAACTAATTCCTGGAGCAAGGACAGTCTATTCAATAAATGGTGCTGGGAAAACTGGATTTCCACGTGCAGAAGCATGAAGCAAGACCCATACCTTACACCTTACACAAAAATCCACTCAACGTGGATTAAAGACCTAAATCTACGTCCTGACACCATGAAGTTATTAGAGAACATTGGAGAAACCCTTCAAGATATTGGCACAGGCAAAGAATTTCTGGAAAAGACCCGGGAGGCACAGACAGTCAAAGCCAAAATCAACTATTGGGATTGCATCAAATTGAGAAGTTTCTGTACTGCAAAAGAAACAGTCAGGAGAGTGAAGAGACAACCGACAGAATGGGAAAAAATATTTGCAAACTATGCAACAGATAAAGGGTTAATAACCAGAATCTACAAAGAGATCAAGAAACTCCACAAAAACAAAACCAACAACCCACTTAAGAGATGGGCCAAGGACTTCAATAGACATTTTTCAAAAGAGGAAATCCAAATGGCCAACAGGCACATGAAAAAATGTTCAAGGTCACTAGCAATCAGGGAAATGCAAATCAAAAGCACAATGAGGTTTCACCTCACCCCGGTTAGAATGGCTCACATACAGAAATCTACCAACAACAGATGCTGGCGAGGATGTGGGGAAAAAGGGACACTAACCCACTGTTGGTGGGAATGCAGACTGGTCAAGCCACTATGGAAGTCAGTCTGGAGATTCCTCAGAAACCTGAAGATAACCCTACCGTTCGACCCAGCCATCCCACTCCTTGGAATTTACCCAAAGGAGTTTAAATTGATAAACAAAAAAGCGGTCTGCACCCTAATGTTTATTGCATCACAATTCACAATAGCCAAGACCTGGAACCAACCTAAATGCCCATCAACGGTAGACTGGATAAAGAAATTATGGGATATGTATTCTTTAGAATACTATACCGCAGTAAGAAACAACGAAATCCAGTCATTTGCAACAAAATGGAGGAATCTGGAACACATCATGCTGAGTGAAGTAAGCCAGTCCCAAAGGGACAAATACCATATGTTCTCCCTGATCGGTGACAACTGACTGAACACCAAAAAGGAAACCTCCTGAAGTGAAATGGACACTATGAGAAATGGTGACTTGATCAGCATAGCCCTGACTGCTAATGGACAACTTAATACATTATCCCTCATAGTATTTTTTTTTGTCTGTTCTACTTAATATGACTGGTTTAATTCTGTAATTATCACACAGTTATTCTTAAGTGTTGAAAATTAACTGAAATGTGACCCCTGTTAAACATAAGAGTGGGAATAAGAGAGGGAAGAGATGTATAATTTGGGACATGCTCGGGCTGACTTGCCCCAATTGGTAGACTTGGAAACATACCAGGGGATTCCAATTCAATCCCATCAAGGTGGCATGTGCCAATGCCATCTCACTATTCCAAGTGATCAATTTCAGTTCACAATTGATCATAATGAAAGGACTAAGAGTCAAAGGGAGCACATAAACAAGTCTAGTATCTGCTAACACCAACCGATAGAATAAATAAAGGGGAGAGTGATCCAACATGGGAAGTGAGATACTCAGCAGACTCATAGAATGGCGGATGTCCTAAATAGCACTCTGGCCTCAGAATCAGCCCTAAAGGCACTCGGATCTGGCTGAAAAGCCCATGAGAGTATTTCAGGCATGGAAATCCAAGACACTCTGGCAAAATGATCTTTGTGAGTGAGATCCCAGTGGAAAGAACAGGTCTTCAAAGAGGGAGGTGCCTTTCTCTGAAGGGAGGAGAGAACCTCCACTTTGACTATGACCGTGTCTAAACAAGATAAGAGTCGGAGAACTCAAGGGGCTTCCATAGCCTTGGAAACTCATAACTGGTGCATAGGGAGATTACTGATGCCATAAACAGGAGTGCCAATTTGTAAAGTCAACAACAGGAGTCACTGTGCACTTACTCCTCATGTAGGATCTCTGTCCTTAACGTGCTGTACACTGAGGCTTAATGCTATAACGAGTACTCAAACAGTATATTCACTTTGTGTTTCTATGGGGGTGCAAACGATTGAAATCCTTACTTAATGTACACTAAACTGATCTTCTGTAAAAAAAAAGAAAAAAAAAAAGAAAGAAAGAAATTATCAATTCCCAACTTGACTCTCACTGGGATTAAACATGACAATAGGTCTGATCTGATTTCATCATCATTTAAAAAAAATCATCTATTATTTTTCACTTTATGTTTCTGTGTGGGAGCAAACTGTTGAAATCCTTACTTAAGGTATACTAAGCTGATCTTCTGTATATTAAGATAATCGAAAATGAATCTTGATGTGAATGGAAGGGGAGAGGGAGTGGGAAAGGGGAGGGTTGTGGGTGGGAGGGACGGTATGGGGGGGGAAGCCATTGTAACCCATGAGTCGTACTTTGGAAATTTATATTCATTAAATAAAAGATAAAAAAAAAGTCATCAGTCAACAAAATTACAAAGAAGGGAGATAGAGCCAGTTATATATAGATATTATTTTAAATTATAAGGGAATGCCCTGTATGCTTATAAAATTATGCTATGGAAAAACTCAAAGGAAACAATGATTTCCCCAAAGACTGTAACGTACAAAAATTGACAAAGTGGAAATCTCAATAGGTTACACATGTTAGCAAAATGGAAAAAGGTCTGAAGGCATTGCTCAGAGAAAGGCCTGCCTGGTGTCCTCTATTTTGCACACTGAATTCTTATTTCACATCAGGCCTTCTTTCAACAGACAAGCAAGCATGGCACACCTCTTCCATGGAGGGAATGACTGGCTACCCACAGACTGAAAGGTTGCTGAGGGAATTTTTGCACAGATTTTTCTCTGGGCAATAAACATTCTACGAGCAAGCTATACGCACAACAGAGTTAAAGAGACAGCAGCAAATGGGCAGTTGAGGAATGAGGCACCCAAAGGAATCACTAACTTTTTTTTTTTTTTTTGACAGGCAGAGTGGACAGTGAGAGAGACAGACAGAGAGAAAGGTCTTCCTTTGCCATTGGTTCACCCTCCAGTGGCCACCGCGGCCGGTGCACTGCGGCCAGCGCACCACGCTGATCCGATGGCAGGAGCCAGGCACTTATCCTGGTCTCCCATGGGGTGCAGGGCCCAAGCACTTGGGCCATCCTCCACTGCACTCCCTGGCCAAAGCAGAGAGCTGGCCTGGAAGAGGGGCAACTGGGACAGAATCCGGCACCTCGACTGGGACTAGAACCCAGTGTGCCGGTGCCGCAAGGCAGAGGATTAGCCTAGTGAGCCACGGCGCCGGCCGAGGAATCCCTAACTTATCACTAAGGAATCACTCAGGATATTGCTGCAAGTGTTCTTGGCTCACAGCTGTGGTGGGCTCCAAAGACAATGGGGCTGGGACCATACCAGTCAGGGAGTTACAAAAGGAAGTGACAATGAAAAAAAAAAAAAGAAGAGAAGAACGGCTGAGAACACGAAAGGGACAAAGTTCTGGTCCTCCTAGTTCCAGGGCATCTCTGTGTAACACTGGGGAGGACACCACAGCTCTAGTCCACTGATGCCTTTCCAGGTGCACTCACTCCCCCACCAGGCAAATGTGCAGTGCAGCTCCTCGGGATTTCTGGCTTACAGTCTGTGCTTCACATCATTAGCTACCTGCTCCTTAAATGGAATCTGTTAGCTACATATAACCAAGAGCCTTTGGTAGTTTGCACTAATTGTGTTGAGTTGCTTTGTTAAGGTACAGGAAAGAAACTATCAGTGTATGTGTAGAAAAGCCGTGATTTCCCTGTTTGCCCCAGACAGCCAGCACTCTTGGCATTGTCTGGTAGACTCATTTAGCTGTCCTGCTCTGATGAGAAGCCCACAGCTGGGCAACATCCAATCATATACTCACCTGCTGTTGAGAGATGAGCTGGGATTCTTGGTACATAAACTTCAAGTCAGGAACATAGCCATTTGTTCCTCTGGTGATGAAGCTATGCAGTAGGACACTGCTCAGATGGTCACAGCACTACCACACGTCGGGACTACCCAGATTCACAGAAAAGGAAAGGGACCTCTGTCCTCATCCCTCAGCTGTTCCACAGAGGAGACAACTGAAGACCTGCCTAGCACGGCCCTCTCCTCCTAGATGCCCAGTGATCACCCACCAGATCAGTGGTTCCCCAGCCTCTTTTGAGCCATGGATCACAAGGTATCACAGAATCACAAAACCAACAGTGAAACGTGAAGAGGCAGATTGTGCAGGTTGAGGTACCCGGGCAGGCAACAACTCTCCTCACTGTATCATTGAGTAGACCCCACAACCTGTTTAAGGACTCCATTTGTCTGTCCAATTGTCTGGATAAGAAGAGAGGAGCATAGTTTAAGCTGTTCCAAACTTTATACAGAGGTCAAAAACTAGTGATACTATGCAGCCCACCAAAAATTTTGTTGGCCATTTTATTTCACTAGCATCATATCTGGAACACACACGGAATTTCAGAAAGCAATGTTACTAGCTGGTTTCTGTTCACTGTGATGTAATCAGCCTAACCTTGTATTGCTCAATTGCACTGTGCTTGTTTAGATCAATGACTTGATGGGTCAGTCCCTGAAGAACAGTAGACTGGAGTTGTGAGACCAGCACCTTGTCCTCCTCAGAGTCTCCTGTGATTCAGATTATAGAATGGCCTCTCACAATCTGGAACCTATCTTCCTTGTGGACTAAGAACATACCTCCCCAAACTGCCTGAGTTTGCCTCACAATTGCTGGCTAGAATACCTCCTCTTGCCAAAGCTGTGATGAGTGCAGGGGATACTGAGACATCTTCAGGATTTGAAGAGTGATTTTCCATGGGAAGAGATAAGTGATAAAGTTACAATTCAAATCCCTACTGGAAGCCAACCTCGGGCCTATTCTTAAACGGCAATCACTGGGCCTTCCCAAACCCTTCATTCTTAGTAGAGAACAACAAGTTACTGTTGCTTTGTTAACTCGATTTCCTATTTGAAAAGCAGAGACAGAGATCTCTCACCTGCTGCTTCACTCCCCAAACTCCTGCAACAGCTGAGCTGCTGAGCCAGGTCAAAGCTAGGAGCCTAGAAGTCCACTCAGGTCTCCCATGTGGGTAGCAGGGACTCAAGTACTTGAGCCATCACCTGCTGCCCTCTCAGATGTGCATTAACAGGTAGCTGCTATGGAGAGCAGAGCCTGGACTCAAACCTAGGCTGTCTGAGATGTGGGCATTCTAAAGAACAGTTTAACCACTACAGCGAACACCCATCCTGTTCACTATTGGTTTTTAGTAGGCTTGATATCCACTTGTCATTCTGTTTGAAAAGCTGTATAATTTTTTTTTGATAGGCAGAATGGACAGTGAGAGAGAGAGAGAGACAGAGAGAAAGGTCTTCCTTTTTTCTGTTGGTTCACCCCCCAATGGCCGCTGCGGCCAGTGCACCAAACTGATCCAAAGCCAGGAGCCAGGTGCTTCCTCCTGGTCTCCCAAGCCGGACTGGAAGAGGAGCAACTGGGACAGAATCTGGCGCCCCGACCAGGACTAGAACCCAGGGTGCCAGTGCTGCAGGCAGAGGATTAGTCTATTGAGCCATGGAACCGGCCAAAAAGCTGTATATTTTTAAAGATACACACCAAAGAAAATAGGTATAAAGTGACAGGATACCTGGCATTTACTTAAATATATCAGCCAGAAAACTCTTAACCAGAAGGGAGGACACAGTAAGCAGAGGTGCCCAAATCTTGTGATTGCTGGACTTCAGAAATGGGTATGCAGGAGTTCATTTACTTTTCACTTTTTAAATATACAAGTTTTCTTTCAATGACTGCCTGTGAATGCAACAAGGCTCGGGAAGTTTCATCTCTCCTTTAGAAGTGAAGGGAGGCTGGCTCTGTGGCTCACTTGGCTAATCCTCTACCTGGGTGCCAGCACTCCAGGTTCTAGTCCCAGTTGGGGCACCGGATTCTGTCCTGGTTGCTCCTCTTCCAGTCCAGCTCTCTGCTGTGGCCTGGGAGGGCAGTGGAGGATGGCCCAAGTGCTTGGGCCCTGCACTCGCATGGGACACCAGGAGGAAGCACCTGGCTCCTGGCTTCAGATTGGCACAGCGCGCCGGCCATAGCAGCCATTTGGGGGGGTGAACCAATGGAAAGCAAGACCTTTCTCTCTGTCTCTCTCTCTCACTAACTCTGCCTTTCAAAAAAAAAAAAAAGTGAAGGGATCAGAAATGCACGTAGGCAGTATACCCTTCTGAAATGCTTGTGCAAAGTTTAACAGGCTGAATGCATGTAAGTTTTCAAGATAGATTTCATCCCAGGCAATTAGCATGTGCTGAAGGACCCCATGCACAAACGTGAGGTTTCCATGCAGCATGTATGCCCAACGCTGGGCTAGTGACACACGCCAGACAAGAAACGCAAGGAAACCACTGCAGACACAGCTCCCGCTAGGCCCATCATCACCTACACTGGCATTTCAAAGGCTCTGCTGAATCCATGGGGCTCAAAATGAAAAACACCTTCTTGTGATCCAGTGTGGGAGACTAGGACGTGCTCCAGGGTGCAGCAAGGAGAGCACACTTCTGTGCACCCAAGAGCAGAGAGCTCTGTGTACCTCCTGAGCACCGTGCCCAGCGACCTTCCTGACATCCAGGGAAGAGGCTCACACTGTGCACTCTCACGGTGCTCTGCAGGCCCAGGCTGTGATATGCACATGGCCACCCTTCCTGTCACATGGTGAGCTCTCAGCAGGCACAGTCCTTATCATCACTTGTCCATCACTGATACCCACCACTGCCACCCTTTCCCCTCAACCTGACTCTGGCGAAGTTGTGGAGGATGAAGGAGTATTTCCTCAGTAACTAGCTGTGCCATCTCATGTCATCCTCACGACAGCCATAGCTTTCACTCTTCCAGTTTTACAGAGAAAGGCATGAGGCTCGTGGATATGAGATTGATTTTCAAACTTTGTAAAACTGGGAAGTGGCTCATCTGGCATTCACACCCAATTCGGGTGACTCTGAAAGATCTCGTATACCTTTACCAATAGAGACTGTGAAATAAAACTGCAGCAACTTTATAGAGGGAAGTCTGGAAATGCAGAACAGGAACTTCACAGTGGAGAAATGTGCCATCACTCTCAGCCACTGTCACCACTGATAATAGAATGTATTGATATCACATGACACCCTCTAGTGTGATATGATGAGAAGAGCACGTCACTTCTGTGGTTTTCTCATCCAAACCCACACTTCACTCTAATCGTGAGGAAAATAAACCTAAATTAATTATATGCCACAAGCATCAGACCAGGACTCTTCAAAAGTTCCAAGCTCATAAAACCAAAAGATGGAGAAACTGTTACAGTTTAGACCAGACTAATGAAAGTAAATGGAAGCTAAATGCAAGGTGGCATCCTGGATTGGATGAGGGGACCAGGTAAAGAACACCAGTGGAAAACCTGGGGGAAACCTGAAACCTGAAGTTTAGTTAACAAAACCGTTCCAATGTTAATTTCCTAGTTTTAATACACAGAGCATGTTTACAAAAGATTTAACACTAAGGAAAACTAAGTGAAGGGAACTGGCCTGGTTTGCTATTGGTGCTATAACAAAGGACCACAACTTTCTGACCTAACAGCACAAGCACATTATCATTCTACAGGGCAGAAGCATCACTAGGCTAAAATCAAGATCTTCCCTCTGGAGGCTCTAGGGCAGAATCTGTTTCCCCCACCCATGTTTTTTAAAGACATATTAATTTATTTGAAAGGCAGAGATACATAAAGGCAGAGGCACAAAGACACACACACACACACACACACAGAGAGAGAGAGAGAGAGAGAGAGAGAGAGAGAGAGTCAGTCTCCCATTAGCTGGCTCACTCCCCAAATGGCCAAAACAGAAAAAACTGGGCTGATCCAAAGCCAGGAGCCAGACCTTCTTCCTGGTTTCCCACGTGGGTGCAGGAGCCCAAGGACTTGGGCCATCTTCCACTGCTTTCCCAGGCCACAGCAGAGAGCTGGATTGGAAGTGGAGCAGCCAGGACTCGAACCGGCACCCATATGGGATGCTGGCACTGCAGGCAGTGGCTTTCCTCACTACACCCCACAGCGCAAGCCCCTTCCTTTCCTTTTTAGAGAACTGGTGAAATGTGCATAACAAAAAATTTACCAGTGGCATTCAGCACGTGTACATTACTGTGCAATGATCACCACCCGCCATCTGTGTCCAGAACACTCTCCTGTTCCCAGAGTAAAACTCTCGGCCTATTCAGCAAGTTGTTTCCTTGCCTCTCCAGCTTCCAGCTTGGCTCATATCCCTGTCCCCTCTTCAAAGACAGCAGCACAGCATCTCCAAATCCCTCCTGCACTCCCCAGCCTCCCCTTTCCCTTATCAGGACCCCTGTGCTTACTGTGGGTCATCAAGTTCAACCAGAGTAGCATCCCCTTCTCTAGAACCGTAAGTCAATCACAGCTACAAAGTCCCTTTTGCCTTTTAAAGTGACACAGTGACAGGTTCTAGAGGTTAGGATATGGACATATGGATATGGACATATTAGATGAGGTCCTTCTTCTTTCACAGCTAAACAGGAATTCTGTTATCTTTGCAACTTTTCCAGAAATATGAAATTATTTCAAAGTAAAATATTAAAAAGATAAATACGTATGTGACAACTTTAAAAACAGATTGCATTAGAATCACAGATTTCTGGGATGAGTGTTGTGATAGAGGGTAGGCTGCTGCCTAGGACACACATCCTGCATCAGAATGCCTGAGGTCAAGTCTTGCCTCTACCTCCAATCCATCTTCCTGCTCAAGAACACTCCGGAGGCAACAGATGATGACTCACATACTTGTGCCTGTAACATCCACATGGGAAACCCAGATGGAGCTCCTAGTTCACAGCCCCAGCCGGGCCCAGCCCTGGCTGTTGCAGGCAGTTTGGAGAGAAAATTAGCAGATGAAATAAATCAATCAACCAAACTTTTCTCTCTCTCTCTCCAACTCTCTGTCATTCTGCCTTTCAAATAAATAAAAATAAACTTAAAAAATCCCACAGATTCATAGGCTAAGATTGAATGGGAAATTAAAGACATTCTTTTTACTGACCAAATTTTAGACATCCTTATGAATCATAATCTGTGGAAAATTGGGTGGGGTCATCAGAAAAATGATCCCTAGATATTTCTCTGGAAAGTGCTTTGCATTGTGGTTGAGACCAAGACCAAGGACTACTCCAACACCCAGTGGTAGGTGACTGGCCTGAGCCCAGTCATCCATGGGGAGCTCTGGCCCCCTGCTAGTAGTAGAAGATCTACAGTTTCTCAGAGCCTCCCAGCATCTCCTGATACATATTCCAACACCTCCCTAAACAAACTGCATCTGACCTCTTCTGTCACCACCAAGGCAGCATAGATTAAAAGGGTTAGCAAGGGAGGTGGTGACTCTGCTGAAGACCCTCCTACAGAGCACAGACAAAACAAATCCCAAAGGCTCTGGTGCAGGGGTATCCCAGAAGGATGCCTGGAGATCAGGAACCCAGAATTCTGCCTTGCTGATCTTCACTTTATAACCCTCCCTAGTAATATGTTTAACGAAACCCCATGACCTTGTAGAATTGACCCTCTTCCAATTCATCCCATAAACAGCATGAGAAAGAGACAACTCAGGAGCAAAATTACATTTTGCCCATTACTTACATCATTTATTCATTTGTCAATAGTACAGAAAAATGATTTAGTAGTTATATTTCCATTTCCTGTAGACTCAAGAGCTACCATTTGAAGACCACCACTCCTGGAATACTTTGAAAAGGCACTTGGTGGCCTCTGGCAGCACAAGATGAATAAAATGCCAATGAAAGTGACTGATTCAGGAAATTCAATGTGCAACCTTTCTTGGCAAGGGGTGTTCTTTTTATAACTTGTACCTGGTCAGAAGTGAATTGAAAGTTTTCTGTGCCTGGATAAATGGCTCTGCAGTGAAGAATGAGTAAATAGCAAAGGAAAAAACTAGAGGGGGCAGGGAGGGATACAGAGGCCCCTGCAGACTTTGTGAATCATTAAGAGAAAAAGAGATAAAGCAACTCTCTAAAATCATACTCTATGGGGGAAAACAGAATTAAACTATCTCTTTTATGTCATCAGTAGAATCAAAAAATACAATCTGATAAGAAAGAAATAGACTGATATCAAAGAAATTCCAAGCATCCATAAAGAGAAACATAAGTTTACCTTTTTCCCAAGAGATTCATTAGTGTAATGAAACCAGAAGCAGCCTTGGAAATAAATTGTTTTCAATGGACCAAAAATTATTTTTGAATTGTCAAGAATATGGAAATGAGATAAAACTGGATTGAAACAGAAGTCAAAATAGTAAGAGTGATAATAAACTGCCCAAAACAACAGGGATAAACAAAATTTGTTCTAAGATAACCCAGGGGAAGCTCTAAGCTGAAGATTAAACAAACAAAAAAACACATAAGCCTGAGTAGGCCAGGGCATCTCGAAAGCAACTGATTTAAAACCTGGGTCTCACACAGCTACGGAGATAATAATTCTCTCCCAACACCCCACCAAAATGAACCACAGCTTCTAGAAGCAGAGGCCTTTGACCTCAGCCTAACACCAATGAAGTAAAGCACGTTCTAAAAATCAATGTGACAGTGGACATGTCCCAGACAAGTGTGCTGACCTTGGAAAGAGAAGATGAACAGAACAGAGCAACTCAGAGCTCCCTAGTAGACAACTAGAAGGGCAATAGTGAAACAAAATGCATTGGAACAGCCACATGGAGGAAACTCTGTGTCCCAAGCAAAGCTCTTTATATCATTTTGGTGGTGATGGGGGTCCCCAATCTGCCAACCTGCTCCGTCCCCATATACCAACAGTGTAGCTGACCTATAATGCTTCTCCCATCTGCACCCAAGCCACCATGAGTGCCCCCTTGAGAAGCTCGTTGGAAACACAGACCCCTGCTTTACTCATAAATGTGCAATAATTTGGGTGTCTGGTGATACAATTTATGGAGGTAAGGAAGAAGAGGTGAATGTTAATTAGAGGGAGACGGTGGAGACTTGGGGAGATGGATGAAGGAAATCCGGAACTTCAAGATAGACCTGTTAGTGTGGGAATGAGAAATACCAAACATCAACTCTGATAACACACAATCACTTTAAACTCTTCTGTCAAGCTCAAGATTTCCGGGACTGCATTGAAAACAAATACAAATATATACTGCTTTTATCAGAAACAAACAAAACCAAATGACACTGAAACCTTGCCATTAAAAAGTTACTCAAGGGTATAGTGGCTGTTCATAGATAATAGCTTAGGAGTACCCATTTTAGTATCAAGATAGAATCCACAGCAAAATGCATTAAGTAGAGAAATGGTTTACTTTGCATAGCTAGAAAGTGTAGCCCATAATGAAGAACTAACAATCATGAACCACTGGAAATGAATCACACAGCATCGTAGCATAAGGCAAAACCATTAGGAATGCAGGAGAACACTGACAAGCAACTATTACAGTAGAAGGCTCTTAGTGCAATGAAATGTCAGAGACAGAGTAAGTAGGCCAGAAATAAATAAATAAGGAAGTAAATAAACAAACACGCACATAAATAAGGACATGGAGGCTTTAAACAACGTAATGAATAGATGCAAGCAATGTTTATGGTGCGCACTTTGGATGTGAATCTCAACCCAACTCCTTCTTCTTGCTCCTTTCCCATTTGCTCCCCTCCCTCTTCCTCTGCCACTTCCCTCCCCCCCCCCTTTTTTTTTGGAAAGTGAGTTCACTGGAGCACATACATATCTATTCAAGTTACTTCCAATCCCTTTAGGATGACAGAGGATGTAAATAAGTAATCACATAAAGGAGGGAAAACGTTCTGAGGCCGTGGAAGAAGTAGCTATCACCCGAGGTGTGAGCTGCACACCCTAACGTGCATGTTCACCCTTGATGGAGGCTGAGCCCCAAGCCCTGGGTCCTGGTTTCAGAACTTGTCCCTGCCCTGCTATTGCTGTTCTCAGGGCACAGGCTGCCTTGGCCACTGCTGGAGCAATGATTCCAACATGAAGCTGGGGCATTCTGCTATTATGCAGACTGGTTTCACTTTTTCTCAATCTAACATATCCCCAAAATAGACCTGGGAAGTGTACTGCCCGAGGTTTGAAGTTCGGTGCAAAGTTTGAGGGAACATTCCACAAGATGGCCCTCCATTCTGACCCCTACTGCAAGCTCGAGCGTTCCCTCAAACCACTCAGTTTTGATAATGAATCAGAAGGACTCACAGAAAGACTCACAGTTAGGGTTTAATGCAGGGAAAGGACAGACTGGCTCAGCCAATGGATGAAGCACCCAGGACACAGCTTCCTGTTGTCCATCCCCTGTGGAGCCAGGACACTGTCACTCTCCTGGCGATCGTGTGTGACGACGCAGAGTACTGTCAACCAGGGAAGCTCACTCGAGCTCTGGTGTTCAGGGATTTCACCGGGTCTCCACCCACAGGCATGACTGACTGTCTATGTGCTCGATCTAAGTCTTCAGTGCCTCTGGGGTCACCGGACACTATGTGATAGACAGCCGCCATTCACATCACTGTTCTTTCTAGCATGGCCAGTGCCCACTGAAACACTGGCTCACACGGCTAGCCCCATCCCCAAATTGTATTGTAGACTCTGTAGCAGGACCCAGTGCTCCTATGTGGACAGAGACCATCCTGTCACGGGTCACACTCCAAGGACACAGAGATAACCTCCCGGAAGCCAAGGACACAGGCAAGACTTCCTTCTGGGTAAAGTTAAATCCTTGAGCACACAAAGGCACTGGACCTTCTGCTCGGGACATGTGTATGAGAGCTGAAAGAGGTCAGGGCCATGTGAGAACAAAGTGAATGTGAGCCACACTGGCTGGCACTCACCAGGCCCTTCTGTGTGTTCGCCATTGCTCATCTCCACACTGAGGTGCCAGTCCCCTGTGAAGCAGGTGCAGTGGTCAGCAGCCATGTGGTCAGGGTGTGGTGCTGAAAAAGGAAAGCAGATTGGAAGTGACTAATGACGTGAGCCAGCTTCACAACTCCCCTCTGGTAACTTCGGGCAGTTGCTACTAGGATGGAAATCCATACAGGCACGTTTTGTTCAGCACTGCACCTTCACTGAGAAGGCTGCCTAGCACAAAGTAAACACTCAGGAAGTCACCACTGGATAAATGAAACCTCTAAACTAGGGCTCATTCCCTAGCGTTGGAAGTGTAGAAAACGTCTCTACCTTGTAGGAAGCTGTAAAGATTAATAAGCTAATGCAGCAAGGCCACGAGCATGGAGTAAGTGCTCAGGAAACACAGCAATTACTGTTAGGACTGCTACCAAGCTCAACAGATAGCAGGATCAGACACTGGCAGAAGCCCATGTCCCAGCCCATGTTCTGCGGCTGTAACAGACCACCACAGACTGGGCAGTTTATCAACAACAGGCACTCATTTGGGTTCTGTAGGCTGGAATTCCCAGTGAAGGGCCATCTCTGGCGGGGTGTTACACAGGGTGGAGGGCCTGTGAGGAAGAGTCAGGCAAAGTCACTCTTTTGCCAAGAATGCACTCTTTCAAGGACTGAGCCACTCCTGTGATACTGGGATCAGCCCCTTCAGGAGGACAGAGCCCTTCTGACCCAGTCACGGCTTAAAGCCCCACCACCATCACAGAGTACTGTTACCACGGCAACCAAACTCTGACCAGAGCAAATCTTTTGTGCCCCTCAGGGCCTGCACCTGAGCTTTTAGCAGAGCTGGAGCACCAGTAGCCCAATAATGCAAGTGCAAAACCCCAGTGCAACACAGACTCCATCCCTCCACAGGCTGTGCTGTGAACAGTTCCTCTTTATTTTCTATCACCTTCATTTCCTCTGACATCTACTGCTCCTCCCATTTGATTCACTCTACTGTTCTCTGAATTTTTTAAGATGCATAAGTTATTTTCAGCTTCCCATTTTTTTAAAAAAAATGTTTTAAATTTATTTGAGAGGTAGAGTTAGAAAGGGAGAGACAGAGAAAAGATCTTCCATCTGCTGGTTCACTCCCCAAATGGCTGCAATGGCCGGAGCTGAGCTGATCTGAAGCCAGGAGCTTCTTCAGGGTCTTCCATGGGGGTGTAGGGGCTCATGCCCCTGGGCCATTTCCATTGCTTTCCCAGGCCATCAGCAGAGAGTTGGATTGAAAGAGGAGCAGCCAGGACAAAAACGCACCCATATGGGATGCCAGCACCACAGGTGGAGGCTAAGCCTACTACGCCACAGCACCAGGTCCCTCAGCTTACTTTTATACAAAATGTAGGTTCTTGAGGCTAGAGAATGTCCTCAACATGCAGCCTTAGCAGTGTTACAGGTCTGCCATCACGTGATATGACTGTCATTACGTTCTGGCTTATAACTGTATATATTTTACCTTCCCTTTTACTCTGTAATTGACTTTTGCTTAGGATTTGAACAAAACATCCACATTCCTCAACAAGAATGCATTGGAAAGTATTGGCTTTCCAGGCCAAAAATGTCAGCCTTATGAAATCTAAAGCCTCAAAATTCAGTTTTAAAAAATGAACTGTGCCAGAGTCACTGTGCACCTGCTCCCCATGTAGGACCTCTGTCCTTAATGAGTTGTACTGAGAATTAATGGTAAAACTAGTCTTCAAACAGTACTTTATACTTTGTGTGTCTGTGTGAGTGCAAGCTGTTGAAATCTTTACTTAGAGTTGGTCTTCTGTATATAAAGATAATTAAAAATGAATCTTAGTGAAAAATGGGATGGGACAGGGAGTAGGAGGTGGTACGCGAGTGGAAGTATGGGGGCGGGTATTGGGGGGAGAACCGCTATAATCCAAAAAGCTGTATCTATGAAATTTATACTTATTAAATAAAAACTTTATTTAAAAAATGAGCTGTGCAACATTTGAAAGTACAGGCTCTGGGTCTGTGTCCTGGAATGCCAGGGGTAAGGCTGGCCATTCAAGGTGGCAGCCTCTTCCATGGCCCTTTCCTCAGCCACACAGAAACCAGGCTCAGAGCCTCTGTCCAGAGCTTCCCTGCACTGGATGTGACCCAAACTCTGGTGCTGAAGGGACCTCTCCAACTCATTATGGTGCATCTGTTAGTATTTGCAGAGAACACAACTGGTCACTAGCTATGACAGTCCACTCTCACTACAACTAAAGAGCATCCTACAGCGCTGCAGCTCAATAGGCTAATCCTCCGCCTTCCAGCGCCGGCACACTGGGTTCTAGTCCCGGTCGGGGCACCAGATTCTGTCCTGGTTGCCCCTCTTCCAGGCCAGCTCTCTGCTGTGGCCAGGGAGTGCAGTGGAGGATGGCCCAAGTGCTTGGGCCCTGCACCCCATGGGAGACCAGGAGAAGCACCTGGCTCCTGCCTTCGGATCAGCACGGTGTGCCGGCTGCAGCGCACCACCCGCGGCGGCCATTGGAGGGTGAACCAACAGCAAAGGAAGACCTTTCTCTCTGTCTCTCTCTCTCACTGTCCACTCTGCCTGTAAAAAAAAAAAAATCTTAAACTTACATCCTACTCTATCTTTTCACTTTTAAAATACTAGAATGCGGGCTGGGTGCTGTGGCTCACTTGGTTAATCCTCCACCTGTGGCACCAGCATCCCATATGGGCACTGGGTTCTAGTCCTGGTTGCTCTTCTTCCAGTCCAGCTCTCTGCTGTGGCCTGGGAGGGCAGTGGAGGATGGCCCAAGTGCTTGGCCACCTTCACCTGCATGGGAGACCAGGAAGAAGCTCCTGGCTCCTCATAGCACTGGCTGTAGTGGCCATTTGGGGAGTGAACCAATGGATGGAAGACCTTTCTATCTCTCTCACTGTCTATAACTCTACCTGTCAAATAAATAAATAACTAAATCTTAAAAAAAATACAAGAACGTCACACATGGGTACTTCAAAAGTTCATGGAAATGGAAGCAGAAGATCTATTCACTGGAACACAGAAATGTTTTGAAAACCATGCAGATGGAGTATTTCGTTTCTAGGCTTAATGTGAAACAAGTGATTCCTTTCTGCATGCCTCAGCCTTGGGCCACACCCACCCCTGAGCACTGACAATTAGATGAATGAGCTTGGGTAAGTCATTTAAGCCCTCAAGATCTCAGTCAGTCTGCCTATAAAATGGGTACGACACCAAACCCTGGAGTTGCTGTGCTGATAAAATCGGAGAATCCTTGGAGATGCTCAGCACAGCTGCTGACCCAGCCTAAGCAAGACATTCAGCTGTCATTGTTCTTGTTACTGTAGAGGCCATGATTAGGCTCAGTGAGGTACGTAGATCCTCTTTAGTGCACTCTCAGCTACCGAGCATTTGTAACAGTCCCGAGACACAAGCAGAATGCAATAGAAAATGGAAAGCCTTAAGTGAGCCTGGAGGGAAAGGAAAGGACAGCTCTCTCATGAGCTCAGTGAGCGTGCATGCATGTGTGCTCTCTCCTTATATATGTGTGTCAATGGTGTATTTAAAAAACGTAAAAATATAACTTTAATTACAACATAATTAATGAATAATTTATATAAAAGGTCTCTAACATGAGTATATATACACTTCTAAGTATGTTAGCAGAGCGCTAATGAGATATAAATGCCATATAAATAAATACAGCACTTATTTGCCTTTTTCTAGCACAGCCTCCCTAAGTTCTAGTGTCCTGGAATTTAAGGTTGCCAAAATTGCTACTTTGGCATCTTATTTACAAGCTTTAGATCCACGTAATTATCTGAGGATGGAACGAGGGGTAACTTATGTTTTCTTTAAACTGATGTTTCATGTAAACTTCTGTGAGGCTGAGAACTCACATGGATGGGGTCTGTTCACCCCACCTGGTGTCCCATCTGAAGCCATGCTCTGTCTCTGATCATCAGGTCCCAGATGTCTGTGGGTAACAGGCCTGTTCCTGCAAGCAGGAACTCCCACATTCAGCTCCCACGCAACTTTTCCTTTTAAGTTTAGAGACAGAGGTGGAGAGAATTCCCACCTCTGATTCACTCCCTAAATTCCCACAATGGCTGGGGCTGGGGCTGGGGCAGGCCATGCCAGGAGCAGGACTCAATCCACATTTCCTATGTGGTTGATAGAAACCTGATTCCTTGAGCCATCAGCACAGCCTCCCAAGGTCTACATTGGTGGGAAGCTGGAATCCGGAGTTGGGCCCAGGAATTGAACTCAGAAACTCTGAAGTGGGATACAGGCATCTTAAGTGTAAAGCTAAATGCCCACTCCCTTCCAGGTATATTTTGATCTCAAATGCACTTGAAAAATATCGCAGTTATCTTCCAACATAACAATCAGATTTCTTATCATTAGTAAGCCTTGCTATTGTGGTTACAGTGGTGAGGATCATTTAATGGAACACAAAATTTAGGAAAATGGGGCTGGGTTTGTCTATTTGTATGACTTTCAGGAAACTAACTTGGTTACACACACACCCATACATACTCCATGCGTTATACTGAGAACATTAGGTAACAGTGTACAAAATTGCAGCTATGTAGGATCAGTAAGTTTAGAGACCTAACCTATAGCATGATGAAAGGGGGAGAGGGAGAGGGGGAGGGGAAGAAAACACATAAAAGAGTATTGGGTATACTTACCTACTTTAACATAGTAATTGTGCTTTTAGCACTGCATCCTCAGGAAATATTTTAAATTCAGAGAAAGAGTTATTTTCAGAGATATTTAGTGTACTCTCATTTATAAAAATAAGCACTGAAAAAAATCTGAACATTCAACAACTGCTAAGTAATTTATACTATTCCCATCTGTTAGAATATTATGTAGCCATTAAAGTGGTTTATAAAGAATCAGTAATAACACATACAGTGAAATAAAATGTGAGTAAAAAAAATCATAATTAGGTAAAAGTAACCAGGCAGAGTGAAAGACAGAAAGAAAATGGGCTTAAATGTGTGTTATTGCTCATCTTTGGATGGTGAGGCTATGAATAACGCTTTGGTTCTTCCCTTTCTGTTTACATTCCAAATTTTATAAAATAAAGAATTCTCTGAAACAGTAGCCTGTGCTTTAAAAAGGAAAGAGACAAAAGCCCAGGCAGTCAATGGGAAAAGAGTATGTACTTTCTCCTCTCTGTCTTGACCCTTCAAAGGTCCCCACCAAAACTTCCCCTGGAAAGGTGAGTGTGTGTTGCTGCCCATGAGGCCCAGTGCTCCACATCTAGCTCACTACAGTCTTGCATTTAGACAGTTGGGAAAGGGTTCTACTCTTTTCTAGCCCCAGCTCTCCAAACACTCAAGGAACCCTGGACTAAACAGAGTAAAAGCAATGATTCTGGCCCAATTCCACTCCATTCCTTCAGTCACCACTGTACAACCCTGATGCAAAACAGGATAAAATTTCTCACTCATCAGTCTTTTTCACACGAGAACTCAAACAGTCTCACAAATGGCCTAGGATTCCAAAGCAGTAAACCTGTCCAGTCCAATGGAGCATACTGTTGAAAATACCAACTGTGATTTGAGGAGGCTGACGACAAACTCTTGGGAACACTCAAGGAACAGCACAACTCACTATCACAATTGACCCAATGGCTGTCCTAAAAGCTAACTTCAAGTTCCCTTCCTACACACCTGATACTTGTAACACATTTGCCTCTGCTCCCCAAGCCAAAGGCATCCCTTGGACAGCTAACATTTCTGCAAACTGATGTCTATTTGTAGCAATTTGGTTTATTATCAGTGGTTCAGGGACAATTTAGAGCAGACTTTGGCAGCCTCTTACGATAACAATCTGCCCCCGTTGTGTTCCTTATGGAAGACACCTGCTTTGCCAGGAAGATATATTAGCTGTGGATGACTGAGTAAGAACATGATTAAGATGTCAAAGTTTCTACTGGATCCTGCTGGGCCTGCACATACTAAATCGCAGGGCTGTCTGTTTCCTGTGTGGGCCACAGTGCCTGTCCAAAGGGGCTTAGTTCCTTCATACATTTAGTGTTGGAAAATGTCAATAATGTCACAGGTCACTAGGGAAAAAAAACAAAAAACAAAAAAACAGGCTCTGAGATGATGACTTCATCCTTGATCCTCTCCAGAAGAGTTTTTTTTCCTTTTTTTTTTTTTTAAGATTTATTTATTTATTTGAAAGGCATAGTTACAGGGAGGCAGAGGCAGAGAGAGAGACAGAGAGAGAGGTCTTTCATCCACAGGTTCACTCCCCAAATGGCCACAACGGCCCAAGCTGCATTGATCCAAAGCCAGGAGCTTCTTCTGGGTCTCCCATGTGGGTACAGGGGCCCAAGGACTTGGGTCATCGTCTGCTGATTTCCCAGGCCACAGAAGAGAGCTGGATCAGAAGTGGAGCAGCCGGGACTTGAACCAGCATCCATATGGGATGCCGGCACTGCAAGCGGCGGCTTTACTTGCTACACCACAGCGCAGGCCCCATCCAGAATTCTAACCGAACACAGCCTGGAGTCAGGCCGTAGCTAAAACAGCTCCCAGAAGACTCAACACAGCTAGAACTGATGAGGGCTTCCTAAGGGCCCACACTTGTTTCAATTTGGGTTCATCTGGGACAGAGGCTTTTGTCTATTGATAGCCAAGATGATAAACATAGTACAACTCACATAAAAAAATAAAGTTAAAATAAAAAGAATTTTAAAAATGATAAAAAGAAATGTGTCACATACTTGCATCTCCTCATTAGAGGCTGGCTTCTCTGGAGGTAGAGGAGGATGTATGTGAGATTTTCTGAGGCAGCAGGTTTTTTCTCTCTATTCACTATGCTATCCTTGCCCATCAAGGAATATTCCAATTATAAACACAGAGAGGGGCCAGCACTGTGGTATAGTGGATAAAGCTGCCCCTTGCAGTGCCGGCATCCCATATGGATGCTGGTGCAAGTCCCAGCTGCTCCACTTCTGATCCAGCTCTCTGCTATGCCCTGGGAAAGCAGTAGAAGATAGCCCAAGTCCTTGGGCCCATGTACCCACGTGGGAGACCTAGAAGAGGCTCCTGGCTCCTGGCTTTGGATCAGTGCAGCTCCAGCCATTACGGCCAACTGGGGAGTGAACCAGCAAATGGAAGGCCTCTCTCTCTCTCTCTCTCTTTCTCTGCCTCTCTTTCTCTCTGTGTGTAACTCTGACTTTCAAAGAAATAAATCAGTCTTTAAAAAAAAAAAACACAGAGAGAACATCAGATGGAAAAAAAAATGGTGGGAGAAAGAAGGGAAGGGAATGATTCTTGATCTTGGTCTCGTCCTCATTCTCATCACTGCCCAAACTACCCAGGGACTGTGGCTGCTCAGCCCCAAGGCCTATCACCCCCCTTTTATACAGATCTGGTTTGGTGCAAAGGGCACAAGGATTTCGTTCATATACACAGACCACAAATTTGGCTCTGAAGCTTATGAGCTGCAGGACCTTCACCTCTATGACCATCGGATGCAATCCTACACCTTGAAGCATGCACTAATCAAATTATACCCTCCAGGCCAGACCACAGCTCACTAGGCTAATCCTCCGCCTGCGGCGCTGGCACTCTGGGTTCTAGTCCCTGTTGGGGCACCGGATTCTGTCCCTGTTGCTCCTCTTCCAGTCCAGCTCTCTGCTGTGGCCCAGGAAGGCAGTGGAGGATGGCCCAAGTGCTTGGGCCCTGAACCCGCATGGGAGACCAGGAGGAAGCACCTGGCTCCTGGCTTCGGATCAGTGCAGCATGCCAGCTGTAGCGGCCATTTGGAGGATGAACCAACGGAAGGAAGACATTTCTCTCTCTCTCTCTCACTGTCTAACTCTGCCTGTCAAAAAATAAATAAATAAAATTATAACCTCCAAAAAACATCTGGTAATGTCTCAATAGATATGAGCTGCCTCTTTCTTCACTTACAAGGTCATTCAGGTCTCAGCTCAACTGCCATCTCCTCAAAAGAGCCTCCTGTGTCCCCAGCCACCACCCTCCTCACTCAGGAGCACATCGCTGCCTTACTCATCTATCTGACCACTCGTCTGTTTTCTGCCTTGCCAGCCACAAAGAGCTCTACAAGGACAGGACACTTGACCTTGTTGGCCACTGTGCACAGGGACTGGAGCTGTTGCTTAGAAACGGTGGAGCTCATACACTTTTCTTGGATGGATGAGGCCTAAGCACGGGCTCTAGCTGAGAAGACCTCACAGTGTGTAGAGAAGTGTGGATGAGGGCCTCAGGAAGGCCTCACGAGCATGCTGTGGCCGGCCAGCTCAGCAGGCGGCCCACCGCTCAGGGAACAGCTCCTAAGCACAGAACTCACTTTGGTGCTGGTGTGCCACCGCCATGCCTCAGGCTTCTGGGACACAGCTGGGCGAGCCGAAAAGCCGCCGCCCAGTGGGTTCATGCAGAGCACACTCCCGCTCCGCACCCCTCACAGGACAGCCAAGGGCTCCCTGGATAAATCCAGAGTGACAGCGAAGAGCAGGAGGAATCCTTCTTAGAAGGGAGAATTGGAAACTCTGAGAGCCAACTCCGTGTGTTCCCAGCCACAGAGACCTAGACTTGGGCATATGCCACACACACCTTCTGTCTAGTTGGGCACCAGTCCTAGCCTCAGTTATCAGCTTCCTCTTAACATTTCTTTGTTGGAAAAGAAAGAAAAATCTATCTTTGATAAAAGAGTTTGTGTTCCTTAGAGAAAACTGAAAATCATGATTTTTAAACCTCATTAGTAATCCAAATAAATAAAGGACCATGTCCCTCAAAAATTAGAACAATTAAAATAAGTTTCCATACTAAAGCATGGTAAAATGGCATACTCATACACTACCATTGAGAGAACTGGGGAGAGTGTTTCGCCTGGAAGTTAAGATTCCTGCATCCGGGGCCAGCATCATGGGGTACCAGGTAAAACCACCATCTATGATGCCAGCATCTCATATGGGCACCAGTTCATGCTCCAGTTCCTCTACTTCTGATTCAGCTTCCTGCTAACGGCCTGGGGAAAGCAGCTGAGGATGGCCAAAGTGCTTGGGCCCCTGCACCCAATGGGAGACCAGGAAGAAGCTCCTGGCTTCAGTCTGATCGAGCTCTGGCAGCTGCAGCCATCTGGGGAGTGAACCAGCAGATGGAAGATCTCTCACTCTCTCTCTTCTCTCTCCCTCCCTCCCTCTCTTTGTGTGTGTGTGTTTGTGTGTGTGTGTGTGTTCCTCTAACTCTTCCTTTCAAATAAAATAAATCTTTGGGGGGGAAAAGATGCCTGTATTTCACATAGGGATACCTGAGCTTTATTCCCAGTTCTGGCTCTTGATTCCATTTTTCTGCTAATGTGCACTTTGAGAGACAGCGGCGATGGTTCAAGTAACTGCATTCCTGGCACTCACGTGGAAGGCCTGGGTTGTGTCTCAGCCCCTGGCTTCAGCCCTGGCCCAACCCCAGCTGCTGTAGACATTTTGGTAGTGAACCAGCAGATGAGAGCTCTCTGCCTCTCAAATATATAAAGAAAATATGGAAAGGAGTTTTGAATCTTATAAATATTTGCATCGGTCTGCCACTTATGGTTGTACAGGTTGAGTTTTGAACAACTCCAAGGGGCGCTACTCTCCTTGCAAGAATTATAGATGTAGTTATTGAGACAATTTTCCTGTAGGTGGCAGTCAAGTTCCTGGTGGAAATGGCACCTTATTATAATTTGCACAAGTTACTTTTCAGCTGCTGGTAAGGGTAATTTACAAACATGAACACTGTGGCTCCATTTCCATGAAATTCACACTAAGAAAAAAAATTTCCTGATGTGGGAAATGTTTTATACGCAAAGATGTTCATCACAGCATTATTCAATAATTGCAAACAACCTAAATGTCCAAGAGTAAGGAAATGATTAAAGCAACTGTGTACACACAATTGATATTTATGAATAGCTTATAATAACAGGGAAAAGCTGCTGTGTTACCATTATAACTTTATACCTGGGGATAGAAAATTGTGTATACAGCCATGATTACTCTATGTAAAACAAACACAAACCTTTAAAAGCTGTTCAAAATAAATTTGTAGGATAGTAAAAAGCTAAAATATTAGCAGCAGTTCTTTGGGGATGTAGTGTTACTAATTCTATTTTTGTCTCTCTAATTTACTATATTTTCTAAATATTTTAATGAGCATGTATTCATTTTATACTGAAATCTCCACAAATAAATTTCTAGAAGCAGAGAATAGTCAGAAATTAGAGGCAGAATTCAAACCTTTCAATATTCTGTTGCTGAGACATGAAGACACTGAAACACCTGATGTAGCATTTCAGCATTTGGGGGAGATGTTTCAGGATCTAATCCAAGATAATCCTTTTACACCACCACCCACAGAAAAGGAACCACAGGCATGGAAACCTCAAAAGGAGGAGAGCAAGAGCCTGTGTCATCAAGAGTAAAAGATATTACTATTGCCTGTGCCTCATGTCTCAGTGCAGAGCCTCAAGGAACAGAGTAGAAAAGGCCTCCTGCCCATCAGCATGGGGTTCAAGGTTAGGAATACACCCAAATATTCCCCACCTCACAGCCAGCAGGGACAGCAATCGTGAACTGAGAACAAGTTTCTTAGAACACTGATCATCATATGCTCACTGTCTCTACATTTATACCCATGACATAGATGAAGATGTTAGACAGTTGAGACTAAAATAATCTGTTTTATTTGCCCAGGACTCTGCTCTCAGGCAGAAGGGCACCTGTGAAAGCCTTAAAGGTTGGGAAAGTTCCCCTATGACAACCGTACATCTCAGGCTCATCTCTCCTCACTCTTCCCACTGGGCCTAACCCAGCTAAACAGAACACGAATAGCCAAACAGAATCAATAGCCTACACTACTCATGGGCACCAGGAAATCCTGCCCAAATCGAGGGCCTGCCTGCCACAGGCCAGTCAGGTGTATTTTTCCCATAATCTCCAATACATGTCTTCCATGTGGCCTCTGACTTGTTTCAAACAGCTGCTTGGATCAGAGTGCTGTTGGGGATCCTATGCACTTGCTTATTCTAACTGATACTGGCACCTACTCTCATGCTCCCAAGAAGCTGCTGAGGCTTGACTTCAAATGATAGAAAGCATTTCAGTCCACAACACTGGTGCCAGCCTTTAGGTCACTACCAAGAGACTGCCACTGCCATGCTTCTTCCACTAAATCACTGATGCATTCTTGTTTTTTTGTTTTTTTAGTTTTTTTAACTTTTATTTAATGAATATAAATTTCCAAAGTATGGCTTATGGATTACAATGGCTTCCCCCCCCAATAACGTCCCTCCCACCTGCAACCCTCCCCTTTCCCACTCCCTCTCCCCTTCCATTCACATCAAGATTCATTTTCGATTCTCTTTATATACAGAAGATCAGTTTAGCATACATTAAGTAAAGATTTCAACAGTTTGCTCCCACACAGAAACATAAAGTGAAAAATAATAGATGATTTTTTAAATGATGATGAAATCAGATCAGACCTATTGTCATGTTTAATCCCAGTGAGAGTCAAGTTGGGAATTGATAATTTCTTCTTTTTTTTTTTTTTTACAGAAGATCAGTTTAGTATACATTAAGTAAAGATTTCAACAGTTTGCACCCCCATAGAAACACAAAGTGAAATATATATACTGTTTGAGTACTCGTTATAGCATTAAGTCTCAATGTACAGCACATTAAGGAAAGAGATCCTACATGAGGAGTAAGTGCACAGTGACTCCTGTTGTTGACTTTACCAATTGACACTCCTGTTTATGGCATCAGTAATCTCCCTATGCACCAGTCATGAGTTTCCAAGGCTATGGAAGCCCCTTGAGTTCTCTGACTCCTATCTTGTTTAGACAAGTTCATAGTCAAAGTGGAGGTTCTCTCCTCCCTTCAGAGAAAGGTACCTCCTTCTTTGAAGACCTGTTCTTTCCACTGGGATCTCACTCACAGAGATCTTTCATTTAGGTTTTTTTTTTTTTTTTTTTGTTTTGTTTTGTTTTGTTTTGTTTTGTTTTGTTTTGTGTTGTGTTGTTTGCCAGGGTGTCTTGGCTTTCCATGCCTGAAATACTCTCATGGGCTTTTCAGCCAGATCCGAATGCCTTTAGGGCTGATTCTGAGGCCAGAGTGCTGTTTAGGACATCCACCATTCTATGAGTCTGCTGAGTATCTCACTTCGCATGTTGGATCACTCTCCCCTTTATTTATTCTATCGGTTAGTATTAGCAGGTACTAGACTTGTTTATGTGCTCCCTTTGACTCTTAGTCCTTTCATTATGATCAATTGTGAACAGAAATTGATCACTTGGACTAGTGAGATGGCATTGGTACATGCCACCTTGATGGGATTGAATTGGAATCCCCTGGTATGTTTCTAACTCTACCATTTGGGGCAAGTCAGCTTGAGCATGTCCCAAATTGTACATCTCTTCCCTCTTATTCCCACTCTTATGTTTAACAGGGATCACATTTCAGTTAAATTTCAACACTTAAGAATAACTGTGTATTAATTACAGAATTAAACCAGTCATATTAAGTATAACAGACAAAAAAAAAAAACTACTAAGAGGGATAATATATTAAGTTGTTCATTAACAGTCAGGGCTATGCTGATCAAGTCACCGTTTCTCATAGTGTCGATTTCACTTCAAGAGGTTTCCTTTTTGGTGTTCAGTCAGTTGTCACCGATCAGGGAGAACATATGGTATTTGTCCCTTTGGGACTGGCTTGTTTCACTCAGCATGATGTGTTCCATGCTGAGTGATGCATTCTCCTAAGTATCCCTGCATCTACAAGGTGTCAGGCGTGTGCTAGTCTCTGGATTCTGTGGTGACTCTCCTCAGCAATGTCAAAGCCCCTGCCCTCAGGGAAGCTGCATTCCAATCAGATAAGGAGAGGATTAACACAATTATCCTCAGGGGATATGTTCCAAGACTTCCCCAGTGGATGCCTGAAACTTCAGATAGTTTAATAACCTGTATAGGTTTTCATAACTGAGACTAATATGGCTATGCAGTGACTAACAGGAGGGTAGTTTATACAATGTGGATACACTAGACAAAGGGATGATTCACTTCCCAGGCAAGACAGAGGATGATGGTGTGAGATCCTATTGTACTACTCATGGCAGTGTACAATTTAAAACTTACAAATTGGTTCTTTGCACAATTCTTCCTTTAATATTTTTGGACTGCTGTTGAGTATAAGTAACTGAAACATCAGAAAGCTAAACCACAGGTAAGGAGGGACTACAGTAAATAATAATTACAGATTTGGGCAAATACCATGAAGAAATTAAGAAGGATGATAAATTCAACAGGAGATATTTATCTGAACTGGAGGATGGGAATGAGCCAGTCATTCTAGCAGCTCTGACTTGGAGCTTTTCTAGCTGAGCTAAAATTTCTCATGCCCTATAAACAAAACTGAACCTTAAGGTCAGATTGAGAATCCTGACCTTGGCCAAGTGCTGCTCTTTGTTCCGCTTTCTCATTGAGTTCAAAGGTTATTGCTGCTGAGAGAACTGTCATGAGGAAGTAACCAAACGATTGAAATAAGCATGAAGAGGGGTCATCCTACAATTCCCTCAACAACTGCTCTCACACTTTGGAAACAATCACATGAGAGCTATCATCATTACAGTCTACCCACAGATTCCAACAGGATTTCTGGATAAGGCCCAGGAATCTGAATTTTTAACATGCAATCCCAAGTGATTTTGATGTAAGTGGTCCATGGGCTGTATATTGAGAAACAGTGCTCAGAAAGCGGAAAAATTATGTTAACATTAGGTAAATTATTAGTATTACAATGCTTTGGGGGAATGGCAAAGAGCTTAGTCGAGAGCATAGGACCTGGAGTCTTGAAAATACAATTCAAGTCTTTGCTCTGTGTACTGTGACTTCAGCCTCAGCTTTTTTATTTGTAAAATAGAGCAAAGAAAGATATCTGTCCCATTGTGAAGACAAAGGGGAATAATGTTTTATTGTGAAGATACAATGAGATTCTGTCTCAAGGCATTTAGCTAGGGTCTGGCACATGTTAAGTATTCAAGAAATGGATATTCTTGATGATGGTGGTGGTAGTGGTGGTGGGATTGCAGGAGGAATACTTAAACCCACATTTGGTTTCAAACAAGCATTGCTCATTTTGGATGTATTGTATGTTTCCCAGAGGAAGCACGTTCCCACTGAAGCTTCCAGTCTGGAAAGAAAGGGCTAAGGAATGACAGGACAGAAAACAAAGACATGAGGCATTGTCCAGAGTCCAAATGTTGCAGAAAATGACAGATTACACTTAGCCTCCCTTGTTCTACAGGGGAAATGCCCAATACCCCCAATGGATGCCTGAAAGCATGGGTAATATCAAACTTATATATGCAAGACTGTTTTTTTCACATATATATATATATATATGCCTCTAATAAAGTTAAATTTATAATTTAAGTACAATTAAGAGATTAATAATGGCTAGTAAGAAAATATAACAATTATCACAATAAACTGCAATAAAAGTTATATGCATATTCTCTCTCTCAAAATGCTTTAATTCTGCATTGCACTTCAGTAATATTTTCAGATCATAGTTGCCCTAAGTTATGGAAAGTACAAAAAGCAAAGCTGAAAGTAATGAAGACTACTGTAGCCAAAACCAGACAGAATCATCACATGGACTGTGTTGTCTGCCAAGCACTAAGTTCCTTCTCTCTTAGTCTAAAGAGCCTTGTTTGGGGACAGCTGTTTAGCCTAATGGTTAAGAAACATCCATGTGCCTGGGTTCAGTTCTCAGTTTTGGCTCCCAACTCCAGCTTCCTACCACAGCAGATCTTGGGGAATAGCTCACATGATGGGGTCCTGCCACCCCTGAAAGAGACCTGGATGCAGTTCCTGGCTCCTGGCTTCACCTTGGTCCAAGCCAGGTTATTATAGGGATTTGGAGGGAAACCATGGGAATGCAGACCCTGAAGCAGGCCTGATAACCAGAGTTGGAGGTCAGGGCTGGTCAGGGAATCAGCTTTCTGATCAAGCTTCAGAACTCCTGTTGGAGTTTTTGGGACAGAACTTCTGCCGCCTGTGGGTCAGGCCAGTTAGTGCCTGGGGGACATGTGTGTCACAGTGGGAAAAAGTCTTCTCAATAAAAAACCCAGAGGCAACACAACAGAGAGGTATGAAAAGAAATGTCAGTGTCCTCATGATGCTTTTGAGCTTTTAGCTATTTGTTGATAATATTTTGATCTTTTGAATCTATTTCTATCTGAGTCAATTCTATTCCCTGAATTCCACCTTACAGAAACCACTAAATCCCATCCCCATTTGTTTTAACCTAAACTATATTCCCACCTAATATAGGAAGTATAGAGAATGAAAACAACAAAGAAGCAAACGCACAGTTAAGCTCTTGCATATCACAAACTTTGTACAAGCACCTGTGTGTATGCACACTCATAGATTTACGTGTCCTCCACACCTAGACATAGATTTAAGATGTTTTCACACCAAAATACACTTACCTTTTAATTCTGTTGTCCACATTTTCAAGTGTCTGTGTGTGTGTTTGTGTGTGTGTGTGTGTAAGAAGTTGAGCAGAAAATATTTAAATTTTCAGTTAAGGCTGACATTGTGGCATAGTGGGTTAAGCCCTTTCTTGCAATACCATCATCCCATATGTGAGGACAAGTTTGAGTTCCAGCTGTTCTGCTTCTGATCTAGCTCTCTGCTAATTAGTGCTTGGGAAGACACTGAAAGGCAGCTCAAGTACTGTGGTCCCTGAGAGCTTCATTGGAAAAATCAGATGGATTCTTAGCTCTGGTCAGTCAGGCCCTGCCCTGGCTATTGCAGCCATTTATGAATGAGCCAGCAGATAGAAGCTTTTTAATAAATTTTCATTTCAGCTTCTCAACAAACTAGAGAAAAAAATCATAACCCATAGGGTTGCAACCAGCTGGGGAATAAACTAGTGGATGGAAGATCTAATGATCTCTCTCTGAAATTCTTTCAAATAAAAATAAATCTTAAAAAAATCATTACCCACAATGACAGATACTAAGTTGCATTCAATGAAGAGAAAGATTTGGTTAGTGTTCTTACTGATGGAACTCAAGCGCAGTTGACTGGACTTCAACACTCAGACTTTGACACCAGCAGGGACTGTGCCAGGCCAATGCCAGAAGCCTGGAACTCCATCCAGGTTTCCCACATGGGTGCAAGGACCCAATTCCTTGGGCCATCTTCTGACTGCTTTCCAAGACACATTAGCAGAGAGCTGGATCAGAAGTGGAGCAGCCAAGACTCAAATCAGCACTCCAAATATGGGATGCCAGCTTAGCCCTCTGGGAAACCAAGCTGGCCCACAGAATGAAGAACTTTAAGTAATTTTGAAGAATTGATCTTGGAAAAAAAATTTTAAAAATGTGACACTTGAGTTTGACTAAGGATTGCACACTCACAGACAGACATGGAAACTTCTCTACAGCCCATGTCTGGAGGAGGTTAAGGATGGAATAGGGGCAGGGTTGCTGCTGCCTGTTTCAGTTGGGTAAAGAGGGAATAAATAAAGGCCTTTGGCTTCTTACATTTATGACTCGATGTGATCCTGTGGCAACAGATAAATAAGGAATGAATATAGCTCCTTTGCAGTAAATATCTCAGCAGTTCAGTAATATCAATGTTCAAGGTCATTACTTCCTCTACATTCTTCCCTGGCCCACCTTAACACTGGCCAAGCTGCACAGCTATAAGAAATCCCAGAGACTGCACATCAGTCTTGGTCTCCCCTAAATCCTACCCTCCACAGTCTAACTGCAGCTCTTCTCTTTAACCCTGTCCCCTAGATTCAACTATACCACTCTTGAACCTAGCCAGAATGGCTACAGATCCCAGCATGGCTCTTGCTCAAAATGGATGAAGACAAACACACAGGCCATGAACCCCTATCCTAGGTGGACTGGGAGTCCCAAACACAAGGAGCCACCAATGCAAGAGTAGTGTCAGCCACTTCTCAGAGGGAACCAGCTCAAGGTTCCTGCCCAGGTAGAGCCATCACCTGCCAGTGGCAGGGCTGTAATAAAAGGTTCTAGACCAAGCAGGAAGGCATCCCCAGAGCCTCTCACACCTGACACAAAGCCCCTGATCTTTCAGATATGAAACCACAATCAAGGACTGCTAAATCTGGAGGCAATTTCCCCACTCCTCTTTGGGATGGCATTCCAAGACTTGGGGACCAATTGTGGCCAAACACAAAGAAGGGATGACAAGGAGGGTACTTTATCTGCGTCTGCATGTCATTCTATATGGAGCAGTCCTATCCTCCTCTGTTCAAGCCAAGACCTTGGGAGCTGGAGCCTAGGCATTGCTATCATGGATTGGGCCTTCTTGTTCTTTCTTCCACATGTCACCAACTAAAATGATTTGGGGAAGTTAAGCCTTCACCTGCCAAGATGGCATCCCATATGGGCACCAGTTTGAACCCCAGCTGCTCTATTTCCAATCCAGCTGCTAATGCTTCTGGAAAAGCAGAAGATGGTCCAAGTACTTTAATCCCTGCCACCCATGTGGCAGACCTGAAAGAAGCTCCTAGCTCCTGACTTCAGTCTGGCCCAGCCCTGGCTTTTTGTGGCCAACTGGGGAGTGAACCAAGGGATGGAAGATCCCTGTGTCTTCCTTTCTCTCTGTAACTCTGCCTTTCAAATAAACAAATCTTTTAAAAAATTTTCTTTAAGAATGATTTTGACTGCTTTGCTGTGGCCAATGGATATGAGAACAAGTAGGTGAATATGCTTTTACAAAACTCTATAAATTGCCTATGATTCAAGCTATTGATATGCCTAAGTTAGAGCCATTTTTTCCAGCTGAGAATAACAACAAAATCTGAGGCATGCCTTTCTGCAGCTGGGAGATGGAAAGGGAGGAAAGAGAGCTGAAATATTTGTTAATCACCCTTTTGGTACCAGGCACTTGACAGATGCTTTATATTGATTATTGCATATAATCCTCCCAAAGACACCTGTGATATAGGATTAATTATTTCTGGCCGGCGCCATGGCTCAATAGGCTAATCCTCCGCCTGCGGTGCCAGCACCCCGGGTTCTAGTCCCTGTCAGGGCACTGGATTCTGTCCCGGTTGTCCCTCTTCCAGGCCAGCTCTCTGCTGTGGCCCGGGAGTGCAGTGGAGGATGGCCCAAGTGCTTGGGCCCTGCACCCCATGGGAGACCAGAAGCACCTGGCTCCTGGCTTCGGATCAGTACGGTGCGCCAGCCGTGGCAGCCATTGGAGGGTGAACCAACGGCAAAGGAAGACCTTTCTCTCTGTCTCTCTCTCACACTGTTCACTCTGCCTGTCAAAAATAAATAAATAAAAAATAAATAAATAGGATTAATTATTTCCATGTGCATATGAAAAAAATGTGGCTCAAGGAGCTACTGTTGCCTGCTCAAATCACAGAGCTTATGAGAAGCAGCAGCAACCCTCAAATCAAGTTCTGATTTCCAAATGCCTACACTGAGAGGTCTTTTACATATGAGGAGACTTCAGAAAGTTCTTGAAAAGAAGAGAATTAAAAGATAAGTTTATTTTGGTGCAAAAAAAACTGTTAAAATTCATAGGTTTTTTTCATAATACACACTTTCCATGGACTTATTTGAAGTCCTCTTGTATGTAATGCACACACACACACACACACATTTGCATACCTGAACACATGCAGGCACCCACTTGGATGTACACACAGAGGTAAAAGCACAAATGGATGGAGTTTCGTGTATGCATGGCTGGCCACATACACATCCTCTCCAGACTAACCAATGAGAACACAGAATGTTTAAGCTCTTCATCTCCCAAAGTATTCATGGAAGTGGTTCCGTTTAGATTACTCAATACCAGAAAAATGAGGTAAAGTGGACAAGGCATCCCTCCATCAGCACCATCCTGGACTCTTGGCACTAAGCTAGGAACTGGCTCAGAGGTTTCAAGGAGCTTTGTTCCGTCTACCTGCTGGAAAGTAGAGTCTAAACCTACAGCCAGTTAGAGGTTTTTCCGAGAGCTCTGCCTACAGCTTCTTAGCCTCTCGAATGTCCTAATGCCTGTCTCAGGAGGGTGCACTTGATCTGAGTGCAGGTGCTGAATTAAGGTGAGGACACTGAGGTTAAGAACAAAGAAGAGCACGGCAGGCCTGAGGCTCCTTCAGCCCTGGCATGGAGTAGGAACTCAGTAGATATTTGTTAATTGACTAACAAGGAAGAACTCCAGTGGCAAATTCACTTCTGTGTGGATATGTTTTATATATTTCAAGCCTGCTACTGCACAAAGACAACATTCACAACCAGTCTGTCCTTAAATTATCTTCTTTGCCAAGGAGGGGAAGACAGAAGTCAGTAGTATAGTTGCTTCTGCCACTTTCCAGACAGCATAGGCATCCTTGAGCTAATCCACCTGCTACCTCCCACAAGCCTGCCAGGCCCCAGGGCCCAGCAGCAGACTGTAGACACCAGCACCCACCTAGCCAAGGCTCTGTCCCATCTCCCCCCTCCTCAGACTGCTGCCTCCCTCCCAAGCTCTGTCCATCTGGCTATCCATCTCAACTCCTTAAAGCTTCAGAGGTATCACTCTCTGCTCACATCTGACTGTCTTGTCATCATTTATAGCATCTGAAGAGAAACTTCTGATTCAGCACTGACCCCTCAACTCATTGAAAAGGCTTTCAAGCAGGCATGTGAGCACAGCAGGCTAAGTCATGGCATGGAACATTCACATCCCACACAGAAGTGCAAGTTCAAGTCCTGGCTACTTGGCTTCCCATCCAGCTTCCTGCTAATGCAAATCTGGGAGGTAGCAGAAGGACCAAATATTTGGGCCCTGGCCCCCACATGGCAAATCTGATGGAGTTCCAGGCTCCTGGATTCAGCAGTGGCCACCCTTGGCTGTTACAGGCATTTGGAGAGTGAACCAGAGAATGAAAGATCTTTCTCTCGCCATCTCCCTTTCACTCTGCCTTTCAAGTAGATGAAAATAAATTTAAAAATAAAGAATAAAAAGGCTCTTTCCTATTCCCAACCAGAATCTCAGATCTCCAAACATGTTACAGGCTAAGGGATGAATATGCACATGAACACATGAACACACACACACACACACACACACGGAAGGAGACAAGAGTCTTCCCCACATCCCAGTTGCAAAGGGGCCACATGCACTCCCACTCCTCAGCAGCTGTACTCCATGATGATGCTTCCAATTTAAACGTCAGTATAATTTTCCCTGATAAATATACAGCTCCCTGCCCCTTCTCCATCAGTGACTGTAGCTGTAACCACGGTAACAAAATCCAGGTGCAGCAGCACAACCACCATCTCTATGAGGATGGAGGGAAAGCAAAAGGAATGACACGGTCACAGGAGCCTGAGACTCCTGCGCAGCAGAGACCAGGAACACTCACGTGTACTTAAGGGGCAAAATAAGCCTCTTGCCAGCAGGAGCACTCTTGTACCTATCCTTCTACCTCTGCTCCATCTGGTGAATTTAGCTACAAGAAATGGTTAGCTTCAAGAACAAAATTATCAAATCTGGTGGCTGACTTGCCTAAAGCCAGAATCTCATTCTGGACAATGGATTCCAGAATGTTTGAGCTTATTTTTCCAAATGAGTAAAAGCCAGTCTCTCTCTCTCTCTCTCTCTCTCTCTCTCTCTCTCTCTCTCTCTCTCACACACACACACACACACACACAGAGGGGAGGGTGCAAAAGCCGAGGCAGAGGAATGGAAGGAGAAATGCGAGAAAATATTAAGGAACTTCCACTCTTTGATCACCAGGCCCAGTGCTAGTGCTTTACAAATGTCAAACTTAATAATTACAATAGCCATGCTCTGGTGTGTGTGGTGCCAGTGTATGCATCTACGTGCAGGTGCACATGTTTGCATGGCTATGTGTGTGTACCATACGTACACAAAGATGTTCCATAACTTGACTCAATCATTGTAGTTTTCAGAGCTAGGCATGCTCAATGGTAGCTTCTTTTCATTACACCATGTTTTTTCCCCAAGGGAATCTCAAGGATTGCCAGATCCAGTCAATAAACACATAAATAAGTGCATAAGTAAGCAATTTCAGTGTAATTTCAATGGCATACAAGACACAGCACAACTTAAGAGGAGCAAACAGAAAATCACATCTGTTGAGTCTATGCTATGGGCCAGAGGCTGCACCAGACACTCCCCATGGCGCAATGCTCAGCTTATTGTAGGCCCTGCACAGTTTGTGTGACCAAAAGCAGGAGTCCTCTTGCTGGAGGCACATAAGGAGCCCACTGACCACCAGAAGTCCTGGGCACCTTTAAAGAGGTAGGAAAATCCTCTAGAGGACCACGAATAAAAGCAGCCAGAAATAAGGCATGGAGAAGAACCCCGCCAGGCCTGGCAGACATTCCCAGAGAGAACGCTTGCTTTGACTTGGTGGGACCCCTGATCTGCACCTTGGCACCTTCTTGCTCTCTCTCCGACACAGTGACTCCCATTCACTGTCCCCTCTTAGCTTTTGACTTTCAACTGCGCCTGTGCTATTTTTTTATTAACCACATTGACCTCAACCAGTTTGGTTTCTAACTCTATTACTGACTTATAATTGAAACTCCACTCTGCGGACTGAGACCTAATCATCCCTACCTTTGAACAATTCCTCCAAGATCAACTTGGTCATGCCCAGGGCTCAGGCTCTGCCACCTGCTGTGTACTGCTGTGTACTGATTCATCTTGACACTTCAAGAACAGGATGTTAAATGCAACTTTTTTTTTTTTTTTTTAGATTTACCAGCAAAGCTAAGGCTTTCAATTTGAGAGGAATTAAGTGGGGAGAGGTCTCCAATAACTAAAGCCAAACAAGGGACCAATAACAGAGCTCCATTACAATTAGAAGTTTGTACAGATGTTTTATTATTTAAAGATTTATTTTATTTAAACAAAAGACAGGGTTATAGAGAGAGGTAGAGACAGAGATAGAGAGGTCTTCCATCCACTAGTTCACTCCCCAAATGGCCGGAATGGCTGGAGCTGAGCCGATCTGAAGCCAGAAGCTTCTTCTGGGTTTCTCTCATGGATGCAGGGGCCCAGGTACTTGGCCATCCTCCACTGCTTTCTCAGGTGCATTAGCAGGGAGCTGGATTGGAAGTGGGGCAGCAAGGACTCAAACCTGTGCCCATATGGGATGCCAGTGCTGCCGGCCAGGGCTTTAACCTGCTGTGCCACAGTGCCAGCCCCTGTACAGATAGTTTAAACTTTTAGGGGTCAGGGCTATAGCACAGTGTGCTAAGCCTCTGCCTGTGGCGCCAGCATTCATTATGGGCGCCAGTTTGTGCCCCAGCTGATCTTCTTCTGATTCAGCTCTCTGCTATGCCCTGGGAAAGCAGTAGAAGATGGCTCAAGTGCTTAGGTCCCCACACCCACGTGGGAGACCTTGGAGGAAGCTCCTGGCTCCTGATTTTGGATAGGCCCAGCTTCAGTCATTGTGGCCATTTGGGGAGTGAATCAGTGATTGAAGACTTCTCTCTCTCCCCCTCTGTCTGTAAATCTCCCTCTCAAATAAATAAAATATTTTTAAAAATGAATAAATTAAACTTTTATTTTGAGATAATTATAGATTCTTAGGCAATTCTAAGTAATAATAAATATCCACAATGATGGATAAAGACAAAGACCTCCACTTTCAATACTGAAAAGAATTAGAAGAAAATTAACAAGCATATAGAAGACTTGAACAATGCTGTCCACCAGCTAGACTTAACAGACCTCTTAGAGACCTACATCAATCTTAGAGTGCATGTACTTACTGAATGAACATGAGACAGTCTCAAGGACGGACTGTATGTCAGGCAATAAGACAAGTCTTAGTAAACGTAGAAGGATGGAAATCATACGGAATGGAATGGAATGAGATAAGAACGGGATGAAGTTAGGAATCAATACATAAGGAAATGTAGGATATTCACAAATATATAGGCATTAAAGCAAACACTCTTAAATAATCAACGGATCAAAGGAGAAAATCAACAGGGAAATTAGAAAATGTTTTGAGATAGATGAAAATGAAGAAACAATATACTAAAATTTAGGGGATTCAGCAAAAGCAAAACAAGTGCTCTGAAGATATTTTATTTATTATCTGTAACACACATAATATTTGCACTTATGGAGCACAGTGTTATATTTTGACACAGGTACAATGTATAATAAAATGATAATAAAATTAAGATAAGTATCATCTCCATCTCCTCAAATACCATGATTTCTATGTGCTGGGGATCTTTCAACCCCTATTTTGAAATGTAAAATTAATTGTCATAGACTATGATTATCCTATTGTGCTACTGAACGTGAGAACCACTTTCTAACCACCCGAGATGTATTGTGGTACCTCTTATCCACCTTCTCTCTGTCCTTGCCTTCCCCTACTCTTTCTAAACTCTAACGACTCCTATGCTACTCTTCACATGTATGTGATCAACTTCCCTCAGTGAGTGAAGGGCACATGGTATTTGTCTTTCTCCGTCTGGTTTATTTCACTTCACACAGGTCTATCTGTTGCCTCACGTGACACAACTTAAATCTTTTTTTCTGGCTAAACAAGATTCCAATGTGTTTATGTACCACGTGTTTTTATCCATTCACCCATCAATGGGCATCTTGGTTACTGTAAACAGTGCTGCAATAAACACAGGGCTTTGGTTATCTCTGATATATAATCACCCCATTTCCTTTGATATAATGTTTTTTTTTCAAAGCTGAAAGCCAACTTTTTATTTATCCAACATTTCAGTTATGGGCTCACCACAGACATTTCTTCTGTACAAAACTGATGAAGTCATCTTTCACAACCAAAACATGTTAATACAGTCTCAAGTTATTCCTTCAAGAAATATATTTTATTGGCCCTAATAAACCAAGATTATAAAACATTATTTTAGGTTTTACCAAAAAAAGAAACTGGCCTCTGAAGAATCCCCAAATAAAGCTGGGGCACCAAATAGAAGACAATGATACAACACATTATATAATTTTAAGAAAGAAAAGTCTGAGATGAGGTGTCTAAGAAGGACCCTAAAATAAAGCTGGGACATCCAACAGTTCTCATAGTTAAAGATAATGAAAGATAAAATATCTTGCAGATTACAGAAAGAAAGTAAACATAGTTGCTTCAGTATTATAGCTAAGTGGGCTGGCGCTGTGGCTTATGGGGCAAAGTCGCCACCTGCAGCGCCAGCATCCCACATGGGCGCCGGCTCAAGTCCCCTGCTGCTCCACCTCTGATCTAGCTCTCCACTATGGCTTGGGAAAGCAGTGGAAGATGGCCCGCCCAAGTCCTTTGGCCCCTGCACCCATGCAGGAAACCCGGAAGAAGCTCCTGTCTCCTGACTTCAGATCAGCACAGCTCCAGCCAATGCAACCAACCAGGGAATGAACCAGCAGATGAAGACCTCTCTTTCTCTCTCTCTGCCTCTCCCTCTCTGTGTAACTCTGCCTTTCAAATAAGTAAATAAATCTTTTTTAAAAATATTATAGCTAAGTATAAGGAGAAAAAATTATCTGCTAAGAACTGAAGTACAAGCTAGGCTTCTCATAGGTTGCCAGATTTGAATTTATAATACCTTGTGTGATCTAAAAAAGTTCAAGGATATTATCTATGTTAAAGTTGAATGGCATGATCAGATGACCCACAAGACCAACAATGGCCAATACTGGGCTGAGCCAAAGCCAGAAGCCAGAAATGCCATCCATATCTCCCACATGGTGACAAGAACACAATCACTTCAGCCATCCATTATTGTTGTGTCCCAGCTCTACATCAACAGGAAGCTGGAGTCAGTAGCCAGAGTCAGGTATTGAACCAAAATACTCCAATGTGGGATGCTGGTGTCTTAACCACTCATTTACTTTATAGAGCTTTTAATAAACAAAAAACTAAATCTCTCAGAATCTATGACATTCTGTACTTGCCAAAACCTATTACAGCTAGGGCCTAGAACAGTACCTGGCACATAACAAACAAAAAAATCCATGCAATAACATTCTGCTGGTATGATGGATAGAATAATGGGCTCCAAAGGATTGCATGTCCTGACATCTGTGAGTATATTATCTTCTATGGTAAAAATAACTTTACAGATATATTTAAGAACCTTGCAATGGAGGATTATCCAGGTGAGCACAACGTTATCATAGGGGACCTTGAAAGTGGAAGAGGAAGCAGAAGATAATCTGAGGGAGATCTAATTACAAAAGAATGGTCAAAGAGATGTAACACTCTGTCTTTGAAGATGGATGAAGGAGGCAAAAAGCCAAGGAATATACAAAGGGCCTCTAAGAGCTTGAAAAGGTAAGAAAACAGATTTTCCTCTAAAAATCTAAATAAGAACATACCCTGTTGATTTTGGTCCAGTGAGGTCCAAACTCATTTATGACTTCTTAGATCTACAGAGCTATAAAATAATGTTTTATTGTTTAAGTCACTAATTTTTGGTGGTTTTCACTTAACAGCAATCAGAAAACACAAGTTGGGTAACAGAAATAGAGAAAAGCCTAGTAATAATAAATGCTGTAAAGAAGATATAAAGGGTAAACATGAACTCAGGTAACCTATGCCTAGTATCTAAATGTGTGATCTTACAGAGGGTAACTAAGAAAGGCCACTCTGAAGTGACAGTGGAGCAAAAGAGTGAAACAAGTGACAAAGCAAGCCAAGTGAGTTTCTGTGGGACCAGGCAGAGGAAACACCACGACCACAGCTCTGAGGCAAGGGCATGTTTATATGATTAAGCAACACAAGGAGGCCAGCATTGCTGGAGCACAGTGAACTCTGAGTTATAACTTTATACAGACACTAAAGATGTACTGTGCGAAAATGGTGGTATATTCAGTGATAAGGATATTACTGAAAAGACTTCATGATAAATAAGTATGCAACAATTTAGAAAATAAATGAAATCTCATATAAATGACACTGTAAGTAAAGCAAGCATACTTACAGTTTAGTGAGGTTAAATTTTCTTGCTACAGGATTCAAATTCAACTTTACTTGTGAGTATTTAAACTTACATAACTTCACATGGTATTAAATACAATATTTATTATAATAGCAAGTGGACACACTGTTTTGAAAAAGGTATTTAGACCCCAAACCTGTGCTTTTTCTTCAAAGCTAAAATACAAACAAAAAGTGACAACTTAAAAATTGTATTTGCTAACTAGAATTACACAGTTCAAGCATATTCACTTTTTGGTACTCACAAATTAAAAATAGAAACAAGCATGAACTTTAACTCCAAGTTCCCTTATCAAATTTCCAGGGCAGATTAAAAATCATGTCCTCTATTTGCTTCTTCCTTCGCACCTTCAATACAATAGAGAGGATTAAAGCTGAAGGTTAGTTCATTGCAAAAATCTAACAAATGTGATAAACCTCTGATGAGATTGATCAAAAAGTCACAAACTAAATTCAGGAATAAAGTAAGGAATATCATAGTAGATAACATACACCTAAAAATATATGGTTAATAAATACATTTATGGCAAATTTAAAAATTTAGATGCAATGGACAAATTTCTAGATAATTAAATTCCAGTTCAAAAAGAAAGGAAGGTGTTTGGCATAGCTGTTAAAATGCTCACCTCCCACATCAGAGTGCCCGATGTAGCACCAGCTCTGGCTCCGGATTTCAGCCTACTGCCAATGTAGACCCAGGGGGCAAGTGATGGCTCAAGTGACATGATCCCTGAGACCCACATGGGAGACCTGGATGGGTTCCTGGGTCCTAGCTGGCCTTGTCCAGCTCTGTTTGTTGTGAGCATTTGGGAAGAGAACAAGCAAATAGGAGCTCTCTGTCTCACTGGGCCTGTCAAATTTTTAAAAAATTTAAAACATTTTTCAAAAAATAGGAAATATGCGGCCAGCACTGTGGCACAGTGGGTCAAACTGCTGCCTGTGGTGCCGGCATCACATATGGGCTCCAGTCCGAGGCCCGGCTGCCCTGCCTCTGATCCAGCTCCCTACTAATGCTCCTGGGAAAGTCTTTGAGCCTGTGTACCCACATCAGAGACCCGGATGAAGCCCTGGCTCCTGCCTGGCCCAGACCATGTTGTGGCTATTTGGGGAGTGAACCAGCAGACAGACGACCCCCCCCCTTCCTCTCTGCAATTGCCTTTCAAATAAAATAGATAAATCTTTAAAAAAAAAAAAAAACAGAAAATAGGAATAGTCCAATGATCATTGCAGAAATCTAATCAACCATAGAAAACTTTCCCACAAAGAAAATTCAGCCCTAAAGGACTTAAAAGTCCTACCAAACATTCAAGAAAGGGACACAAAACTACTATAAGACAAGAAAAGAATTATTCACCAAGTTATTTTATGAATTTTAAGAAATACATTATAGACAAAATTTTAAAAGTTTTGTCCTGGAGATCAGGAGGTAAAAAAAGATGTTAGCTCTCCCTACTTTTTTTCAACAATGTATGGAAGGCCCAAATGGTGAAAAAAGACAAAGACATCAAAAATGAAGAAAAGACAAAACAAAAATGTCATAATTCAGATTATAATGGTAGATATTCCCAAACAATTAAGATTTAAATTAAAATTAGTAAGTCTAGTAAAGCTACTGGAAGCAAGACCAAAGGCTTCTTGCATTCCTAGGATGCCAGTAAGAGGAAAAAATGACTAGAAAATTCAGATGAAAATACACAGAGCTAAGAATATATAAGGGTATCTCAAAAAGTACATGGAAATGGAACTAAAATAAAAATTCATGTTGGTGCCCAAAATTTTTGAAATTCATGCATGTAAGGGCTCTTCAAAAAGTAACAGCAGTACATATTATGAAGAAATACATACATGGATTACACTTTTTTGAACTAACATAAAGCTTTATCTTTTAATTCCATTTTTCCAAAGTACCCTCATATAAGGCCTACTTAAAGAACAAGAAAGGATGACCTGGGAAATAAAAGAGTATCTTTATGATCTCTGGGTAGGAAAGTTCCTTAAGTACAACATAAAAGCGCAAAAACTCCCTTCAACTTTAATAACTTCAACTACGTTAAAATGAAGAAAACTATATCCAAACATCATAAAGAAAAAACACAGTGCTAGAGTTGGAAACGATATTTTTGTTTTATACAACTGAAATGGTCTAGTCTCCATAAATGGAACTTCTAAAACCTAGTAAGACAGACTACTCAGTTAAAAACAAAACAGCACACTAAAGTTTGAAATCAGATGCTCAGAAAAGATATTCAAATTGCAATAACTACAGGAAAAGGTTCTCAACTCCATTCATAGTGAAGGAAATGCAAATCAAAACCCTCTGATTAGTAGAAATTAAGTCTGACAAAAGTTAGAGTGAATGGGACTCCAGAACCATGGAACTCTAATGCTATATACCTTTACCATGGTTATTTCACTGTGAGTATTTACCCGTTCTTTCTAATAAGGCAAAAAGATTTCTAGTTATGGAAAAAATCCCACCCATAAGTCACACTTTTTGTTTTAGCTCTTATGTTCCTAACACTTCTAGTAAAATCATAAATGATAAAAAGCATTTTATAAAAGAGTGTGTTTTACTATTTGGATAGCCATCACATTGTTTTATCAAATCAGTATTTGTCTATCCATAATTTTCACTAAATCATAGTTCTAGTCCTTAAAGTCAGGGTGCCCCACTTTGAGAATCATTTGGGGAACTTCTTTTTTATAGCAAACATTTTTAGTTCAGTACTTTTAAGTATACTGTGTTACCCTCCTATTGGGCATGCATACTTTTTTATACTTCCAACACTCAAATGCATTGCAAGGTTCCCTGCTCAGCAGTTTATTTAGGTTGCTTTCTCTTTTTCTTGGTCGTGAAATGTCAAGTTGTTTAGAATTCAGAATTAGACTCACACTTGTCTGTATAGAAAGTTTTGAAATTTGTTTTCTAAAATACAAGTTTCATTCAGTAGCTCACATTCTCTTTCCTTATTTCAGGTATCAGCAAAACTTTTCCATTAGGGTCAGATAGTGATTAGTATAAAAAGTCATAACTATTTAACAATGCTGTTGAGCACAAAAAGCCATAGATGATTAATGGCAGTAAGGAACTGTAGTGTTTAAAAAAAATTTACAAACACAGGTGGCTAGCAGACTGTGGTTTACCTCCTTTGCTTTATATTTTTAACAATAAGCAGATGCTTACTCCCAGATGTGTCACCTTGTATCACTAATCCATTTAACCAGAACTTGACAAAGATCTAAGTTTCTCGTATGTAAAAGAGGACACTCAAGGTCAATGCTCAAACCTAAGAAATAATTATAAAGAAATAGTATGCATAAAATGCATACATCACGATCATTACTTAAGTATTATTTATAATAAAGAACTGGAAACAATTTTACAGGAATTTTCATTTTTAAAAAGTAAACTAGTGATAATTCTGCAAATAAACTCGATTCAGAAAAGGCAGATGGGGTATTTTCCTAAGTGTAAGAAGGTAACGGAAACAATGCCTAGGACTTTGTATCATGGGGAAAACATCTCAAAGAAGTAATAATGGAAATAGCAAGATCTAATAGTCCATGGGACTTTTTGCATTTGAAATTCTATTAAGTTTGTTGAAGAAAATTACTATGAAGGAAAATTGCAGCTAGTCTTAGAAGTCCAGCAGATAGCTGTTAGGTTGTCATCCATTTATAGTACATCAACACTGATCTTCAACAGTAATTATGGCTATTAAAATGCTCTTATGTAGGGGTCAGTGCTGTGGTATGGCAGGTTACATCATGGCCTGCAGTGCCAACATCCCATGTGAGCACTGTTTTCAGTCCCAGCTGCTCCACTTCTGATCCAGCTCCCTGTGATGCACCCAGGAAAGCTGCAGAAGATGGCCAGGGGGCCCTGGGCCTGTGCACCTATGTGGGAGATCTGGAGGAGACTCCTGGCTCCCGGCTTCAGCCTGGCACAGCCCTGAATGCTGCAGCCATTGGGGAGTGAACCAGCAGATGCAGGAACTCTGTCTTTTCTTCTCTCTCTTTGCAAACTATCTTTCAAACAAATAATAATTTTAAATATGCTCTTATGTAATGTTTCATTTGATTTATAAGAATTTCATAAGTAATGATTTCTCCAATAAAATACTCAGCCATTTCCAAGACTGTTTCAAATAACTCCAAACTTGAAAAGAGATGAAGAATTAAGCCATTCTCACTTTAAAAAATTCTCAAGAATGTATAAAAATATTCACCCTACAGAGGCCGGTGCTGTGGTGTAGCAGGTAAAGCCACTGCCTGCTATATGGGTGCTGGTTTGAGTCCCAGCTGCTCCACTTCCGACCCAGCTCTCTGCTATGGCTTGGGAAAGCAGCGGAAGATGGCCCAAGTCTCTGGGCCATTGCACCCGCCTGGGAGACCTGGAAGAAGCTCCTGGCTTCAGCCACCTGGCCATCTGGGGAGTGAACCAGCGGACAGAAGACCCTCCCCCCCGCCCACCACCTGTCTGCAACTCTACCTTTCAAATACATAAATAAATAAATCTTTTAAAAAATACTCTCTCCTACAGTATGAAATTTCCACCTTTCATAAGAGCTATCTTTTTTTTTTTAACAAAGGAATATGTGCTCAACATCTAAAACTCATCTTCCCTGATTAATTCATTAATTAAATGGCATCAGTGAGGAGAGTCTTACCCCAAGAAAACTTTCACACGAAGTTCTTTTTGGTCCTTGAGATTGTCTTCAATGTTGTAATTTCCACATCAAACCAAAAACGTCTTTTTCCTGGATTTTCTACATTATAATTAACCATTACCACATTACCAATATTTAGTTCATTCCATTTTAAAATGGTTCTAGCTCATGGTAGAAGATCCTTTACATTCATTTCTAGAGTACCACTTTCCGGATATTCATCATACTGGATATGATAAATAATGTCTTCATCAGCAGCAACAGAGTAGACATACAGGGTACACTGTCCAATTTGTTTATGTTCTCTTTGGAATTATGATTTCTATTTCCATTAGTCCTTGTATAAGAACTGCCATTCTTCAGTGGAGTTTTGCCACATGAATGTCCATCAGAAGCTCTAGTAACACTGTATATGTGCTTCAAACCAAGCACCAAGGCCGACATCTCTGGCACCCACCAATTCATTTACCTTATATAGTCCAATGCCAGGATCAATAAGATAGACACGAGTTGATGTGGATGGTTGACTGGAAGATCCCACTCTTGAAGTTTTCTTGACTTTAGGTGGACTATTAGAACATGGGTTGACTTGTATATCAGTCTGTTTAGATGTGCTAGGAAGATCAGAGTCTGGGCAAACTAGTAGCTGAATAATATTCAGTCCAGCATCATAGTCAAATAAAGTATATCCAAACCCGCTCGCGCAGCTCCTCGATCGTAGCTTCACGAGAAACGTCCTTGATGGTGCGTGTCTGGGAGCCGTCCACGGTTCGAACCTGGATCCACATCTTGGCACGGGAGAGAGGGGTGGGGGCGGCCCCCTTTGTCACCCCCTCTGCTCGGGACGCTGCGCCCCGCCTGGCCCAAGGGCGCGCAAGGGAGAGCAAGAGCGACTACAGCCGGGCCTGACAGGCAGCTACGACTCCCAGACCTAGCACCCACCCTGCAGAGCCGAGGAGGGAAAACCCGCACCAGCGCGAGGAGCTACTGCAGCCTCCGCCTTACAAATAGGAAGAAGCCACTGGCAGAATGTTGATATCATGTTGTTCCTTGCTGGAATATTTGGTGGTTATACATTCAGTTTGCTGAGGAACATCTATGCTGTTTTTGTTTTTCTGAGATTTAATTATTTAATTGAAAGAGTCAGAGAGGGAGAAACAGAGAGAGAAAAAGATCTTCCATCCACTGGTCCACTCCCCAGGTATCTGCGACAGCCAGGGCAGAGCCAGGCCAATGCAACGAGCTTCTGGGTCCCCAACACGGGTGACAGGCCCAAGTACTCAGGCCATGTTCTGCTACCATTACCAGGACTAGATCAGCAGTGGGACAGCTGGGACACGAACCAGCACCCGTATAGGATGCTGGCATCTCAGGCAGTGGCTCTACCTGCTATATCACAATGCCAACCCCACATCTCTACTGTTTTCCACAGGAAATTTTATAGCTGTAAATGTTTATACTAAAGCATAAAGATATCATATCAATAAAACTAAACTTTCACCTTAAAAAACTAAACAGAGAATTAAATCTAAAGCAAACAGGAGGAAAAATAAAGATTAAAACTGACATAAACAGAATAGAAAAAATTCAGATATCCAAGGAAACCAAAAGTTGATTACTTAAAAAAAATCAGTGAAGCATATAAACATAATTAGAAAAAGAAAACAGAAAAAAATCTTAAATTAGTAAAGATCAGAAATGAAAGGGACATTACCACCCTTACAAAAATTCAAAATATTACAGAACACTATGGAAATATCACATGCTAATAAGTTAGACAACTTAGATAAAGTGGATAAATTCATAGAAATACACAACTACTAAAAACTTACTCAAATAGAAATATAAAATCTTAATATACCTATAACAAAAAAACTATATTAATAATTAAATTTAAAAGTCCCATGAAGAAAAGTCCAGGACTAGATGTCTTTGTTGGTAAATGCCCCCAAACATTTATAGGATAATTAATTCACTAACCCCTGCAAAATGTAGATGAAGGGAAAATATTCCATCTTATTCCAGGATACCAGTATTTCACTGATGCCAAAATAAAATATATCACAAATAAAACTACAAATAAATATCACCCATAAATATAGATGTAAAAGGGGCTGGCACTTTGGCATAGTGGGTAGAACCACTGCCTATGGTGTCAGCATCTCATGTGGGTGAGAGTTCAAGTCCCAGCTGCTCCTCTTCTAACCCAGCTCTCATCTATGGTCTGGGAAGGCAGTGGAAGATGGCCCAGGTGCTTGTGCTCCTGCACCCACGTGGGAGGCTTAGAAGAAGCCCCTGACTCCTGGCTTTGCATTGCTCAGCTCCAAATGTTGTGGCCATTTGGGGAGTGAACCAGAGGGTGGAAGACCATTCCCTCTGTCTCTCCCTCTCTGTCTATAACCCTACCTCTTAAATAAATTAAGTCTTAAACAATATAGAGAGAATGTAAAATTCCTCAACAAAACACTACCAAACAGAATACAGAAGCATAATAAAAGGATTATGTGTGTGAGCAACAGATTTATCCCAGGAATGAAAGGGTAGTTAGCATGAAAAAAATCTATTAATGCAGTAAATCATGTTAATAGAATAAGAAACAAATCCACAGATCAACTTTATAGAAAGAAAAAAGTATTTGAGAACACTTAATGCCCTTTGTGATAAAAAAAAATTCAACAAACTAGGAATGGAAGATAAACTCAATTTTGACAATGGATAAATATGAAAAACCCACAGCTACCATGATATCTAAGTAGTAAAAACTGAAAGCTTTCCTTCCATGACCAGGAAAAATACAAGTATTTTTGCTCTCGCCACTTCTATTCAACATTATATTGTAGGCTTTAGACAGGGTAATTGAAAACGCAATATAAAGGGAAAAAAGGCAACTTCTTTGGAAAAGAAGTAAAATTATCTGTATTCTCACACAGCATGATCTTAAGTAGAGAAAAATCCTAGGCAATCCATAAGAAACTAATAAACATGTTCAACAAGGCTGCAAGATAAAAGAGCAATACACCAAAATGAACTGTATTTCTACTGTTAGCAATGAACAAATAATGAAGAAAACAATTCCATTTATAATTGCTATCAAAATATAAGAATAAAATTTTCAAAAGGATTTCAACATAGAAACCTAAAATCTGCAAAACATAATTGTAAAAAATTAAATACCTACAAAAATGGAGAAACACATTGTGTTCCTGAGTTGGAAAATGTAATATTGTTAATATAATACTCCCCAAAGTTTTAGAAAGATAAACATTTTAAGTCCTACAAAAATTCAAGCTGCCTCTTCTTCAGAAGTTGATGTAGATACTGTAAAATTCATATGGAAATATAAGGGGCCCAGTATAGAAAAACAATATTGAAAATGAAGGATAATCAGTTCTCTCCTATGGCCTGGGAAAACAACAGAATATGGCCCAAAGCCTTGGGCCCCTGCACCCACATGGGAAGACCCAGAGGAAGAAGCTCCTGGATCATGGCTTTGGATTGGTGCAGCTCCGGCTGTTGCGGCCAATTGTTGAGTGAACCAGAGGATGGAAGCCCTCTCTCTCGGCCTCTTCTCTCTCTGTGTAACTATGACTTTCAAATAAATAAATAAATCTTTTTAAAAAAAGAAAATGAAGAATAATGTTAAAAGACATTTCCTGGGCCGGCGCTGCGGCTCACTAGGCTAATCCTCCGCCTAGCGGCGCCGGCACGCAGGGTTCTAGTCCTGGTTGGGGCGCCGGATTCTGTCCCGGTTGCCCCTCTTCCAGGCCAGCCCTCTGCTGTGGCCAGGGAGTGCAGTGGAGGATGGCCCAGGTGCTTGGGCCCTGCACCCCATGGGAGACCAGGAAAAGCACCTGGCTCCTGGCTCCTGCCATCGGATCAGCGCGGTGCGCCGGCCGCAGCGCGCCGGCCGCGGTGGCCATTGGAGGGTGAACCAACAGCAAAGGAAGACCTTTCTCTTCTCTCTCTCACTGTCCACTCTGCCTGTCAAAAAAAAAAAAAAAAAAACAAAAAACATTTCCTGGGGCCGGCGCCGTGGATTACTTGGTTAATCCTCTGCCTGCAGGGCCTGCATCCCATGTGAGTGCTGGGTTCTAGTTCCGGTTGCTCCTCTTCCAGTCCAGCTCTCTGCTGTGGCCTAGGACGGCAGTGGAGGATGGCCCAAGTGCTTGGGCCCCTGTACCCTCATGGGAGACCAGGAAGAAGCTCCTGGCTCCTGTCTTCAGATTGGCACAGCACTGGCCATAGCGGCCATTTGGGGAGTGAACCAATGGAAGGAAGACCTTTCTCTCTGTCTCTCTCTCCCTCACTGTCTATAACTCTACATGTCAAATAAGAAAAATTATTTAAAAAGAATTTTAAAAAGACACATTTCCTAACATCAAAACACTGTGGTACTACCATAAGGACAGATATATATTTTATATTTATTTTTATATATTATATATTATTTTAATTATATATATTTCATATATATATATGAAATGGAACTTAGAGTCCACAATAAATGCATACATTTATGGTCAATTGATTGTCATCAACTCGAAATGGGCTGAAGAAACTCAACAACAACAAAATAATCTAGTTGAACAGACTGGATGACTCTACAGACATTTTTCAAAAGAGGAAATTCAAATGGCAAACAGACACATGAAAAAACGCTCAGGATCACTAGCCATCAGGGAAACGCAAATCAAAACCACAATTAGTTTTTACTTCACCCCAGTTAGAATGGCTTTCATACAGAATCAACAAGCAATAAATGCTCGTGTGGATGTGTGGGAAAAGGTACCTTAATCCACTCTTGGCAAGAATATAAACTGGTGCAGCCACTATGGAAGACAGGATGGAGATAGACCTCAAAAATCTGAATATAGGCCTACCATATGACCCAGCCATCTCACTTCTGGGAATTTACCCAAAGGAAATGAAATCAGCATTTGAGTTATCTGTACTCCCATGTTTACTGCAGCTCAGTTCACAATAGCTAAGGTATGGAATCAACCCAGATGTCCATCAACTGATGGCTGGATAAAGAAATTGTGGTATAGATATAGTCATAGATGTAATATGCAATACTACTCAATTGTAAAAAAAGAATGACATCCTGTCTTTAACAAAATGAATGCAACTGGAAACTATTATATTTAGTGAAACAAGCCAGTCCCAAATTGACAAACATCAGGTTTCCCATGATCTGTGGTAACACAGTAGCAAAAATGTAATGTCTAGCAGTGAAATTGACATTTTGAGATTCAATGACTATTTATAGCCCTTTTCTCTACCATTGAGGAATAGTGTTTTCTATTTGTGGAACTCTTTATTTAGTGTAGGGTGTAGGGTTAATCTTATGAGTGTAAACTAAACTGAAAGTAGATCATTGTAGAAATCAAGGGAGGGCTGGGGCTGGCACTGTAGCATAGTAGGCTAAGCTTCCACCTGTGGTGCTGGCATCCCATGTGAGCACAAGTGCTAGTCCTAAGGGAAGAGCCTGCTATCCTCTGCAATTCCAGAATCATCCTCACATTCTACTGCCTTCAGGAATCCCCCAAGAGACTTAAACCAGTTCCCATTTATTTTGGGCAGTATTCTGAAATCCTTTCCTCATACAACAGTGATACACACACACACACACACACACACACACACAGAGAGAGAGAGAGAGAGAGAGAGAGAGAATTACAAAGTCAAAGTGATTTAGTACCTCTCAGTAAATTCTATCAGAGTCTAGTAGCAGGTGTCTGAGTAGAACATGTGGCTTTGCATCCAGTTTTAAGTTCCACTGTGCCTCAGCCACATCCCACAAAAAGTATATAAAAGTTCACAAAAATGGCTCATAAAAGTTTGCCTGACTCAGCACTGTGGCATAGAATGTTAGGCCTTTGCATGCTGTGCCAGCACCCCATATGGGTGCTGGTTTGAATCCCAGCTGCTCCACTTCTGTTCCAGCTCCCTGATAATACACTTGCGAAAGCAGCAGAAGATGGCCCAAGTCCTTGGGCCCCTGCACCCAGGTGGGAGACCTGGAAGAAGCTCCTGGCTCCTGCCTGGTCCAGCCCTGATCATTGCAGTCATTTAGGGAGTGAATCAGTGGATGGAAGGTCTTTCCCTCTCCCCTCTCCCTTCCTTTGCCTCCTTCTCTGTTTCTGCCTTTCAAATAAACAAATTTTTTTTAAATAAATTTCCTATGCAGATAAATAGCAAGTAAGGCAAACGTCCAACTTAAGAATGTAATTATACAATTAAAATTTTATTTCTGTGGCCTAATTACCCACTGTCCTATATCACATTTTCATATGATATTATTCTCCTTTCTTTTCCATATTGCTGGCAAAGGAAATATCAAGTTAAAATATACCCACTATCACAGGGACACAAAACGCAGCCCTCACTTTCCACTGTTGTCAGCCACAGCCCGTCACTGGACACCCCTCCCCACATGGGGTCTCTCCCTGCTGCATTTATCAGACTTTCTTCTTCCAAGGGAAAACAGCCTCAGGAGGCCAGGTCCCAACACGTGTCTCTCGACCTTAGTGCAAAGACATTTCTAGAATATGTTCTACTACGTAGTTCAGTTTCCCCCAGAGTAGTTCCAAAGAGCCACAGTTAGGAGCAACTCCACGAACTTTTCTCCCTTTGGTCAGGTGGCACTGTCACACCACATCTCGTGTGACTTACTGAGCACCAAAGCTGAGGAATCCACTGCAGGTTGGAAAACTTTCAACCCCATCACAAAATGCAGTGAGGACACAATTTTCCTCAATTTAAGAAAAACGTAAACTAATGTTAATTAACCATAACTGCTAAAAAATTTCTTTATAATTATTCAAACATGGTTCCAGTCACCTCAATTTAAATTTCTGAACAAGCTTAATTTGGTCATTGTATTTCACATAGTAAAAGGAATTGGACATCATGCCCAGTGAAATAAGCCAAGCACAAAAGGACAGATACTGTATGATCTCACTCATGAGAGGGTGCACTTCAAAGAGCTCACAGAAAAACAGAATTAAAAGGTAAGTCTATTTTTAGACAAAATAATTTTGAAATCCATGTATGTTTTTTCATAACAAGCTTTTCTCATGATCTTTTTATAGTATCCTCATATGTGAAATCTTAAAATGCTGATCTCATAGAAACAGAGCAGGAAGGTGGTTCTCAGAGGTGGGAGGGGAGGGGTATGAGGCAAAAGGCGATACTGATGGCAGGGTTCAAAGTTTCAGTGAGACTGTGGAATCAGCTTCAGTGAGCATCTGCCCTGCACGATGACCACAGTTCATAATACACTGTGAGATTAAATGTTTCTGAAACAGTGGATTATCATTCTCACCATAAAAAAAGAGAATATATCAGTGAAATGATGGATGTATGCATTAGCTTGATTTTTAAAAAATTCTATTGTTCATCATATATATATATATGCAACTATTTGTGAATTAAAAAGTCTATTTAAAATGCACTTTAAAAGCACTTCAAAAAAAAAGAAAAGGGAGGCAGTTGACCAGAGGTTTCATTGCCCTGTTCTCCCAACTGCCACACTACCCACCCATTCCCGGTCCCTCCAGGACAGAGCCACCATCCCAAGCTGTCTGTCACGTATGCTCAGGGGCCACCTCCTCTCCAGCTGACAGGACAGCCTGTACCATCACTGGAACTCATACTCAACTGTCAGTAAATTCTCCTAGCGTGTGGTCTTGAGCTGAACTTCCTTTCCCTTTTCTTGAGAGGACACCAGCTTGTCACTGTGCACAGCAAACATCCTGCAGCCCTCCCCGTGGTGGCCTTGTCCACCATGCCTGCAGCTGGGCTCAGGAGCCTCATTTTCCCCAGTGAAGTGCCCCTCCCTCCCTCATAAATCCCGGTGCTTCTGAAGTCTAAGTTCAAACTTACCCCTTGTTGCCTTCATTGTTGCGATCACCTGCCGACCACATGGTCACTCTTCCTCACTCACTGAATACAGTAGAGTCCAGATCACTGTATTCCTTTTCAGCAACACTCACAAGGGCACTTCAAAAAGTCTGTGGAAGATGATACCAGAAGATGTCTATTTTGGAGGAAAAAAATGCAATCTGTACCTGGTGTTTTTTCACAATACACATTTTCTACAAAGTTTTTGAAGATACCTCATTTTTCCAATTTTAAAAATTTTGGCACCAAGATAAATTTATCTTTTAATTCCATTTTCCACAAACTTTTTGAAGTATCCTCATACATCACCATTCTTGGAAAATACATTGCTGATTCAACTCAACAACTTCTCTTCTTCATTTCATTAATCTTTCCTCCTGTTCCATTCCATTCCCCTGCCTTCCAGACCACCAGTAACTACTCTACCTCTGAGCAGTCTCTATTACATATACTTCCCTTTATCCATCCCCCACCTTCCAACTTTCAGCAAACTGAGCCTAGCACTTCAATCTCTGCCATTCTCTGATCTTACAGAGACCTGGAATTCTTGATTTGGCCTCTTTGCGTTTTCCATCATTGCCCCCATATCCTCATTTCTCTCTTAACCCACTCACAGTCCATGGCACAACACATTTACCTAGATCTCTTGGAGACATGCTTGATCTTCTATTCTAGCACCTTTTCTTATTCCATCATACTTGCTGGCAGAAGAGACTACTGACACCCCATATCTTCTGCCTGTACCTGCACACTCAAGCAGATAGACCAGAAGAAATTAATCATCTTGCACCAAATGGATTGCCAGTTTTTGAGTAAATTTTATTGTAATACAACTGCATTCATTCACTTCTACATTATCTATGCCTACTTCTATGCAATAATGGCAGAGTTGAATATTGAGACAGAAGCTGGCCGGTGCCGCGGCTCACTAGGCTAATCCTCCACCTTGCGGCGCTGGCACACCAGGTTCTAGTCCCGGTCAGGGCACCGGATTCTGTCCCGGTTGCCCCTCTTCCAGGCCAGCTCTCTGCTGTGGCCAGGGAGTGCAGTGGAGGATGGCCCAAGTGCTTGGGCCCTGCACCCCATGGGAGACCAGACTAAGCACCTGGCTCCTGCCATTGGATCAGCGCCGTGCGCCGGCCATAGCGCGCCGGTCGCGGTGGCCATTGGAGGGTGAACCAATGGCAAAGGAAGAGCTTTCTCTCTGTCTCTCTCTCTCTCACTGTCCACTCTGCCTGTCAAAATAAAAAAAAAAAAGAGAGAGAGACAGAAGCTATGGCCCACAAGAACAAGAATAGCTTATCTGTCACTTTAAAGATACCTTTGTCTAACACTGGGAGCTAAATCATTCCATAAGAAAATCCATAATCATGCTAACTGGTCTTAATTTTGTTTTATGTCCTCAAAACTCACATCAACATCCAACTTTCACAGTCATGACTACTACTGTCCCTAGTGAAACAGATTCCTTCTCACTCTTGACAACCTCACTTCCAAAAAGAGAAAGAATATATATAAATAAAATTAAAATAATTAAAAATAAAATAATTTCATCTTACAACATCTAATACACTGCCTTGGCTATGTGCCTTTGTCATCTTCTTTCTCCCTCCCTTCCTCCCTCTCTCCTTTCTGCCTCCTCCCCTGGAAAGTCATGTATTAATATTTCCTGTTTAGAAATAAAAGGGAAACTTAATTTGATCATGCATTCCCCTCCAGCTCTGCTCTATTTCTTTTGTTTACTTTCCTATAAAATTTCCACACCCACTGTTACCTACTTTCTATATCTCATTCTGTCCCCATCACTCCACTGAGAAGGCTTTTATCAAGGTCACCTAAGCCCGGACAGAGTTTGTGCTCAGTTCCCACTCTGCAAGCCTTACCAGCAGCACTGGAGGGGGCTGATCAGGAAGTCCTTCTTGAAGGACTTGCTTCTCCTCGTTCCCGGAACTCCACATCTGCCTGCATTTCCTCCAATCATCACAACCTTTCTGCAGTTGCTAGATCTCTAAAGTCAGCAAAACACAGAGCTTGTGTTTAGCCTTCCCATTTTTTCATTCCTCTCCCCTCTCCCCCTAGGTGATCCTATCCATTCTAATAATTTAAATGCCATCTTTAGGCTGCTAAGTCCCGAATCTGTAACTCAAGGCTTGATTTCCACCTTGAATTAGACATCCAGCAGTCAAATCAACACTTTCACTTAAGACATCTATTTACCACTCTGAACTTGGCCTAATCAAGCATTAACTTCACTTCTCCATTTTCAGAAAATGGTCTGACAATTCACTCAGCTCCTTGGGTCAAAAAGCTAACAGTTTTCCATGTTTACTTCCAGTTCACACCCAAACCACATGCGAATCTCACTGGTTCAGCTTTCACAACACAGCAGACATTGAATCACTGTTCACCATCTCCACTGCTACATCCTAAACTAAGCCACTGGGTCAGCCTGCTGCCTCCATCTTGTTCTTCTACAGTCCATTCTTCACACTGCTAGAGTGATATTCCTAAACACTAAACCACATCTCACTACCTGCATGTGGAAACCCTCCAGTAACTCCTCACTGCTCTTACAGTAAACCAAACTCATTACTATATATAAGTATATATATAGAGAAAGTGTGTGTGTATGATATATATATCATATCATAGCCCAGTTGCTATGTCTTTGCACTTTTTTTTTTGACAGGCAGAGTTAGAGAGAGACAGAGAGCAAGGTCTTCCTTCCGTTGGTTCACCCCCCAAATGGCCACCATGGCCGGCACACTGCACCAATCCAAACCCAGGAGCCAGGTGCTTCCTCCTGGTCTCCCATGCGGGTGCAGGGCTCAAGCACTTGGGCCATCTTCCACTGCCTTCCCGTGGCACAGCAGAGAGCTGGACTGGAAGAGGCGCAACCAGGACAGAACCGGCACCCCAACCGGAACTAGAACCCAGGATGACGGTGCCACAGGCAGAGGATTAGCCTAGTGAGCTGCAGCGCCAGCGTCCTTGCATTCTTGTCTCGCTCTGATGGTCTTCTGATGGCTATTTCCTTTTCAAATGCTACCCTTCAGAAAGACCCTCCTGATGACCACTTAGATCAATTTCTATTATTTTACTGTTTGTTTCCCTCATAGCACTTATCAATTCTCCAAATCATCTGCACATAAATGCTTTCATTTATTTTGATAAATATTTCTCACCAAAATAAGCTCATGACTTGCAAGCAAAAACTTGGTCATTCTTCCACCACCAGTACCTGAAACACTTTTAATATAAAACCCTTGTCTGATTGACTGACATTTTAACTAAATAAAACAAAGTCTGGAAATTAGTACCTACTCCTAAGGCAGTTACAATTTAGAACACTATTTTATATTCAAATGATGGTTGGATTTTGGAATGTTGGGCCATTGACAGAAATATTGCATCCTTAGAGAAGCACAGAACCCTACTCTCTCAGGTAGTTATGATCCAGAAAGAAAATCACAACTTAAAAAGTGAGATTTACCCCCCCAAACACACACACGTTCATCCCAACCAGGTGCCAGCCTTCCCAATTCAGATACATTCAGCAGCCATGAAAGCTCACAAAGTGCACTGCACCATGGCATCTGTTGAAAAGGTACTAGTCCCTAAATCAGGCTGGATGACCACTCATCCACTGAATGCTTATCATCCCCATGGCAGTGGGTTCTCTAGAAAGATTCCTTCCTATATCACCTTTATCTCCTACATCTTAAAGGAAAAACAGAAGTGACATTATAGAGATGACAGCTAAAGGGCTGACATATGGCCTAGCAGTTAAGCCACTTAGGACATTCACATCCCATATCTGAGTACCGGGGTTCAAGTCCCAGGTCCACTACTGATTCCAGATTCCTGCTAATGTGGACCTGGTAGGCAGAAGGTGATGGTTTAAGTATTTGGGTCCCTGAACCCACCTGGGAAACCCAGCATGAGTTCCTAGCTCCTGGCTTCAGCCTGGCCCAGCTCTAACTGTTGCTGGCATTTGGGGAGTCATTCGGCATTTGGGAGCTCTTGTGTGTGTGTACACACACATGTGCACACACACCCATTTCTCAAAGTTAAAAATATTTTTCTAAAAAATCAAATACCAGTTAGCAATTTTAAAAGGTCTTAGCCTCACCCTGTCTCCACTGGAGCCACAGCTCCCCATGACACAGGGGAAGCAATTGTTATCTGATGCCTCTTCTGCCCATCAGGGTCAAAAGCATGGGTGAACCCTTGGACAGCTCTACATAAAACACTCTTCTTGTCTTGTGGGCTCCAGGGCCTGAATCTGTCCTGGAGACTAGACAATGTCAAAAAGCCTCTCTCTTTGTTGAGTTGGTCTCCAGGGCTTAGTTTACAGTGCCTCAGACTTTTTGCACTGCAGTTCATTTGTGTAACCACTTACCTTCTGAAAGGTACAGGTACACACACACATACACACACACAATGTTCTGAACAAATTCTTCAGGCCTTCCTCTGCTGTCTCTCCAACTAGAAGAGACCTCCACTTCCCTAGTCCACCAGAAGACAAATTGCACCCATTGCACTAAAGCTGTAACTGGGATAAAATAAGCCAATAATGGAGCTACCTCTATCAGAAAAAGTTTCAATATTCTCAGAACAAAACACTCTCTGTGAACTTCCTCAGCACCCATCCATCACTTGTGGATGGAATTAAAAAACCATTGGGAGAGTGAGACACAAATCCTTAAATGAAAGCCCAGAACACATTTTGCCCCCTTTCTCTTCTTTGCAGCTCCTGTTGGCCTCTGTGACTTTCCCGAAATGACCACAGGAGCCTCCTTCATCTCACCTGCTGCCCTTACCATGTGATTCTGAACCAAGGCTCATGTTCCCTCCCCTTGAATGGGGACAGCCCTCTGCACTGACTCCATAAGTAGAATGTACAAAGTGATGCAACCTAAGGGGAGACCATCAAAGGCCTGCAGCTTTGCCAGGTTCTCTGGAATGCTCACCCTGATTGCCCCACCACCAGGCTGTGAGGAAACCCCACATACCTTTTGCGGGATGGGGTGTGAATGTAGAGAGGCCTATATAGAAGGGAAAACCAAGGCGCCCACCCTCAGCCCAGCTGCACTCCAGCTACTGCAGATTCTCAAGCTAACTGAATCCTTATTGTTTCAAACCACTGAGTTGGGCTGCTCTGATCCACAATGGATGGAAACAAAAGCAGCTGCTGGCCTAGTCTCCTTGTCACTTGGATGAGATGGTCACTCTCTCCCAACCAAGTCAAGGAATGTCTGGGCCTTCTCATCTTACCCCAGATCATTGCTATTTGGACTTCACTGCCTAAACTTAGCTTGGCCACCTGCTCATCTCCACTTCTGCCCTGCACTGCTTCACACCCACCACTAGCTCCCCACCCTTCTCAGAAGCCCACCCTTGCCCCTCCACAAAGATTCAAGGCACATGTCAGGGTTGTATCAGGACTTAAAATTGGTGCCATTGTCAGCCTTCCAGTGGCTGGAAGAGAGAGAGATCTCCAAAATGTAAAGGGCTCCGTCAGTAGCATGAACACAGAAACAAGCTGTGACACAGTCAGCCTTCAGGAGTGCACCCAGAGCCAGGAGCTTTACATGGAGTCCCAGTGTGTACATCTAAGCAGGGTCACAGGAGGGAGGAGGAAATGCCTGCAAAGGGAAGGGGTCATAGCTGGCAAGAGTACAAGAAAAATGGCCCACTGCCACAACTACTAGTCCAGTCATGTTTTAGGACTTTCTATTTAAAGAGTTACAGAGAGGGAAAGAAAGAAAGATTGTCCATCTGCTGGTTCACTCCCTAGATGGCTGCAATGGCCAGCACTGGACCACACTAAAGCCAGGAGCTTCACCCAGGTCTCCCACATGGGTAACAGGGGCCCAAACACTTGGGCCATCTTCCATTGCTTTCCCAGGCCATTAACAGGGAGCTGCGCAAGGAGGGCAGCCAGGACCTGAATCAGTGCCCATATGGGATGTTAGCGTCACAAGTAGGCAGCCTTACCCACTATGCCACAGTGCTGGCCCCTCAAGAAGATCATTATTAAGGTCTTTCCTCACAACTTTTTATATCCAGTAACTATCAACAAAGGGAGTGAGATTGATCAGGAAAGGTTTATTCCCTGTAAACTCAAGGATGTCTTCCTTATAATCACACTTCCTCCATAGATGCTTGTGGGCCATTGATTTCTTTCGCTGCGTGCATGTGCACATGTATGTGAGTGTGTGTGTGTGTGTGTTTATAATGAAGCAGATCCTATATTGAGATTAAGCCATGTATAAAAAACACTGATCTGCCACTTGTAAATCGTGGGCTGTGATATCAGATCTGGGTCCCATCATGACCAAACGTGTGACGTAGTGCTAAGTCTTCTGTGTCTTAATTTATAAAATTGGAGTGATTAAAAAAATAGTTATTTTAGGCCAGCGCCGTGGCTCACTAGGCTAATCCTCCGCCTAGCGGCGCTGGCACACCAGGTTCTAGACCCGGTCGGGGCGCCGGATTCTGTCCCGGTTGCCCCTCTTCCAGGCCAGCTCTCTGCTGTGGCCAGGGAGTGCAGTGGAGGATGGCCCAAGTGCTTGGGCCCTGCACCCCATGGGAGACCAGGAGAAGCACCTGGCTCCTGCCATCGGATCAGCGCGGTGCGCCAGCCACAGCGCACCGGACGCGGCGGCCATTGGAGGGTGAACCAACAGCAAAAGGAAGACCTTTCTCTCTGTCTCTCTCTCTCTCACTGTCCACTCTGCCTGTCAAAAAATAAAAATAAAAAAAAAGTTATTTTCAAAGGAGTTTTTATAAAGGTAACTAACATAACATAATAACTGATCAAGAGCCTGAATAGGAAACTAATAAATTTTGAATTCCTTCTCCCTATGGGCAAATTGTGGCAAGTCTGCTGTGGGCTGCCAAACTAAGTCATTTCTCCCTACATATTATTTAGAGCTTAACCTAAGTCAGGGCATGTCCTGACTTCTACACTGGAGCCAATTAGTCACTTCTAGGCTATAGCTCTACAGGTCCTAATGCCATGCTAAAAACACACATCAGAGACTCTCTCCTTTCCTATTTTTTCCCCAATAGCTGCAATTGCATTTTATCACCAAACAAAACCACATTCTCCTTCTTGGCCGTGTCTAAAGTGAAGCGTTTGCCACCAACTTGCTCAGAACAAATCCCTGCAAAGCAATCCGACCAGAGTCAGGGCCTGATTCGAGTCGGTGATGGGGACTCTGTTAATGAAAGTCTGGCAGAAAGGCCTACAGGGAGTCTGTCCTAGCAGGAAATCCTCTCTGTGGCTCCTGATTTTCCAAGCTTTACAAGCACAGCTGAAAATAGCCTATTTTCTCAATTTTTCACTTCAGCATCCCCCTTTAAACCAGCTCCATTCCATAAATACTGCATCTTTAGGGACACGTGTGGGAGGCAGTGATCCTGGTCCAAGTCCCAAATCCTGATTTCCGAGTCCCAAAGCTGTACCCTGCAGGTGTTCGGGGGAGACCATCTCCAAAGTACAACTGCCTTCAAGCATTGTAGAAAACTGAGAATGAAAATGTGTTTTGTTCCTAGAAGTGAGTAGGACTTCAGCCTGTACCTTACCCAAAGTCTCATTAATGCCTGCCTTAAAAAGAAGGGCTGGTGGCCAGCACTGCAGCTCACTAGGCTAATCCTCAGCCTGTGGAGCCGGCACCCCAGGTTCCAGTCCTGGTTGGGGCGCCGGATCCTGTCCCTGTTGCTCCTCTTCTAGTCCAGCTCTCTGCTGTGGCCCAGGAGGGCAGTGGAGGATGGCCCAAGTGCTTGGGTCCTGCACCCACATGGAAGACCAGGAGGAAGTACCTGGCTCCTGGCTTCGGATCAGTGCAGCACACCGGCCATAGCGACCATTTTGGGGGTGAACCAATGGAAAAGGAAGACCTTTCTCCACCCCCCCCTCACTGTCTAACTCTGCCTATCCGGAAAAGAAAGAGAGAGAGAGAGAATATGACCTATTCCAGACAAGAACTGGACGGAAGGATAGCAGACAGTGAAGGAAGTAACCCAAAATGTCACCCTAGACTTTTCTTTTTTAAATAAATCTTTTTTTAAATATTTATTTATTTATTTGAAAGTCAGAGTTACATAGAGAAGGAGGGGCGGGGGGGTGTCTTCCATCCACTGGTTCACTCCGCTGTCATATCATTCCATGGTAGTAAAAGATGAAACAGTTGGGTAAAGCTTAAAATATATATTAGATGTTACAACTTGGATTTCAGAAATTTAAGAGAAAGAGCGGGCTTTGAGAAGGAAGATAATTCTAAAAAATATCTGATCCCATCTTACCTAAGCACTCTGGTGAGAAAGAAGAAGTCAGGTGTTCAATTCAGTTGTGCTTGATGCCCCAAACACAAAATAAAACAGTGCAGCATCTCAGAGCCTGGCCCTGGAGTTTGACCAGTGGCATTTGAACCACAGCCTTACCACTTTACAGTAGGAAATGTGAGCCTATTAACTAACCTCTATACAATGCCATTGTCTGATCCATAAAGAAAGAGATGTAACTGCATGTATCCCAGTGGTTGCTGTGGTGATTAAATAAGATAATGCAGTTGGCTCCTAATAGAAGCTCAACAGATAGTGGCTATTGTTATTTTTTTATGAGGCTGCATTCTAGGCAAAGAAAATTTAAGGATGAAGCTTGATCCCTGCCCTCAAGCAATTGCCCGCTATTGTAAATAACTAAAATACAGTGAGAAGTGATTAGGATATAGCTACAGCTACCTCAAACCTTCTTGCGAATCAGATGTGGAATAAGTTACTCATGTTGTCTCAGCTAATGAAACTGTTATCTACAGAAAACACCAGGATCTGCCTATTGAGAAATAATTCAGATGGTAAAAGAATCACACAGTAATAATTCAAAGTGCGAAAAAATCACTCAAGGGCTGGTGTGGTACAGTGGGTTAAGCCACTGTCTGTGATGTCATCATCCCATATGGGCACCAGTTCAAATCCCAGCTGTTCTACTTCCAATCCAATTCACTGCTAATGCACCTGGGAAATCAGTGGAAGATGGTCCAAGTGCTTGCACCCCTGCCACCTACATGGGAGAACCAGATGAAGCTCCTGCTTTCAGCCCAGTCTGCCCTAGCCCAGCCCCAGCCATTGGGCCATGAACCAACAGAATATTTCTCTGGCTCCCTAACTCTGCCTTTCAAATAAATAAATCTTTAAAAAAAGAAAAAGAATGAAAACAGGGCCCAAACCCAACAGAGAGACCACTGCCTCCCAGGTCTACATCGGCAGGAAACTGGAGCCAGGAGTAAGAGCTGGAGCAAACACAAGTACTGAGATAGGGGCTATGGATGTTTTAACCACTCCTTCAAGAACCTGGTATCCAGACTGAGAATAATTTGACTGGACAACAATGAAGCAATTAGAGCCTTAAACTCGTTCAGAAAACTTAAGAGCACCCACAGTCTCTTAGTGCTTTCAAGTCTGTATAACTTGAGCTCTATTCCTAGATAAAAGAGAATTTTCAAATGGAATTCACAAGCTTCTGTCAGTGCTCTTTGTGAAACTAATGCAAAAATGGAAAGTTTAAGATAGGATGGAAATGAGTAAATGCTATTGTGGTTTCCAAGGAGAATTCTACAAACCACAGCCTGGGGCTTTGCAAAGACAGTGAGCTGTCGTAAAGCAAGAGAGAAGGAAGTCAGAAAGAAAAGGATTCTCGAAGTGAAAGGATAAATCAGTGTCCAGTGCCAGAATGTGACAGACTATGGCTCAAAGTCATTTGTGCACATGCCACATGCCACATACTATCTATCCTGGGTACCGCTCCATACATGATCCTATTGGATTTCCAATAGCGAAAGGCACCATTATGTCCACTTTTACAGATAAGAGAACAGGCATACAAAGAGAAGGATTAAAGTAGGAAGAATCTCTGGCCTGTTTCAGTGTTAAAATTGTATGTTCTCAATTCTGCCTGTGGAGGATGAGCACCAGACATTCTGGATAAATAGAAACATCCAGAATCTACAGAGGAGTCTGAACAAACTGGAGAGAAAACAACACTTGCCATGTCCAAAAGAGCTTGGTAGCCAGCAATGCTCTGCAGAGGAGACACTATGGCAGAACTGTTTTGTGGTTTCTTTCCGGCCAACACACTCCTTTTGCTGAGAGCTTCTGACCTACTCAGAGGTACACATTTTCACTCCATGCAGATACATAGATACATAGTTAGATAGGTAATTACTGGCTCCTGAATATTTGTCATGGGTTGAATAAGACCTGTCTTCCCCAAACTCATACAAGATGGTTAAACTCTACTGTTTTTTTTTTTAATTTATTTGTTTTATTTGAAAAGTAGAATTACAGAGAAGCAGAGGGAAAGAGAGAAACAGAGACAGAGACAGAGACAGAGACAGAGACAGAGTGAGTGAGAGTAAGAAAGTGCATGAGAGGTCTTCCATCCACGGGTTCACTCCCCAAATGGCTGCAATAACCAGAGCTGGGCTGATCCAAAGCCAGGAGCTTCCTCTGGGTCCCCCATGTGGGTGCAGGGGCCCAAGGATTTGAGCCATCTTCCACTGCTTTCTCAGGGCATAGCAGAAAGCTGGATCGGAAGAGGAGCAGCAAGTACTTGAACCCACACCCATGTGGGACGCTGGCGCCACAGGTGGCAGCTTTACCCATTATGCCACAGCACTAAACTCTACTACCAGGGCCAGCGCTGTGGTGTAGTGGGTAAAGTTGCCTCCTGCAGGGCCAGCATCCCATATGGGTGCCAGTTCTAGTCTTGGCTACATAGCTTTCTGCTATGGCCTGGGAAAGCAGTAGAAGACGGCCCATGTCCTTGGGCCCCTGTACCCACATGGGAGACCCAGAAGAAGCTCCTGGCTCCTGGCTTCGGATCAGCTCAGCACCAGCTGTTGTGACCAACTGGGGAGTGAACCAGCAGATGGAAGACCTTTCTCTCTCTCTCTCTCTCTCTCTCTCTCTCTCTCTCTCTCCTTCTCTCTGTAACTCTGACTTTCAAATAAATAAATAAATCTTAAAAAAATAAAATTAAATTAACTCCACTATCTTAACATTGAAGGTTGATGGATTAAAGACACAGACTTGATCTAATTATGGCACCTGGGAGGTGTGTTGGGTGGGAGGTTTTAGGCCACAGAGGTGTGCCCTTGGAAGTGGTTCTCAAAGAAATAATTATTAAAGTTCTAGCCAGCTGTTCTCTTACCTGCCTGGCTCACCACATAATTATTCCTCCATACTCACCATGACCAGTCTCCATCAGATGCTAGATTATGGGGCCACCTAATCATGAACTGTGACCTCCAAATTATACACTGAAATCAAGCCTTTCCAAGAAAAAGATTTTAATTGAAGATATTTTAGTTAAAGGAACCAAAAGCAGACTAATACAATGTTCCTGTGATCTTCTCACCAATCCTTATAAAACTTTACCTTTGGTGCTTTAACGTGATGGACTCTGTTTGAGGAAATAGTAACCAACATGACAGGCTTAGGTGACCAAGCATTGCTGTGACAGACATGTGCTCCCCTGAAACATGAACCTGATGCATGATGGGAGTCTTATAATATGTATGCAGCTCACAGACCATGAACCTCTCCCCTATTACTCAAAGTAAGTAAAATCAAAAGCAAATGATTTGCACATAGAAAGATTTCAGAGACCCAGAGGAAAAGTGAAGAACATAGATAGAGATTGTGATTATATTTTAATTTTTATTCCACCCAAAAATCACAACTTTGGAAGAGAAATGGGTATGAAGTATCAACATAGCAGAAGCTAATGCAAGACTCAGCTTCCCGACTCATGACTTTAAGAGATGGCTGAGCCATGGCAAAAGACAGAGGAGATTTTATTAGGACAAGCAAGAATGCAAGACAGTAGACTCAAAGTCAAGATCGAATATATGACAGTGTCATCAAAAAGATGAAAACTTCATCTAAAATATATGCTACTGGAAACTAACAAGCTACCAGACATGACACAGGAAAGGTTCTCAGATAAAAGTTACAGGTAAGGAAGTTAAGATGAGAATATATTGTCATTCCAGAAGGATGGCACCACGAGGGAATTCATACCCCTTCTCCCTTTTTCCTCTTAAAATATCCATGACATTTTCTGTCAAAGGGTAAAAAAAATTCACATTAACACCCAAAGTGTTCGACAAGAATGTTAGCATATTTCATATTCTGTAGCAAATGTATACTCTGTCTTAAAAAGTTGGAGAAAATTACAAGTTGGTACCAGCTGCCAACCCAGTCCCAGAACTCTGCCTCCCAGGGGACATCGAGTCAAGAGAAGAGAGCAGCATGGCCCGAACACTGGCGGTGAGCTAAGTGCTGACACTGTACCCGTAGATGCACAACCAGGCCAGGCACGAGGGACCTCACAGTGCTAAGTTCAGACTTGAGCCCCAGATCCAACGAGTGCCATTCCTCTCATCTAAGAGGCGTATGCAGCAATCGCCCAAGCCCCAGCCACACCCTGATGCTGCAGTAGTACTGACAATATGACTACAAGAAGACAGATGCTGGCTTGACCCTTGCTGCAAATGGAGATTTATCAGGCCTCAGTCTCGCTCCCTTAGCTTGTAGTCCCTCTGTATTCATTATAATGATTATGAGTCAATTCTTTATTAAAAATCAACTCCTTAAATTAAGGAAGACACGCATAGGTCAGACTGGCCCTAAAGATCAAATCGCAACATGCAGAATTCAATTATCACCTCCACAGTTAATGTCTTAATGCTAGACTCCATTTTGAGATGCTTCTCAGCAACACTAGACCTTGATCAAACTAAGCAATAACAACTAACCGTTATAGTAAACATTTACCAGGAAAAAAAGAAAATTCTTGGGGAGAATATAAAGCAACTAAAACACCCACAAGCCCAAAATGCAACAGTGATTTTATGTTTATTATTTATTTATTTATTTGAAAGACAAAGAAACAGACCTCCTATTTGCTGGTTCATTACCCAACAGCAGATGCAGGACCAGGTTGAAGCCTAAAACTGGGAACTAAAGCTGAATCTCCCACCCCGGTGACAGAAATTCAACTACTTGAGCCATTAGCTTGCTGCCTCTAAAGCTGTGCATTAGCAGCAAGTTGGAATTAGAAGTGGAGCTGGGACTCAATCCCAGGTACTCCGATTAGGGACATGGGTGTCCCATGTAGTATTTTACCTACTAAGCCAAATTCCCACTCCAAGCAGCCATTCTAGGAAAGTGGTTTAACCATTTCTTTTCAAGTGAAACATACATTTAGTATACAACCTAGAAATTCATCTCTAGATATTTACTCAAGAGAAATGAAAATATATATTTGCAAAAAAGCTAGTGATAAGTGTTTACAGTGGCTATATTCATATTCATCCAAGCCAGGAAATGCCCAAAGTAGCAGGAAGTATGCATTTCCCCCAGAACAATGAAAATGCACATCCACAGGCAGACTGGGACAAGATCACATACTTCAGTAGGAAAATAGTGAATATTAAAGTAGGAAGGGTAGAGAGGAGGAGGGCAGGGACAGGTTGAGTAACAGGTATCAGAATACAGTTAGAATAAGTTCCAGTGTTCAACACCACAAGAGAGCAGGTGCAGTTCAGAGTAACCCACTGTTCTGAAAAGAACCAGAAGACAGGAACTCTACGGCTCTAAACAAAATACATAAGGATGTAGAAATGCTCATTACCCTGATTTGGTCATTACATACTGTATACAAGTACTGAATTAGAATACTGTATCCCACAAATAAAGATAAATATTGTATGTCCATTAAAATCAACATTTTAAAAATAAAATATGAGCAGAAGTCTTGGACACTTCATGATGGAATGCTGTGAATGGACAAGAAGCCCCTCCTTGCAGGCCACAATAAAAGTGCTGGGCATCATTAGTCATTAGAGAAATGCAGATTAAGACCCCATGGAGGGGCCTGAAAGTGTGACACAGTGGGTTAATGCCCTGGCCTGAAACACCAGCATCCAATATGGGAGCCGGTTTGAGACCCGGCTGCTCCACTTCCAATCCAGCTCTCTGCTATAGCCTGGGAAAGCAGTGGAGGATGGCCCAAGTCCTTGGGCCCCTGCACCCGCATGGGAGACCTGGAAGAAGCTGCTGGCTTCTGGCTTTGGATCTGTGCAGCTCCAGCCATTGTGGTCAATTGGGGAGTGAACCATCAGATGGAAGACATTTCTTTCTTTCTTTCTTTCTCTCTCTCTCTCTCTCTCTCTCTCTCTCTCTCTCTCTCTCTCTTTCTCCCCTCTCTGTATAACTCTGACTTTCAAATAAATAAAAAAAATCTTTAAAAAAAAAAAAGACCACATGGGGTGCTCTTACACAATACAATGGCTAATGTAAAACAACTGATGGCCCTGAATGTGGGCAAGGATGGGGAGAAAACAGAATTCCCAAACATCACCTTAGAGAGTATAAAATGGTACAACCACATTGTAAACCAGTTTAGCAAGTTCTTCAAAAACCTTACACTACTCTAGAAGCCAGCTATCTTACTGGTAGGTGCATTTCCCCCAGAACAATGAAAATGTGCATTCACAGGCAGACTGGGACAAGATCACATATAACAGCACCTTTGCTCATCACAGCCAAACACGGGAAACCATGCAAATGGCCATCAGAGTAAGAAGGGGTTGCCAGCTGCCAACACGGGTCTGCTCACATCCTGCAGGGTGCTCAGCCATCACAGGGAACACACGAGGGTTCTGTGCAGCAGCAAGCATGGCTGAGCCACAGGCTCTGGAAGCAACATGACGTCTCATTCCACTAACAGGACACTCCAGAACAGACAAAACCCACGGCTGGTGAAAGACATCAGGAGTGGAGAGCAAGTCTGAGGGGGCTGCAAAAATTGGCGGGAAACTGGGATAAGAGCTCAGTTTATGTTGGTGCAAAACTTTTTGAAAGCCATGTGTACAAAGACGCTTCTAAAAGATCAGGTAAAGCGTGTATAAGAAATGACGCATGGATTTCAAAACTGTTTTGCATCAAAGTAAGCTTACATTTTAATTCCAGTTTTTCTAGAAACTTTTTTTTTTTTTGACAGATAGAGTTAGTGAAAGAGAGACAGAAAGGTCTTCCTTCCGTTGGTTCAGCCCCCAAATGGCCACTATGGCCGGCGCACTGCACTGATCCGAAGCCAGGAGCCAGGTGCTTCCTCCTGGTCTCCCAAGTGGGTGCAGGGCCCAAGTACTTGGGCCATCCTCCACTGCCCGCCCAGGCCACAGCAGAGAGCTGGACTGGAAGAGGAGCAACCGGGACAAAATCCGGCGCCCCAACTGGGGCTAGAACCCAGGGTGCTGGCGCCGCAGTCAGAGGATTACCCTAGTGAGCCGCGGTTCCAGCCGACACTACAAGATTTGAAAAAGAAACACACACACACACACACACACACACACACACACCATAACTACAGGGCCCTATCATGGTAGCTCTCTGCTGCAGACATTCACAGAGGAGCTGCACTAGAACGCGGACAGAACTACTCCAATGGCCATGGAGGCAGGAACGCTAGAGCCGCGGGAACGAGCCTTCCATGACCCACTGGAAGAATGCAGACGACCCTCACAAAGATAACGCTGCCCCACAAAAGCAAGACACACATATCCGGGAAAAATAAAACTGGGCATCAGAAGACCAGAGCAGTGGTGGAACACAGCCCAAGAGGGAGTCCTGGGTTTCAGTACGGTTCTGTTTTTACTTTCTTTTTTATTATTATTTTTATTTTTTTTTTGACAGAGTGAACAGAGAGAGAGACAGAGAGAAAGGTCTTCCTTTTGCCGTTGGTTCGCCCTCCAATGGCCGCCGCGCTGATCTGATGGCAGGAGCCAGGTGCTTATTCTGGTCTCCCATGGGGTGCAGGGCCCAAGCACTTGGGCCATCCTCCACTGCACTCCCTGGCCACAGCAGAGAGCTGCCTGGAAGAGGGGCAACCGGGACAGAATCCGGCGCCCCGACCGGGACTAGAACCCGGTGTGCCGGTGCCGCAAGGCGGAGGATTAGCCTAGTGAGCCCCGGCGCCGGCTCTGTTTTTACTTTCATCGTAACACTAGTGCCACGCGTGCTGGGTCTGTGACAGTCCCTCAGCTGTACACCTGTGAATTCCGCAAGCTCACTGCAGCACAGGTCACACTTCAGTACGATTCAGAAAAGAGAGGCGGCGATGGCCTCTTCTCACTGAGGCGCCACGGGTACTTCTGGCCACAAGATGTTCACAGGGCCGGCGGGAAAAGTTCTTGCTCACTCTCCCTCCCTCCCTCCTTCCTCTCTCTTCTCCCGTCTCCTACTCTCTCTCCCCCTCTCTCCCTCTTTTCCACACCTTCCTTCCTCCATCAACCTTCCCTGTAGGAGGGGAAAATACCCGTTTCTCAGGAACAAAACTGAAAGTCCTGCGGTGAAAACTTACGGAAGCCGCCGTGGAGAACCGCTAGGGCCCCCGCAGAAAATCACGAAGAGAGTTCCAGCACGTCCCCGAAAACGGCGTGGCCGCCACGGGCCTGACCCTTGGCTGGGCTGGGTCTTTCCCAGCCTCAGACACCAGCTCCTGGCGGCTCCTGGCCGTTTCTTCAACGCTCAGGCTGGAACCCAGGCGCGCGGGAGCAGCAGGTCACGCGCCAGCAGCACTTCCGGTCACAGCGTCCCGCCGGGGAGCGCTGCCCACGGGGTGGGCGTCCAGGCGCAGCCGTTGTCCCGCGGGACGCTGCCCGCCTCCCACAACTGTGTGCAGGTGCGCTTCCGGCTGCTCGGCCCTTGGGATCCAGGGAGGCTGCAGGTGCCGGATCAAGTACTTGCGACTTGAATGCTGCAACCGACACAGCTGCCCCAGAGTTCTCGTGTGGTTGTCGTCCCTGGACCCAGAGGCCCTGTCCATGGCTGGGGGAAGAAATGATGAAGAAAAAAAGTCTTCAGCCCAAAGGAGAAGCAAAATGGAGCCCCACAGACTGCCGGCCTCGGCAGCTGCCCGGGCCTTGGCCAAGGTGGGCAAATGGTGGGTTGCAGAATTTTTTGAGGAACAACCATACTATTTTCCATAGCGGTTGTACTAATTTACATTCCCACCAACAGAGTATGAGTGTTTCCCTTTCTCCACATCTCCTCCGATACATTATCTTTCTTTCTCCATATCTCCTCCGATATATTATCTTTCTCATTTTTATGGCAGCCACTCTAACAGGTGTGACATGACATCTCATGGTGGTTTTAATCTGCATTTCTCTGATGAATAGAGATGCTGAATTTGTTTTCATACACATGTTAGCTATTTGTACATCTTATTTTGACAAATTTCTAGTCAGATCTTTTGCCCATTTTTCAGCTGAGTTATTGATTTGGTTACTATTTAATATGAGCACCTTATCTGTTTGATATTGACCCCTTACTAGATGTATGGTTTCAACTGTTTTCCCCTTACTCTGTTGATTGTTTTCTTGTGTGAGGTAATCCCACTTGTCTCTTTCACGTTTGTTACCTGTGCTTTGAGGTTCATATCCCAAATAATAACTGCCCAGACTAGCTTTTTCCTATGTTTCCTTCTATTAGATTTCACAGTTTCAAGTCTTACATTTATGTCCTGTGAGATAAAAGCCTGACTTCATATTTCTGCGTGTGGTTATCCAGTAGTCCCAACATCCCATATCAAAGAGACTGTCCTTTCTCAATTATGTGTTCTCGGCAATTTTTTCACAAATAAATTGATCAAATAATTGAAAATGAATCTTGATGTGAATGGAAGGGGAGAGGGAGCGGGAGATGGGAGGGCTACGGGTGGGAGGGAAGTTATGGGGGGGAAACCATTGTAATCCATAAACTGTACTTTGGAAATCATTTTTACTTAATAAAAGTTTAAAAAAAATAAATTGATCATAAACATTCTGACTTGTTTCTGGGATCTCTATTATGTTCTATTGTGTCTATTTTTATACCAGTACAATGTTTTGATTACTATATCATTCTGTATATTTTGAGAGTAAGTAGTGTGATGCCTCCAGCTTTATTCTGTTTGCTCAAGATGGCTTGGGGATTTAAGGTTCCTGTGGTTTCCTATGAATTTCAGGATTGTTTCTTCCATTTCTATGAAAAGTGTTACTGGAATTTTGATAAGAATTTCATTGAATCTATAGATTGTTTGGGTAGGATGGACATTTAAAAAGTATTACTAATTATTCCAATCCAAAGTCATAAAATATCTTTCCATTTATTTGTGTCTTCCTCCATTTCCATTATACAAGTTTTTCACCCCCCTGATTAATTTTTTCATATTTTTGGTAGCTATTGTGCATGTTTTCTTCATGCCTCTTTTGGACAGTTTGTTATCAGTGTGTAGAAACTTGTCTAGTCTTTGTTGCTGATTCTTCATCCTGCAACTTTACTGAATTTATTTTTGGTGCTAACAATTGGAGGAGGAGTATTCAGTGTCTTCTACATGTAAGATTATTTCACATGCAAATAAGGACAATTTAACTTCTTTCTTTCTGATTTTATTGCCGTTTTATTTCTCTCTTGCCTAATTGCTCTGGCTGGGACTTCTACTACTATGTCAAATAATGATACAATTAGGCATCCTTGTCTCATTCCTCATCTTAGAGGGAAACTTTCAATGTTTCCCCATTAAGTATGATGTTACCTGTGGATTGGTCATATATGGTTTTCATCGTGAAGTGGTACAGTCCTTCTTCCACTTTCACTAGCTTGTTGACAGCTTTTATCCTAAAACAATGCTGAATTCTGTCCAATGCTTTTTCTGCATCTTTCAAGGTGATAATACAGTTTTTGTCCTTAATTCTGTTAATGTGATATATCATATTTACAGACTTCCCTGTGTTGAACCATCCTTGCATCTCTGAGATAAGTCCCACTCTGTGATGACCCATGATCCTTTTCATGCACTATTGAATCCCATTTGCTAGTATTTCATTGAGAATTTTTGCAATCACATTCGTCAGGAATATTGGCCTGTAATTTTCTTTCACTGCAGTATCCTTGTCTGGTTTTGGTTTTACAGTAATGCTGGCCTCATAAAATAAGTTTGACAGTATAGCTTCTTTTGCAATATTTTTGAAAAGTTTGAAAAGGACCGGTATGATTTCTACTATAAATTATTAGTAGAATTCAGCAATGAAGGCGTCCGGTCCTGGGCTTTCTTTGGTAAGAGAATTTTTATCAATGATTTAATTTCTTTACCCATTATTTATCTACTCAACTTTTCTATTCCTTCATGATTCAGTTTGGTGGGTTATATGTATCTAGGAATCTATCCGTTTTTCTGTATGGCTGTGTAATTGATAAAGTGACCTCCTATAATCCTTTGTGTATTTGTGGTATCAGTTTTAATGTTCTCTCTTTCATTTCTGATTTTATTTGAGCCCCCTTTTTTCCCTGGCCTAGCTAAGGATTTGTCAAATTGTTTTGTCTTCTCAAAGAGCCAACTCTTGGTTTTATTGGTCTCTCCTATTCTCTTCCTGATCCCTATGGCTTCTCTGATATTTATTATCTCCCCTCTGCTAACTTTAGGCTTAGCTGTTCTTTTCCTATTTCTAGTTATTAGAGCTATGACAACAGATTGCTTATTTGAAAACTTTCTTCTTGTAGGTATTTCTTGCTCTAAACTTCTCTCTTAGAATTGCTTTGGCTGGGGCTAGTGTTGTGGTGCAGAGGGCTAACGCCCTGGCCTGGGGCGCTGGCATCCCATATAGTCACCGGTTCGGGGCCAGGCTGCTTGGCTTCCGATCTGGCTCTCTGCTGTGGCCTGGTCCTTGAACCCCTGCACCACGTGGGAGATCCGGAGGAAGTTCCTGTCTCCTGGCTTCAGATCAGCGCAGCCAGCTGGGGAGTGGGCCATCGGATGGAGACCTCTCTCTCTTTTTTAAAATTTATTTATTTATTTGACAGAGTTAGACAGTGAGAGACAGAGACAGAGAGAAAGGTCTTCCTTCCATTGATTCATCCCCAAAATGGCCACTACAGCCAGAGCTATGCCGATCTGAAGCCAGGAGCCAGGTGCTTCCTCCTGGTTTCCCATGCAGGTGCAGGGGCCCAAGCACCTGAGCCATCCTCCACTGCCCTCCCGGGCCACAGCAGAGAGTTGGACTAGAAGAGGAGTAACTGGGACCAGAACCTGGTGCCATATGGGATGCTGGTACCGCAGGTAGAGGATTAACCAAGTGAGTCACAGCGCCGGCCCCTGTATCTATCTCTATGTCTCTCTCTCTCTCTCTCTCTCTCTCTCTGCATCTTCTCTCTCCGTGTAACTCTTCAGATAAATAAATAAATCCTTAAAAAAAAAAAAGAATTGTTTTGGCTGCTGCCACAGATTTTGATATGTCAGTTTCCACTTCATTTGTCTCAAGATACGCTTTAATTTCTTCATTGACCCAGTGATTATTCAGGAGCATGTTGCTTCATTTGAATTTTATCTCACATGGAGATAAGAACCTGGAGTAAATACAGCTGGGGACCTTCCCCCTCTCCCCACCACAGCAGTTGGAGTCATTTTTCTTTCTTTTTTTTTAAAGATTTATTTATTTATTTATTTGAAAGACGGTGACAGAGAGGGAGAGACAGAAAATCTTCCACACTCGTGCACTCCCCAAATTCTCGCAACCACTGAAGCTAGGCCTGGCGGGCCTCAAGTCAGAAGCCTGGAACTCCATCTGGGTCTCCCATGTGAGTGCAAGGTCCCTAGTGCTTGAACCATCTTCTGCTGCTTTCCCAGGTGTGTTAGCAGGAAGCTGTATCAGAAGCAGAGCATCTGGGACTCAAACCAGCACTGGGTCACAGGATGCTGGCATCACAATGGGCAGCTTTGCCTGCTGCACCACAACACCAAGCCCTGGAGTCATCTTTTCCATGAGTACCCAACAGATACATCAAAGAGCACCAATGTCCTTCACGCTGGTCTACACTGGCCAGGGCACACTTCTATAGCTCCCAACTACCCACATCAGAAAGCCTCCCTTCTGACGCCCACAGCCTCACTGATGCTTCCTAAGCCTCTTCCAAGCCAGGTCTCTTCTCAGCAGCAACCCCTACCGAGAGGCAGCTGAGCCTAGCGAAAACAGCACACCTGGGTTAAGGGAGCCCAGTTTGAATGCAGCTCTCCTCAGCAGCTGCAGGAACCTCCATCAGGTTATCCAACTTCCACAAGTCTCTGTTTCCTGAACTCTAAAGCAAGCTGACCACACCCAGTGCCACGAGGAATCAGAGGTCACCCAGGTAAAGAGCTGCCCACAATACCCACACAGTGCACTGGAACTGTCCGTTTTATTATGACTGCATTGTCTCATTGTGTTGGCCTCGCATTTCCATGAACTCCTCTCTTCCCTCAGCTTTCTGTTGCCCCCAAGTTACCCCTCACCCCTTTCTCCATATTTCCAAGTCATCTTCTCCTATGGAATGAATTGTGCCCCTCACTCACAAACTCATACATTGGAGTCTCAACCTCCAGTATAACTGCATTTGAAGATAGGGTTTTTATAGAGGTATTGGTGGCTAAATAAGGTCATAGATATGGGGCCCTGCTCATATAGGATTAGTGTCCTTAAAAGAAAAGATATCAGAGAGCTTATATTGTTTCTCTCTCCTTTGCTCACACACATGAAGGAAAAGATATCTGAAGAAAAATGATTCATATAGAAATCTAGATTTACACAAAGGACCAAAAAGCACTGAAAATAGTAACTGTGTGGGGAAATACAAAAAACAAAACAAGTGTCAACAAATTTTCAAGTATTTAAGTCATACAGAATGAATTCTGTGATTACCATGCCATCAGATTAGCAATCAACAATAGAAAGATATCTGGAACATCACCAAATTTTTGGAACCTAAATAACACACTTCTGAGTAACCCATTGGTCAAAGAATACATCAAAAGGGAAATTAGAAGGTATTTTAATGAATTAAAACAATTTAAGAAAAAAAAAAAAACTCACCAAAATTTGTGGAATTCAATGAAAGCTGCAAGATGAGGCAGCTATTCCATTCTTCAATATTTACCCCGAAAATATTAAAAGCTTGTGTTGGGGCTGGCACTGTGGCACAGCAAGTTAACGCCCTGGCCTGAAGCACCAGCATCCCAAATGGGTGCCGGTTCTAGTCCCAGCTGCTCCACTTCTGATCCAGCTCTCTGCTATGGCCTGGGATAGCAGTAGAGGATGGCCCAAGTCCACGGGCCCCTGCACCCATGTGGGAGACCAGGAAGAAGCTCCTGGCTCCTGGCTTCAGATTGGCACAGCTCTGGCCGTTGTGGCCATCTGGGGAGTCAACCAACAGAAGGAAGATATCTCTTTCTCTCTCTCTCTGTCTCTGTCTCTGTCTCTACCTCTCTCTGTAACTCTTTCAAATAAATAAAATATATCTTTTTTAAAAAGCTTGTATCTATTTAAATATTTGGACATACTGAATGATTCTATTAGTAGAAAATTCTAGAAATTCAAATTAATGTATAATGATAGAAAGTAGACTAGTGGCTGCCCCGAGAGAGTGAGTAGTGGGACGGAGCACAAAGAAAGTTTGCCAAAGGGCACAAGGAAAATTTTGGGAGACATGGAGATGTTCACTCTCAGGATTCTGGTGATTGCTGGGTGTATTTGTATATATGGATATTGATGTAATTGCTTTCTGTCCAATGAGCATACCATCTCTTCATGTCCTTTGTTGTCCAGTATACCATTTTTACATCCCCTCCAATAAGAAAAAGGTAGCAGCACTGTTATCATTCAGGAGCCATGGCTATTGACCTTGGAAACTGATTTAGTGAAATAACATATTTTGCCTCTCATGTTATTTGATATTAGTGACATCATTACTCATGTGTGACCATTACATCATCTATCATACACACCATCCATGAACTCTGGCTTCCAGTGGCATTCTTAGAGGTCATTATTTTGTTTCATTGATGATGTCCACACAATGCAATTCTTAATCATAGTGCACAGGAAAACGTGGGAGATAGCTCATTTTCTGTTGGTGTTAAATTTAGTATTTGGTGTTTTTATAGCATCGAAGCAGAACAGCACATGTCCCTACCATGTCCTCTATTGAACTCTAGGCTATAATTGCTGCATTCCTCAAATGGTACCTCTATCATTACTGATAACACACCTGCCTTCCATACGCCATCTCCAGCAGGGAGGTAGGGTAGAGGTAAAAGAGCCCATCCTCACAAGGAATTTCTGTCCTCCATTCTGCATGACTTAAGACCAGTCCATGGGGCCAGCACTGTGGCATAGCAGGTTAAGCCTCCACCAGCCGTGCTATCATCCCATATAGGCACCATTTCATGTTCCCACTGCTTCTCTTCCAATCCAGCTCTCTGCTATGGCCTGAGAAAGCAATAGAAGATGACCCCAGTGCTTGGGCCCCTGCACCCTCATGGGAGACCCAGAGAAATCATCTCCTGGCTCCTGGCTTCAGACCTACTCAACTCTGGCCATTGTGGCCATATGAGGAGTGAACCAGCAGATGGAAGACCTTTCTCTCTGTCTATCCTTCTCTCTCTAACTCTGCCTCTCAAAAAAATTCATAAAATCTTTTAAAACAGAAAAAGAAAAAGACCAGCACATGAGAGCACTACATCACCACGGAATCAACAGCAAGAAACGGCCTCTGTTGGAGCTCATTGCACTGTAGAGCAATAGTCTTGAAAGTCCTCTGAGAATACAGGTGCAGCCAGGGACCACCATATACTTGGCACAGAGTCTGCAGAGGGGCTGGGGAGACCACCTGGTAACCAGAGATAAGGGGGTTGGGGGAAGCACAGGATAAAGGAACCTGGTCACCACCTTTGCTACCTTTTGGTGCTGTGGACCAGAGACAGCACTGCAGTTGGGGAGTGTGTGATGACACACCGATCTACCCACACACAGGGCAAACACCAGAGTCAGCAGCGAGCGAGCTGTCAGTATCCAAAATTCTGAATATATTTTATATCTAAGAATCACCCCAAATCAACATGTTTGCACCATTTTGGTGTCCCAAGGTCACACAAACAAGCACCATGCTAGCGACCCAGAGTGACCCATTTGCCTCTGGAATCCAGTGCTGGTCAGTGGGTCCAGGATGATGCCATACATGCCTCGTAGAGGTAAGAGTCCCCAGGGCATCTGGTTGAGCCCACATACTTGATAGAATCTTGGCAAGTACCCCAAAAGGAGAAACGGGAACAGAGACCACCACATACGCCACTGGTGTGCTGATCTTCCCACCAAAATGGCTGCCACCCCTCACCCTGCTGGTCTCAGACTCTGGACAGAGACAGAGGAAATCTCCAGGGATGTTTTTCCAGCAACTGGAACCCACCTGGAACCAGATGTGGATGCAGGCTGCCCTGATACCCCTGACTGGTCACAGCCCACAGGGTGGGACACAGATGATTTTCCAGGAAGGCCCTCCTGACCACTGGGGCCTCTGAAGCAGAAAGGCCAGGACAGGAGCCCTGTTTCTCAGGGAAGCAGAGAGGGGGAGGCTGCTCCCTGCCTGAGTGAGGGAGAGCCTCCAAGCTGAGAGAGAAATGGATGTGCTTGTTTACACCGCTGAGATCCCAGGGTATTGTTGCTGTAGCAACCGAGCTCACCCTGAGTGAGGCAGAGGATGATGGCCGGGCACTGGCACCAAACCAGCAGTACAGGTGGCAGTGGGTGATGCAACAGGAAGACGTGTGGGGAGGGGTCAGCACCAACATGCCTCCTGCTGTTGGCAACGATTAAGAATCTCATCATTGAGAGTGTTTGGGTTAGCCCAGCCCAGATTCCTATTTGGGTTCTCTTTTATTTGACAGGACCACAAGGGGATGGAGCTGTTTCATAGGACAGGAATTGTACCCTCCACTGAAGTCATCCCCTGGAGGATGGACATCAGGGGTGGGAACTGAGAAGCAGGAAGCTGCCCCTCCATCTGAGCACACTGCTGCCCATGTCAGCTTCTCCCTCACGCTGCAGCCCTGCCCTCTGCCCCAGCAGCCTCCTGAGCCTCCCCTGCTGACTCCCCAAGAGGTCCTTCCATGACAGCCCCAGGACACAGAGGCTGACCGATGACCCACAGCTCATTCCCTCCAGGAGGCCTCCACTTGTGGGAGGAGCCTTGCCCTTCCTCACCCAGCTCGCTGCTGTGGATGACAGGTCTTCAAACAGTTCATGGAAAATGTACGTATGATTAACAAACTATGCATGGATTTCAAAAAGCTTTGCACCCAAATAGACAGCTTTTAATTACATTCTCCCATGAACCCTTGCATTTCAAATCCTTGAATTTTATTCCAAGGGAACTACATTGAATTGGCCTTCATGGCCATTTAAATGTAGTGCCATTGATATAATAAAATATTGGCAGAAAAAAAAAGGAACTGAATCTCCCTTGTGAGACCAGCATCATGGCACAGCAGGTTATGCCACTGCTTGCAACCCTGGTACTCCATATTGGAGTCTGGTCTCAGTCCCACCTGATATGCTTCTGATCCAGCTCCCTACTAATGTGCTTGGGAAGGCAGTGGAAGATGGTCCAAGTGCTTGTGTCCCCGCCACTCATGTGAGAAACCCGAGTGGAATTCCTAGTTCCTGGCTTCTGTCTGTCCCAGTCTTGGCTGTTTCGACAATTTGGGGAGTGAATCAGCAGAAAGAAGATATTCTCTCTCTCTCTCTCTCTCTCTCTCTCTCTCATACTCTGTGACTCTGCCTTGCAAATAAATAAAACTTTTTTAAAACAAAATCTCATTCATCACTGGGGCCACCTTCTCTTCCAGGTTCGCCCATAGACAGAGTCCGTAAACCACAGGGAGGCCTCCAGCCACAACAGGGTTGCTGCTGACAACTCCATGGCTTTCTAAGTACTGCCGTGGCTCCCGCCTGCAGCCTGGGCAGTACTGGTTCTGAACAAACCACACTGCTAACAGTCAGCAGGCCAGAACCAACCTGACCTCCAGGTTGTGGGCCTGGCCTGGGAGTTGGAGACAAGAGCTAGAGGGCAGCCCTGGCCAGAGGGGTTGAGAAAGCAGCTTCCCAACAGCTCCTGCGGACAGTGAGGGGAGCATGGGACCAGGGCCCCAGGCTTGCAGGGAAGATGTCCTGGCAGAGACCCTTCCAGTGAAAGCATGGGCGTCTCCCAAAATGGTGGGATCCACGGACCTGACCCGACTCCTGAGTGGGTCAGTCTGGGACTGGGAATGTTATGGGCTGGGTCTGGGCCTAAATTAATTTTCCAGACTCTTGCCTTTAACTTAGAGAAGAATTCTAAATACAGGCCCAAACACAGCCTGCAGTGTGGTAAACTTTAGTTACAAAGTGAGAAAAATACACAGGCCCATTAGGGCTTTATTAATGGAGAATGGGCTAAGGGAAGGGAATCATCATACCCTGCTCTGCTTGTCCTGAGTCTATGAGGAGAGAGCGCTTCCGTCCTTCCTCACTTTTTATGAGCTTTCGAAAAAATGGAAGTGTTTACATGGTACCACCCCGATGTCCTGGATAAGAGGCGGTACTTCCTGGGGAGGGGCCCCCTGATTGACAGGTGAACAGGGCAATACAGCCTTGGTCTTGGCCTTGACTCAACACCCAGCTGTGTGTACAAGGGCAGAGAAGGGAGCTGGCGAAAGAAAGACACAGCATGGGCCCTGGCATCTCTCCCCTCAAGCAAATGCTTAGGAAAGCCTGCAGGCTGAGCTGCTGCCAGGGTAGGAGCTGATGACAAACAGCTGGCTAGGGCAGGAGCTCAGGTCACAGGGCCACTGTCTCCAAAGGGACACTCAGAACAGCCTCTCCCACAGGCACACCCTGGGCAAACACACAGGGCCAACCTCGCATCCCCTGCTGGCAGTGCTGGGTGTGGAGCCCCAGACACCTGGGCTCCAGGCCCAAGCAATGACCCTCAGTGCATTACCTGGCCCTGGGCCTGATTCTTGGTCGGCAGATCAGAGATAAAATGCCACCCCCAGGGACCCGAGGAGGAGTAAATAGGATAGCCCAGACAGGGTCCATGCTACACGCGGTGCCCTTCCCTCTGTCCCCTCCCACCACGACAGCAGAGACCACACCCCTTTCTCTTCCCTCCTGAAGGTACCATGGAGCCAGATTTGCAGGTAGCATCTGGGCCCATGCACCTTGTCAACCTCACCCCTCCTACATCACAACCTGGAAAAGAGCAGTCTCCTTTTTCCCTCTCTCTGGCCACCTCTGCATGTACAAAGCACTTAGCACCAGGAGAAATTGTGTTTTTTCTCCTGTTCTGTCGAGGTGACCCACTTTGGGCCATTAAAAAGATACTTACTTTTAAAATATATTTGACAGCACAGAAGACGTATTTGAGAAATCAGAAAGCCGAGAACAGTATGAGACATTTAGAATATACAGTGTGGTGATATATTTCTGAAATGTGCAATAATACCTTATAAATTTATATCACATACATGGCATCACATACTTGGCACTGAGAGATTTGTATTATCTTCCCTCTGTGCATTCCAAGTTTCTAGATGATTTCCCTACTGGAACTTCTCCTTTACTATGGGGCCCTGGCCACTTCAGGAAAAAATGAAAAAAATCAGGACTGCAGAGTTCAACCCTTGAGTTGTCCCACCAAACAGCTCCACAGGAACCCAGAGGGAGCCTGACACAAAGGGGCAGGTGCTCTGGATTGCACCACTGGTTCCATGGCACCCTTGCCAGAGCCCTGCCCTCTTCGCTTGGGCCCTGGGGAAAACACAGGCCCCACTTGTGGTGACTTTTGATAAAGCCAGGACTGAGGACCCTGACCCCCTGCCACAGCAGAGCCACTTGGGGTTGGCTGGCAGGCTTCTGTGACATCACAGTCACTGAGGATGCACACTCTGGGCTGTGAGGTGACAAGTGACCAATAGTGCTCTACTGCCCAACTGACCAGGTGTTGGTAGCATAGGCAGGAGGCACATTTGGCAGAATCCAATGGATTCACGATGGAGGTGAGTGGGATTTGCTCTTGGGGAAGGTCCTGCCCAGGTGGGTGACACTGGTCTCCCACGCTGGGTCCCATGGGTGATGTGGCTGTGCCTGTGTGTGAACACCACAGGAGCAGAGCCCTTGGCCCTGGGACTCAGAGCAATTCTCAAGGAAGGGCTGGAGCAGCGAGCTGGAGGGGTCTGGTCTGTGTACTGAGGTCACGTGCTGTGGGTGGGTGCTGTGGGTGGGAAGGGCCCTAGCACGCAGGCTCACCTTGCGCTCCCTAAGCACCACTGTCAGAGGTGATCTCTGCGGCCATGTAGCCACAGCTCTCAGCCGTGCACGCGGGCCCATGGCTCACTTGAAACGCAGGAGCGGCTCCAGAGCGCCCTGTAAGAAGTGGCGGCTAATTCGCAGACTCAGTGTTTCCCTGCACCTGCCAATCTCCTGTCTCTCAGGACACAAATGAGTCCCGTGCCCTCTCTTGAGGTTGACTGGAGGGACTCAAAGTCCTGCCGGACTCCCAGATGCCCTGAGCAGTGCTGCTGAGCTGGCCTCTGCCTTTACTCCCAGCTACCCCTAAAAGAGAACTCAGTGCCTGGGTGTTTAGGTGGCACAGGAAGCCAGAGTGGGCTTTCAGGAGACCTCAGCTGAAATCTGGAATGAGGAGCACCTGATACTCTGGGAAGAGGCTTTCTCAGAAACCCTTCAAGCACATTGGAGGGCACTTTGCTGAAGTTGGAGGGAAGTCCTGGCCCACTCTGTGTGGCAATAGCAAAATACCTGAAGCTGCGTTGCTTAGAAAATGAAAGTTCACTTTAGCTTGTGGCTTGACCAGCCCGAGAGTGTGGCACGGGCACCAGCTTCTGGTGAGGGCCTCATGGCAGACGGCATTACCCAGCAGGAGCCCAAGTGAGATGGGGCTGGAGGAGGACAAGACCTGTCCCTGATAGCAACCCCAGGGCAGGCATAGTGGGGAAGATACCACTGGGACACCTTCATCCCATACTGTACCACCCGGGATCCATCCCCAGCCTCGGCTCCTGAGTCTGACTCGAGAGCAAAACATCACCCCGAGTGGAGAAAAATGCAATCTGGAGACCACTAACCCTAGGGAATCTGGAGAATGAACTCAGGCAGAGAAAGGAAACCCATAGGCATCTTCCATACAATTAAGAATATTTGACTGCTGAAGCTGGGTGATCCCCACTCATCATTCATTGTGTTATTTTACAGCACTTTGTGAATCTCCAAAAGAATGTACAATGATATTTAAAAGAGGAGAAGCTGAGTGGGGAGGGGAATAACAGAATCAGTTAAAACCCAAGTCTTGCTGGACAGCATCTCTGCACATGACACAGCTGTGTACTCGTTCCCACCCGCAGAGGAGGCCAGCAGGTGTATTGGTGACCAGGGCCCTGGACACTGTGGTCCCCATGCCAGGGCAAGGGAAGTGGGCAGAGAGGCAGAACAACAGGCCCTTGAGGGAAAAGAACCGACTGTGGCCCCAAGGTGGCAGCCTAGGGGCAGTGTGGGGCCCAGGACCAAGGAGGTGCTGGGGGAGGGCTGAGTCGCTTTCCCTGCAGGGAGCAACCTGGTGATCAGCACCCTGGGGAGCTGCGGGCCTGTGGCTGCTCCTGCCCGACATGTGCTGTCCCTGTCCTTATGGTCAGCAGCAGCCCGGTGTTACCAGCATGCGGCTCAGGAGCTGGTGCCCAGGAGTTCTCAGCACTCTGTGCCTGAAGCCCTGGTCAGTGTCAGGACAGGGCCCTGGTTCCCGCTCTGGACAGTCTGGGCCATGCCAGCTTGAGGTCCTATGCAGGTGGTGCTCAGCGGGCGGCTCCCCTGCCCTCCATCCCAGGAGGACCCCCTGTGTCCACCTCCTAAAACTCCTGGGAAGAGGGGCTGGAACAGAGCAGGAGGGGTCAGCAGGGGTTGGGAGTGCTGGGGTCAGGCCTGTGGTAGGACAGCAGGCTGCAACCCTGGGAGTCTCCGTTCAGGTCATTCAGGGGCAGCCCCGAGTGTGGGAACCTCAGGAAGAAGGACTGGCCATGATGGGGCACCCTGTTCCACCTTGTGTTCAAATAAAGAGGACTTCACAGTTGGGCTGTAATAAAATGGCAGAGGAAGAAATGAGGGGCAGGAGGTGCAGGTTGCCTGGGACTTGGGACCGTCACGGCAGGTGGCAGAGGGCCCTGGCACCCCTGGTTCTGGGGCAGTTCTGCCAGAGCCCTGCCCTCTTCACCTGGGCCCTGGGGAGAACACAGGCCCCACTTCTGGTGACCTTTAATTAAGCCAGGGCTGAGAACCCTGACCCCTGCCACAGCAGAGCCACTTGGGATTGGCTGGCAGGATTCTGTGACATCACAGTCACTGAGAATTGTGCACTCTTGGTTGTCAGCAACCAGTGGCCAGTCGTGCATCTACTGCCCAACTGACCAGATGTTGGTAGCGTAGGCAGGAAGCACATTTCATAGAATCTAATGGATACTCGAAGGAGGTGAGTGAGACTTGCTCTCTGCGTGACCTGTGACGCAGGGAAGGTCATGCCAGGTGGGTGGCACTGGTCTCCCACGCCAGGTTCCATGAGTGTTGTGGCTGAGCTCTCAGCGGCCCCTGTGTGCAGAGTGTGTATATAGTCGTCTCATTCCTCCCACTCTGCTGGGCATCAGTGTAAAATGGGCCTTGGTGTGAGTCTGTGTCTGGACACGGGTTCAAGACTAGGTGTTGGATCAGCTGGTGTCAGGTGGGGCAGTGAGTCCACCTCTGAGAGCCCTAGAGATTCGGGGGCTGGGAGCGGGCCAGGGAGACTTGGGCTCCCTGGAGGACACGTGGATGCCAGGCTGGGGGAGGAGCATCCTTTCCCAGGGCAGGGGAGGCAAGGTGGGGGCTGTCCTTCCCCAACCATCCCTAGTCCCTGTGCTCTGAACAAGTCATCCTCCTGGGACCTGACCACCAGGTGCCCGCCCACCTGGCTGTGTGGCTGTCCCCACTCTGACCACGGGGACAGACCTCGGGGCAGCAGTTCCCGTGGGCTCCCCTGTACTGGATCACAAGTGCGTGTGTGTCTTACAGATTGGATATGGACGCCCTGAGGTCCGGCAGGGCCCAGGAGCGAGCAGGGATCATCTTGAAATATGAGCAGGTACGGGCCAGGGTGCTGGGGGAGGAGGTAGGACCCTGCCTCAAGTACTGTGCTTATGAGAGCCAGACCCCACCTCCTTGGGGACACAGCGGGAGGGTGGCTCAGCTTCCCCCAGTGACTGAGACCCGGGATTCTCACCTGGGTCCCCTCTCCCCTGCAGGGTCCCCGTAAAGGGCCCCAGTTTCACCTGGGAGAAGAGGACGACGAGAGTGGAGCCCTCGTCCCAGACAAACTTGGCTTCCTGTGGTGAGTCCTCTGCACCCCGATCCACCCAGGGGAGGGACCAGGGTCAGAAACCCCGCCATTAGGTAGCACACCTATCCCCAGGCCCCCTCCTTGATCCAAGCTGTTGTCACAGTGCAGGCACAGGTCAGTATACGGGCAGAGCCGAGTGACCCTGTGACTCAAGAATGCAGGATGGGAAAGGGCTGGCTGTAGGGTAGACACTGGCACTCTTACTCTGAGGCCTCTGTTCATGCTAAGTAGAGGTGGTGGCTTGAGGGACATAGCCTGGCCATCGTCACCCCATAGCTGTGTCCACAGGGTTGGGGCACCAGCCTAGCAGGTGGGCAGTTGTCCAACAGGGGCCTGAGCCTCAGGGCTAGGCTAAAGGCTTATTAAGACCTAGTCTGAGAGATGGCCAGCAGTGTGGCCTCTGCAGCTCTCAGCCTGCCTGCAGGCTCCCACAGTACAGACCACAGGGAAGGTGCAGCTGAGGGCCCGGCCCGGGGTCTGTGCTGGGAGGAGTGGGGCCTGCGGGCAGGAGTCAGATTGGAGGCTGTTCCAACAGATGTCAGGGAGAGCAGCCCCATGTCTGGAGGGTAGGCTCCGGTGATCTAGAGGGATGAGCCATCTCGGGCCGTCTTTGGCATGACTCAGCAGCCCACCTTAGCACGGGATAGGGGGTTCTGGCTCCATGTTGTGCCCAGAACCTGGAGAAAAAGCAGGAGCCAAGGGTAGAGAGATGGCCACGGTCTGGGCTAACAGAGGAGGGTGAGGTGGGGAGCAGACACCTCAGGCAGCCAGTGCATAGTGGGGAGGCTGGGTGGGGGATAACCTTGGGGGTGTGGTGGTCCCAGGTGCCTCGAGCCCCAGCCCCTGCTGGGTGTCTGCCTGCAGCATGGCTGCCCCCTCCCTGCCCTTCTCTGTGCTCTGGGCTGTGCCTCAGCAGGGTGAGGACACAGGTCTTCTCCCAGCCTTGCTGGGGAAGTGGACCATGCTTGGTTCAGTGCCCATTCTCATGGTGTTGTCTCTCTTGCTTTTCAGTAAGCAGAAGCCGCCCAGGCATGGATGCCTGGCAGTGCAATGGGTAAGCTGACCTTGGCCATGGACTCTTCATCTAGGAGGCAGAACTAGCAGGCCTGTGGGTATGGGCAGTGGTTAGAGGAGTGCCATATGGTCCTCCAGGGACAGCAGTCCCCAGGGGATCTGTTGAGGCCCACATACCCCAGTGCAGGCCTGCAGCTCTGGGTCCCTGCCTGTGGGCCACTGTGACCCACTTTCCTGGATGAGATGGGACTAGCTTGAGGATGCTTGTCCTTTTATTTATACTCAAGACCCTGAGGCTCCCCTAGTTGGAAGGTCTGGGTGCTGTGGTCTGCCCCTTTGCTGGCTCCTCCCAGCTGAGTTGTCCACAGCCTCCTGAGCTGCACCCGTGGCCTCCCTCAGAGGACACTGCTGAGCTCACGCCATCCTGTCTCCATTCCCAGCGTAAACATCAAGAGGGCCGCCGACTGCAAAAATGGAACAAGATGCTGCGAAATTTCACCAAGTACCGCAGCAGTGAGAAGGTGCCTGGACCTGAGGGCCCCTGGGGACCACTGGGGGTGGAGTTGGGATGGACAGTGCCCATCGCTGTGCCTCTCAGACACAACTGTCCTGCCCTGAAAGGACACAGGTCATCTCAGCCCCATGCCCGTGCACCCAGGACACTGTCGCAGTAGAAGATCCAGTCTCCCCTGGGGCCACTCCCAGATGCAGGGCAGGCACAGTTCCTGGTGCCCTGTGGGGGCAGTTAGTGCACCACAGAGCCTGCACTGAGCCCTCGGCCCTCCTCTCACTGTTGGGTCAGGAGGCCCAGGTCCAGGCAGATCTGGGGACACAGCACAGAGCCCAGGGCTCCCCTTCCTGCTGCCTCACCCTACGCTCCCCCCCAACAGAGGGCCTGGGGCGGGTCTCACCAGAGCCTCCTCTCTCCTGTAGTTCCACCGGAGAATTGAGAAAGGCATCCCCGCCCAGGTGCGCGGCAAGGTGTGGGCCATGATGCTCTCCGTGGATACCCTGAAGGCCCAGAACCCTGGCAAATTTGAGGTATGGCTCTGTGTGCAATCTGAGGCAGGCCGACCCGCTTGGGCCTGCTCAGGAGCGCAAGGCTCCCGTGTGGTGGACAAGTAATGCCAAGGAGGAGTGGTCATTTGGTTGGGGCCCCCACCCGGCCCTCCCCTCTGCCTCATCCAGGTCTCCCCAGAGGCCTCCTCCATGTCTCCCCACACACAAATGGGCCTGGACACAAGGATCCGGTCAGGGCCACAGCCTTCATCCCTGTGGTCCTGCCTTGCCTCTAGGCCCAGGACTGCCCAGTGCCATTGTGCTGGGTCCTGAATGGATAGAGAATGCCTGGAATGAGGTGGAAATCCTGTGTGCTAGGGCCCTCAGCTGGCTCTGTCCCTAACGGCCCTCCCCACACCTGACCCTGCTTGTGCGTTTCTTATGCTCGCCGGGCCCTGCCCTCACCTGGGCCTTCTCATGCCTGGCCTGGCCTCAGCTCACCCAGCCCCCACCTGGCCTGCTGGTTCCATCGGTCAGAGTCAGCTCTCAACTGCTTCTGGGAATGAGGGCTGATCCATCAGAGGGCTGGCCCTGGGTTGACTGTCACCTCCCTGGCTGACATCAGGGAGCAAGGAGCAACTGAGCCGCCAGCCCCGCCCTCCCCCAAGTCTTCAAGTGGGGGCTGTCCCTGGGGCCAGCTCCAAGTCCAAGAAGGGTGTCCACTCTCTTGATGGAGCTGGGGCTCTCCTGCAGGGGGCAGCCCTGAAGGCTGGTCAGGGTGAGGCTGACTCCTGTCCTGTGGGGCCTGAGAGCCCAGTGAGGAGGTTCAGAGGCCTGATTCAGTCTCTCCTGCTCTGGGAAGGCAGAGGTAGCACAGAAGGACATTGGCAGAGCCCCTGGCCTCAGGCTGACTGTAGCGGGTCCGCAGTGGCCCCTCTGCTGGGCACTGGGGGTGGCGTGGACACTAAGGTGAGTGGGGAACCCATGACCCTCCCTGGATCAGGGGAATGAGCTTCCCTCAAGGGGAACTCTCCCTGCCAACCAGAAGAGCTGATGTGGCTTTGGGGTGCTTGTGTGGCAGTGGGGGTTGGCTCGTCCTGAGGCCGGCCCCTCCCCCTCGGCCCTGCCCTGCAGGAGATGAAGGAACGGGCCAGGTTGTGCTCAGATCAAGTCCAACAGATCGATGAAGAGGTAGCACGCACGTTCAGAAGTCACATCATGTTTCGAGAGCGATACGGAGCTAAGTGAGGCCTCTGGGCTGGAGGGGCCCTGGGGGAGGGAGGTGCAAGGGTCCTGGGACACATGGGGTCCTAGGAGAGACATGGGCTCAAGCCTAAAGCATAATTGCTCTAGGACAGAAAAAAAATGGATCCATGGCCTTCTATTTATACTGAACAGTTTGCTTTCCCAAAGACACTTTGGTGGGAATGAAATGAAAAGGAACACAAGGGGAGACAGTATTTACAAAATACAAAAAATGAAGTTATACATAATAAGACAGCAAATGAGGGTTCCCTGCCCTGACATGGGCCAAGGCTCAGGAGGGCCCCTTCATGACTGCACACACAACTCTCCTACTCAACGCGTGAAAACACGCTTAGCACCTAAACCACAATGGGGCACCAGCGCACAGCTGTGAGAATGGGGGAACTAAGACCACTGAACGCCGGGCACCGGGGAGAACGTGAGGCGAGCGCCACTCTGGTTCGTTGCAGGAACAGAGCACAGTGGCCCAGACCCCCAGCAGCACCCAGGGCAATTTCTCACAATGAGAGACACACACCTTCCACACGAACCCCCAGCACACACGCACATTTACACAACCACCAGAACAGCTGAGTGCATAAAACCCTCATGCAAGATTCAGGGTTGTGTTTGCAGTCACTGGACGCGGCAGTAGCCTGCACGATGCTCAGTGGGGACACGGATAAGGAACCCGTGTCACAGCTGAATCCGAGAACGGGATTCAGTGAGAGGCAGGACGAGACTCGGCCCTGGGCTCACCTGGATGCATCTCAGGTGCATCCTGCTAAGAGAGGACGCATCCCTCAAAGGCTACACGTGCTGTGATCCACTCACAGGACATCTGCAAGAGGCCAAACCCTGGGACACACAACAGGGCAGTGGTGGCCACGGGCTGGGGGAGGTGGGGAGTTTGGCCACTGAGGCTCATGGGGAACACATAGGCCACAGGAGCTGCTCCCTACCAGGCTGAATGTGCATGGGAGGCTGACTCTCCATGGCTTAGACCCACGGGACTGCACCTCCCACAGTGGGACGCTCACCTGTGCAATGAACACCCACCTGGGGAAACGAAACTGCACATGACTGCACCCCGAGAGGTGTGCGTGTCCCTGCAGGCAGCGCTCACCCACATGGTGGACCACACGCAGGTGCCCTGATGACGTCACTGCTCATGAGCAGAGTGTCACGGGCGCTGCGTGTGGCTGTCAGGCTCTGTTAGGCAGAGCCACACTGAGAGCCTCGGCAGCACAGGACGCACAGCCTCTGTCCTCTCTCTTCCAGACAACGCTCCTTATTTGAGGTGCTCCTCGCATACTCGATGTACAACCCCGTGAGTATTCTGTGATAACATTCCAAGGTCATATCCAGAGCTGTCCATGCAGGGTGCCCCTGGTCACAGAAATCCTAGCCTGGGTTGAGGGGGCCTCTAATCCACAAGGCAGAGACTGAGGGGTAGAGTTCAAGCTCATGGCCTCCTTGGCCCCAACCTCAAGTTCTGGGGCAGAACGGAAGCCTTCTCCTGGGCTGGGCTCTGTTCTGGCCCAGGCAGGCCTTACTATGGTGCTTCTTCCTCACGTCTGCAGTGGGGCCCAGCAGGGCACCTGTACAGCAGAGAGCTCCAGAGGCCATCACGGGTGTGCAGTCTGCACTCCCACAACAGTCTTCCCCTTCCTGACATCTGGGGTGGGGCTCATACCTCTTCTTAACCCTGCACAGCCTGCGCTCAGACCCTGCAGCATTCTCTCCAGGAACTTTGAGAGCTGGCGTGTGCTCCAGTCCCTGAGATCCTGACACCCAAGGGGCAGCAGTGGGGCCTGGTAGTAATGCTCAGCTCTCCCAGGAGAGGTCACCCTTGCCACTTGAGATCATCCCAGCCAGGGAGGTCCCTCTGATGTGTGTTGTGTTCTTCCAGGAATTGGGCTACAGCCAGGGCCTAAGCCACGTGGCAGCCCTGCTGCTGATGTGGCTGAGTGAAGAGGATGCTTTCTGGGCCCTAGTCCAGCTCATGGGGGACAGCCAGCACGCGATGCATGGTGGGTGATGGGTGTGGTGGACGTGGTCCTGCAAGTGCAGGGATGGGCATGCAGACAAGTGACTGGGACATTGTCCCTCACTGGCTGCTGCGTGCATAGGGCGGTCTCCCTCAGAATGCTTTCTTAGAAGCCAGGGCTGGCAGAGGGCCCAATACCAAGCCATACCCCTCACTTCCCATCACACAAAGGTCCTGTGCCTTGTCTTTGACAAATGACCCTTAGGTCTCTACTGGCCTTACTGCTTCACGTCTCTACTCAGACTCCCACCCAGTGAGCCACACACTTGCAGAAGAAGCATCCATTCTAGGGTGACCCCTCCTCACCCTGAGTGTCCAGATGGCCCTGAGGCATCCAGTGTGAGTGCAGTCAGCCCAGAGGTCACCTTAGGCAGCCTGCCCTGGGCTGTCAGCTGTACCCCCTTCCCCTGAGGCTCCCCTGCCTGTTAGAGCTTTCCCTGACCCTCCATGTTCAGAAAGAACCTGCCCCAAGCCTTTGGCTTTCCGGCCTTCCCAGGAAGACACTCTGAAGTGAGGACTGGGGGGGTTGCTATTACTCAGATTTCTACACACCAGACTCCCCAAAACTGGAGCAATTCCAGCACCAACTGGGAGCTATCATGCGTCGCGTGCTCCCCTCCCTGGAGAAACACCTGGTAAGTAAACATCCCCTTTCTCCCCTCGGGGCCTCTGTGCTCAGGGAGGGGAGGACAGAGAGGGGTCCTGATTGCTTCCTGGGCCAGGGGAGGCTACATCCTCACCAAGACTTTTCTTGGTTACTGGGGGCCGCGGCAGCTTGGGTGTTGGTGTGTTTTCCAGCACTTGTTCCCCCAGAGTTTGTGTAGATTTAAGGGAGATGCTGTCCCCAGGGTAGAGTGGACTGAGGGACCTGTGTCCCTTCAGGAATCTGCATGGCTGGGAGAGGGGATGCACCTGCTGCGGGGTTCCTGCACCCAGGGGTTCTGCCACAGGGCACAGATTAGAGGGAGTCAGGCCTGGGCCCTGGGCCCTGAGCCCCCTCTGCCTCTTCTTAGGAGAAGGAGGGTGTGTGCCTGGAGGACTACACCGCACACTGGTACATCCAGTGCTTCCTGGATGGGGTAAGTGCACCGGGGACCCCTTCCCAGGGAAGCTCCAGCCCCAGTGCCTGGCTCTCTTGTACTGGTGGCCTGTGACTCTGAGCTCCCCTAGCCCCAACAGACACAGGAGGGAGTCTGCTGTGCAGACCAGGAAGGCCCTGCTCTGCTGAGGGTGGTCCAAGCTGAGGCTGAGCCTCAGGGACAGCAAGGAGGGGACAGGTCCCACCAGGACCCATCCTGAGAGCCTGGCAAAGGCCAGAGCCCTACAGTGAGAGGCAGGAGATCCATAGACCCTGGGTGCCACAGGCTGGTTTCAGCACAGCCCAAGGGCTGACCCCTCCTCAGGTCCCTGGGCTGTCTGGCATCTCCAGGGTGGCTTCCAAAGTGTGCAGAGCAGTCCGCGTGGCCCCAGGGTCCTGGATAGGCCTTGGTGCTCTTTCTCTCTGGGCTTCTAGGAAACAGCTAGGATGCCCTATGACACTGCACTCCCACCCACTGTGGGCCCTGCTGAGGCCCTGATGCGCGGGGTCCTCCAATGCCTCTGTCCCCCAGGTGCCGTTCTCCCTGGCACTTCGGATGTTCGACATTTACATCCTTGAGGGCGCGCACGTACTCACCGGCATGGTGTACACCGTCCTCAAGGTCCACCGAAGTAAGTCCTCAGGGCCCACAGAGGCCTGGGTGCTGGGGATGGAGGAGTTGGGGGGGTCCCATGCTTGGCCCGGGTGAGCAGAACCTAGGGGAGGGACAAATTTTCTGAGTTCTTGGCCAGCTTAGGGGGCATTGCGAATCCCGTTTCATCCCCAATGCCAAAAAATGGCGCCTCCCAGCCTAACACCCACCCCCATGTCCAGAGCCCATGTTGAAGATGCCCCGGGACCACATCCAGGAGTTCCTGCATGTGCTCCTTCCCCAGTGCCTGGCTCTCTTGACCTGGTGGCCTGTGACTCTGAGCAGGGCTGAGCTTCCCCAGGCCCAGCAGACACAGGAAGGAGCCTGCTGTGCAGACCAGGCAGGCCCTGTCCTGCTGAGGGTGGTCCAAGCTGAGGCTGAGCCTCAGGGCCAGCAAGTGGGGGACAGGGCCAGGGTCAGGGGTTGCAGCAGAAACAAGGGTTGGAGCAGCCATGGTGGCTGCGCCATCCCTAGGGCTCCTCCTAGCCTGATGCCCACCCCCATGTCTAGAGCGCCTGCTGAAGATGTCCAGGGACCACATCCGGGAGTTCCTGCAGGTGACCCTGAAGCAGGCCTGGTCACTGAGCGAGGATGCGGTCATCAGGCAGCTGCGGGCCTCCATGCGTGAGCTGGGGAAGCTCCAGTGCCTCCTGCCTCCCGAAGGTGAGTCCAGCACACGGCCCCATCCCATGCTCCCTTGGGGGAGTCAGTAGTGGGAGTGCCAGGCCCTGGCAGCCCCACCCAGGGACTCACCTCTTCCTAGTCCTCCTTGTCCTCCCCGGGCTCAGCAGTTCTGCTTTCAGGAGCTTCTGACAGCATGGCCTGGCAGGGCCTTGGGCAGCTTCCCTGGATCCTCCTGCGGGGTGGTCCAGCCGGCACTGGATCCCCTTCAGCCATCTGAGGACCCCTGGAAGGCCCAGGTGCCCTGAACCCAGTAGTGGGGGCCGAGTGCACTCCTGTGAGCAGGGTGGGCGCAGAGGCAGGCGCTGGGGGCCCCCGCGGCAGAACCCAAGTGCAGCTGAGTGTTGGCTTTGCAGTCCTAGCCTTGGGCCAACAGAAGTCAGCAGGACCCGGAGCAGCGCTGGCCTCTGGGCTCTGTGGGCAGGGGTTCTTGTCCCCTGCTGACAAGGACCTGAGCACCTGGATCCCCATGAAGAGCAGAGATGGCTTTGTCCCAGCTCTAGAGGCTGGCAGTGGGGGCCCAGGGGCAGGCTGTTCAGACACTTGGAAGTCCCCACTGTGCTTCCAGGTGCTGCCTCCCCTGGGTGCTCTTGAGACAGAAGCAATGACAGCCCAGTTTCACCGGGAAAGGGACTGTGGCCCAGGGGCAGAGGACACAGGGAACCCCTGCCACCTCTTTGGAAACCACATTCCCTGTCCCCGAGGGCCTGGCCAGACCCCGTGTCTGCCCCACACCCCCAGCTCTCACCCCCATCACCTTAGGCTCAGTTCCCTTCCTACAATTGAGGAGGGACTCAGATGTGGGTAACTCAGCCAATGCACTGTTAGGGCCCAGGATTTCAGGTGGGGTAGGTGATGGGGTCCTGAGATGGTGCCAGCAGTCTCCAGAGATGAGAGAGTGAGGTGGGGAGGTCAAGGCCTGTCCAGTCTGTGGGCTTTGGGGGAAGAACCAGAGGTGTCCCTGTCATTCCCATGGCCCAGGCTGCATGCCCCATTCCTTCTGCGGCCAGCAGGCTGGAGGTGTCCTGAGCATCACACCGAGTGATGGGGACCCCAAGGGTCAGGTCAGGGCAGGCACCCTGTAGGCCAATAGTGGCTGTGGAGAAATAAAACCCATCTGTTCTTTTTCCAGAAAAGCCAACCGAAGATGGCAGCCAGACCCTGCAGGTGCCACCTGGCTCTCAGGAGCGCGCTCCCCCACCAGTGTCCATCAAGACCATCGTTGAGCGCAAAGTCTGTCACCCTGCTGCTGCAGCTCCCCAGGAGCCAGCGGAGGCTTCAGCTTCTGTCCCCGGGGAGACCGGTCCTCTCGGATTTGCTGTCCAGGCGGAAACCAAGCAACACACCAAGGAGGAGAAGGGCAGTCGTGGCGAGAGCACCACCCAGCGCCACGGCCAGGGCTCCTCCATGGGGGCCTCAGGGTCAGGGGGCGCCGCCCACCTCTCGGGCCCACAGTGCTCCTGGCTGGACGAGCCAGGCCCCCTCCGGCGCTGGACTTCCCTGACCAAACTCAACGTGACCTTCCAAGATGACTCCGACTCTGAGGACGAGGAGTACTACAGCGGCCTGGAGAAGCAGGAAGAGGACGAAGAGGAGGAGGAAGAGGAGGAAGACCAGGCTGCTGAGTGTCCTGCGTCTCCCTGGCCAAAGCTGCTTCGGGACCTGAGATTCGTCCTGCCCGAGACAATTTTTGAAGAGGACGAGGAGGGAGGCTGTGAAGAGGGTGCCTCCCCAGAGCCCTCGTCCCCAGCCCTGTCTGTGAAGTCCTCAGAGTCTCTGCGTGGCCTGGGCCTCTCGGCCCCACAGAGCTTGCAGAGCAGGGGAGACCTGTCCCGATGGGCGGGCCTCCCAAATCTCAGCCCGCCTGTCAAAGGCGCTAATTTCTGGCCCCTGGAGCTGGGTGGCCAGCAGGGTCTCAGGGCCCCTCCCCCACCTGCCTCAGAGCCCCTGGATCCCGGGCCCATGCAGGCTGTACCAGCCCTGGGAGCAGGGCTGAAGACACCCTGCCTGCATGGGAGCCCCATGCACTCTGGGGACAGGCTGGAGCCTGCAGGAGCCAGCTCTGCACTGGGAGACCAGGCGCATGTGCCCAGCCTGGCTCGAGGCCTCCTTGCTGCCCACTCCATGGAGGAGCTGGATGTGTGTGGGCACCTGGATGGGAAGAACAGCCCACCAGGTGTCCAGCTCAGACGGGCCAGAAGCTTAGCCTGTCTAAGCACAGCGGCCTCCCCGATGGACAAGGCTCCTCTCTGGAGCTCCTCTCCCCCATCCTGAGGCCTCACCCATGCTCATCTCGGCCAAGGAAGCTAGCTTGTCTATGCCCGCCGGCCTCCCTGATGGTCAAGGCTCCTCTCTGGAGCTCCTCTCTCCCTCCCTGAGCTGCCTCACCCTAGCTCAACTAGGCCAGCATCTAGCTTCTCTATGCCTGGTGGCCTCCCGAATTGACAAGGCTCCTCCTCTCTGGAGTTCCTCTCCCCCTCCCTGAGCAGCCTCACCCTAGCTCATCTCGGCCAGCATCTAGCTTCTCTATGCCTGGTGGCCTCCCCGATTGACAAGGCTCCTCTCTGGAGCTCCTCTCCCCCTCCCTGAGCGGCCTCACCCCAAGCCAGCCCACTGCCACAGTTGCTATGGGCACCCTCAGAGCAGGAGATGATGTAGGACATGAACTCAGGCACCTGTGGGCTGCCACATACCCCTCCCGCCTTCGTGAGGGAACCCGGGAACTTCTGCCCCTTGTTGATTGTGCATTAAATTGTTTCAGAATGCATCTGATTTTGTGACCCCTGGAGCCGAGCTGCCACACAGGGTCCCTGAGTCCCTTGCAAGAGGCTGGAGGTGCCACAGCCTCCAGATGCAGTCAGAGACCCTGCTCAGGGTGCTCCATCACTTCCTGAGATTGACCTGTGCCCAGCGTGGACCAGGGGAGGACCAGAGGAGCAGCAATGGCTGGGTACATGTGGCCTTTGGGACAGTTCAGGAGTGTGGGCCCAGCCAAGGGACCAGGCCCATGATCACCTCTGTGCACTGTCCTGGGTGTGGGGGCACCAGGTTCCCACTCTTCTTCCCTCTTTGCCTTCTATCCTCCCTGCCCCATCTCACAATCCAGCATCTCATGGCCTGAGCCTTCAAGAGGACCCCAGGGCACTTCTGACCACAGACCAGGATGCCAGTGGGTGGAGGCAGCCCCAGAATGTCCAGGTGGTCCTGGTGGCACACCTAGCTGGTCAGATGCCCACATGCCCTCTAGCAGCTCAGGCCTCCTGGGCTGCTGTCACAGTGGGTTCAGCTTCTCCAGGTCATGCTGTCACTAGGGGTCATTAGCATGGAGAATGTGTCCCCTGATGTTGGGAGAAGAGACTCCTGGCTCAGAGGCTCCTGGCCTGGAGGCTCCACAGGGAAGGAGTCTGGAACCCTACCTTGGGCAGAGAGAGCATCCCAGTTCTCCAAGGGTCCCTGACACTTGTAGCCTCTTCCTCAACCCACACAACCTCCAAAAGGAGACTGGGCCCTGTTCATCAGAAGCCACCTGGGTCATCCCAATGGGGCAGGTTAGGCCATAGCCATTTTCCCCTGGGTCTGGAAGGCCCAGGATTCTCTAGCTGTTGAGTCTGGTTTGGAGTTGACCACTCTGTACTCCGTTCTTGAATGAGCCATGGCTGTGTCACTGGCAGGACCCCAAGGGCTCAGAATCGCTGGTCCCCACAGGGTGCTTTTTGCAGAATCACACTGAGGCCAGAAGCTGACAAGATAGAGGGTGACAAGTGGCTACTGTGCTGATGACTCATCTCTCCAGGCTGGGGAGCCACAGCCATGGGCCAGTCCTGAGCCTGCTCCTGTTCTCCAGTGCTCAGGGCTGGTCTTCTTGTTCCTGGGAACCATAAGGCCATATTTTGGACTTTTCACCTGCTGCTTCTGCTCCTTATCTGGGGGAAGATGTGAGCCTGATGATGAGCTTGCAGGCAAGGTTGCTACAGGGCAGGTGAAGTGGATGGGAAGGCCCCTGTCCAGGTCAAGCCTGTGCTGTGCTCCCTGCTCTGCCCTGGCTTCCTGGGTGGACCGCAGTGTACTCAGAGATGTGCAGGCAGTCCACCTGTCCAGGCACAAGCCCTAAACAGTGTTACTAATGGGAACGCACACCTAGAGACTTTCCTGGTGCCTATGGCCTCGAACCATCCTCCCCAGGTCAGCCATGTGCAGGGTGACCTGCAGGCATCCGTCTCCATTGAAAGCCACCTGCCTTTGGTGACAGTCCTTTGCCCTCTCCTGGAATGGAGATTTCACAAACCTGGTGCTCTTTCTTAAGATTTTCTCCTTTGTATCACTTTGCTTTCTTGTCAAAAGTCTGATAACTGTATTCATGAAGGTCTCTTCCGGGGTTACCATTCTGACTCTCACCAGTCCCACATTGCCATGATTGGCTGTCTCATAAGTTAGTGAAACTGTGACACGTCAGTCCTCCAGTGTGTTCATCTTCAATTATGGGAGGTGGGATCTTCGGGGTATCTTCATCCCCACATACATTTTAAAATCAGTTTGGTAATTGTAAAACACGTTGATAGGATTTTTTTTAAAGATTTATTTCAAAGAGTTACACAGAGAAAGAGAGGCAGAGAGAGAGAGAAAGAGGTCTTCCATCTGCTGGTTCACTCCCCAATTTGCCACAACAGCTGGAACTGTGCTGATCTGAAGCCAGGAGCCCCAACCTTCATCTGATTCTCCCATACAGATGGTAGGGGCGCAAGCACTTGGGCCACCATCTACTGCTTTCCCACGCCAGAGTAGAGAGCTAGATTGGAAGAAGAGCAGCCAGGACTTGAAGCAGCGCCTATATGGAATGCCAGCACCCGCTACGCCACAGCACTGGCCCTGTTGATAGGATTTTGATTAAGACTGCGTTGGTCTATCAAGTGAAGAAATACAGCTATCTGGGCTAGATTGAGTCTTCCAATCCATGACCATAGAATGTGTCTCCAAAGGTTTAATTCTTCCTTGAGACTTTTTTAGGAGCTTTGTGGTGATCCTCATAGAGATTTTGCATATTTTGTTGCAAGTATACCTAGATGTTTCTTTTGTTTTGCTACAGAACCTTTTTTTTTTTATTTCCATGCATAGTTTTCTCATTAGATTCATTTTACAAGAGCCCTCATATGTAGTGCAGTTCTTTTCTCATGTGCTGCTCTACACATCTCAGTTCTGACTTGGTCCTGCTCATGCACTTGCTCATCTTTTTCTCGACACACACACACACACACACACACACACACCCTCTTTCCTTCCTCTAGATTCACCATGGTGCCTCCCTGCATCGTAAGTAAAACAAAACAAAACAACCACAAAAGTCAAAAACACACCCTCCTGTCTCCTGAGCAGACTAAAACTCTGTTTCAATACACACAATGCCAAGCAAGATTACAGAAGCTGAAGAATGAATCTTCTGTCTCCAACAGATGCTCAACAAGCAAGAAGTGGGGTAATGTTTTTAAGAGAAGGAGAGAGACTGAGAGAGACCTTTCATCCACTGCTTCACTCCCCCAGTGGCTACAACGGCCAGAGCTGGCCCAATCCGAAGCCAAGAGCCTGGAGCTTCTTCTAGTCTCCCATGTGGGCGCAGGGGGCTCAGGGACTTGGGCCATCTGCTGCTGCCTTCCCTGGTGCATTAACAGGGAGCTGGATCAGAAGTGGAGCAGCTGGTTTACAAACCGGCTCCCACATGAGATGCTGGCGCTACAGGTTGCAGCTTAACCCTGTGGACCACAGTTTCAGCCTGGGTAATTAGTTGTTTTAAGCTATGACCACCAAAGGAGACTGCTGGCCAATCCCACTTAGATGAATAGGAAATAGGAAATACGAAATGTTCACCAAGTGTCCCTAGTGGCTACCACACCAGGTGTGTGACCCTGGGAAACTGAATGTTACCTGTCTGGGCTTATAAAATGGGATGATAAACAGATTAATTGTAGGACCTTTATGAGAGTGAAATGGAAAAAGGCACCCATCCCCCCTTATTTTTTTAAAGATGTATCTATATTTGAGAGGCAGAGTTACAAAGAGGCAGAGGCAGAGGCAGACAGAGAGAGGTCTTCCATCTGCTGGTTCACTCCCCAGATGGCTTCAATGGCCGGAGCTGTGCCAATCCAAAGCCAGGATCCAGGAGCAGCTTCCTGGTCTCCCACACGGGTACAGGGGCCCAAGGACTTGGGCCATCTTTCTACTGCTTTCCCAGGCCCTAGCAGAGAGCTGGATCAGAAATGAAGCATCCAGGATATGAACTGGTACCTATATGGGATGCCCGCACTGCAGGCAGCACTGGCCCCAGCACCCATCCCGTGTACAGGTAGTGCTAGATGTCACGATTTTTGTTTCTGAGCTTAAAAGAATGCTGAGTTTACTGTTACAGGAAAAACAGAATCAACATGTTTCACAATTTACATTGCAGATCTGCTGCTCTTTTGACAATGTGGTTAATATTTTCAAGTGCAGGAATGTTGGCCCCTCTGGGTTTGTATGGGCATTCGCCTGAGGTGGTGAGGAGGGTTTTCCATTTCCCTCAGACAGCACAAGGGAGCCATGGGCCACGTTCAACCTAATGCGTCGAGCAATCTGTCCTGTGCTTTACTCTTTTACAAAATGAAATGTGAATGCTTGAAAGATCATTTACATGTGGCCTACTAATTATTTAAGAAAACAACCATTAAACATATTGAGTTAATTAACAGTGCGCACACGATTAACAATGCTTTTTCAACACTAGACGTTAATGGAGTAGATGTCAAATAAATGTAATCCTGCACTTGAGTTAGAATTTCTTTGTTAATTATATTCATTTACAAATTTAAAACAATAATCGCATTCGTTTGAATAAAACAAGGGATTTTAAAAGCGGAAATAACCAAGGGGGTCTTGGCCCTAGGGACAGACTGTAATGGATTAACCTTATTTTCCATCCCCAACAGAGGCCAGAGTAATTACGGACAAAAAAATGACCCGCTACACTCAGGGCTGTCCACAACGGACTCATCCAACCCTTCCGTAAGCATAACTTGTTTTCAGGCTAACTCGCTTGCTAGCATCCAACAGAATGGAATCGTTCTGCAGCTGTGACTCATGTGCCCTTCCCTGGATCCGAGTCCTGCATTGATCCCATGATACAACACACACTCTAAATGAGACACACTGGACACGTCACATGAACCCTCTCCGGGTAGCCCTAGGCTATCTGGTCTCAGGTCACAGAACCCATACCCACGGCAACATTTCACCATCTCAGGACTGTTCCAAGATCATTGGAGTCTTTTTCCACGGGTGGTGACCCAGACACCAGTGCAACAGGGGCATCTGAGGTCATATAGACGTCTCTGCAGTGTCTACTGAGCCACAGGCATAGGAAACATCCTCACTAAAAGCAGCCCAGTCCAGGGTAAACTTTGACAGATCAGTTCCAACACTTGGGAGCTGAGTGGTCTTGGGCAAGATTACATGCCTCAATGTTTCTAAACTTGTAAAATGGGAATCGTATGCTATCATCTACTTCATAGAGCTATGTTGAGGGTTGAAAGGAGATAATCCCTTAAATGTTAACTCCTTGCATTCGTTCTGAATGTGTTTCAGCCCTCAGAATGCAGACAGCTGCAGTGGGTTCATTCAATGTGGAAGGGATCAAGGAAGGAAAGAAAGGAAGAGAGGGGGACATTTCAATGCTTTTGTTGACTGTCCCATGGATCTTCACCCAACAGTAAGAGAAGCTCTCGCTAAAGACAAGAAGTCAAAGGGAAGCAAACAGTGCTAGTTACCACTGAAATCTGGGTTTGGCTCCCAGAGCGTTAGCATGGGAAGGGGGCTGTGGCCGGGAGGGGAATTGGTGTTGATCACCTATATCAAACTTGGCCTTGTGTTTGGTGTTTTACTCAGACTTTTTCTCTTTCTCATGGTTGGTGGGTTTCAAGGCTCTGATATGAACCCATGTCTCTGACTCCATCTCTGATACAGAGCTCCAGAGACTGACATCTAGAGTGAGTCTAGTCCCTGTCAAGTCTCCTTTTGCCTTTTGGGTCTGTTTGCTTCCTGAGACATGGACTCTCCATCCTGTTGGCTATCAGCCTCCTCCATGTGTATCCCTATGTCACAAGGCTCCAGGGGGAGGTTGTTTGACTGCTTGTCCTGGGTGAAAAATCAGAAGTGACCTTGAGTAGACCTCCGTGTGCCAGGTGCCCCCAGACTCAAAACAGTGCATTCATTTGCTTTTTGCTTTGTGCTTTTCTGTTCAGACTGTAGCAGCCTTTAGGATCTCTGTCCACACTGGAAATATTTTGGGCTTCAAGCCCAAAATTAAGCATAAATCACCATCCTGACTATCCACAAAAGAAAACAATTTGAGCTTCTAGATCCAAAATGTTTTTTTTAAGAAACCATGAATATAAAAAAAAAAAAAGAGAGAGAAGCAAGATTTCCAGAAATTTCATGTCTCCTGACTTTGATCTCCCTCTTGCCCCGTCTGCTTAATGCCCCCTTGCCCTTTCTCATCCACACGGCCTGGGGAGTTAACAGGAATGATTCGACATGATCCAGACAATCACTTTCTCTGACTGTGAACCTCCTCCAAATGTGGTCATGAGGCTTTCCTTCTGGGGTTTCCACCACTCTCCTCACACTGGGCATTAAGTACCTCTCAGAGCCTCTGACCCCCTAGTCCATCTTCCAAGCAGGCCCTCCTCATCTCTATACCCTAATGCCTTCTTAACCATGCCCGGAATAAGATTGGCTCACACAAATAAATGGCTACACACAGCTGGATTAATGAATCTGGTTTATAAGCTGAGGTGCCATGGACTCCACACAGCTCCAGCCATGCAGGCAAGACACTGCTGGAGAAATCCCAGCGTGGCCTCATTAGGATGAGCACAGATGAGGCTCATTAGTATGTCCCATCCACACTCCAGGAAGGGAATGAGATCTGTTTTGAGCAGCCAGTTAACCCGGCTCCCATCACTGAGTTCATCTGTAGCCATGGGCACAGGGAGGAAGGTCGGCAATTAGCCCGTGATTTGATCAATGCGGGAGCTCATCTTGACAATGCAGACAAAAGGAACCACCTGTTCATCAGCAGCCTTGTCTTTGGCTCTCGTTACAGTTGCTGTCTAAACCTGAAAATTTTCCTTTTGTTCTTGTTTTCTGCTCCTCAGCATTAAACCCTGCTGGAGAGCAGTACTTCTCAAACCCCCATGTGTCTAAGAATCAACCAGGGATGTTGTGAAAATGCACTTCTCATGCAGGAAGCCCGAGGTAGGGCCTGGGATTTGGAGACTGTAGCAGTTCCTAGGTCATGCGCTGTTGCTGCTGGCCCAAAGAAGACACTTAGACTAACAAGGACTGAGAGATGCAGCTCTCAGCCTCAGCTCTGCCCTTGAATCATCTGGAGAGTTCTAATAAGTGCCCATTCCCAGTCCATACCTTAGTCAATTTACATCAAAATCTGGACGAGACCAAGTGTATTTTTGTAAAGATTTATTTATTTATTCCAAAGAGTTACACAGAGAGAGGAGAGGCAGAGAGAGAGAGGTCTTCCATCCGATGGTTCACTCTCCAATTGGTCACAATGGCCGGAGTTGAGCCGATCTGAAGCCAGGAGCCAGGAGCTTCTTCTGAACTCCCACGTGGGTGCAGGGTCCCAAGGACTTGTGCCATCTTCCATTGCTTTCCTAAGCCATGGCAGAGAGCCAGATGGGAAGTACAGCAGCCGGGTCATGAACCAGTGCCCATCTGGGATGCTGGCAGCACAGGCGGAGGCTTAACCTACTATGCCACAGCACGGGCTGGCAATGACCTTTTCAGATTAATTTTTTCACTAGCCATAGTGCCCTTGAGATCTATGCACAGCCTGCTCCCTTTTTATTTCTGCGTAGTATTGCATGGTGTGAGTGTAGCATGGTTTAGCTATTCACCCTCCAAAGGGCATTTGCGCCCTTTCCAATATCACATATAAACTGCTTTGAACATTCCTTAGCTAGCAAGAGTGACCTTGTAGATGTGATTTCAAGGTTAAAGACCTTGGGGCCTACGTAGTGGCAGCACAGTGGGTTAAGCTGCCACCCGTGATGTCAGCATCCCATATTGGAGTGTTAGTTCCAGTCCAGGTTGTCCTGCTTCTGATCCAGCTCCCTGGCAAACTGCCTGGGAGGCAGCACGTGATAGTCCAATATCTCAGGCCCCTTTCCCCCATGTGGGAGACCTGGATGAAGTTACAGGATCCTGTCTTCAGCCTAACCCCTCCTAGCCCTAGCTGCTGTGGCCGTGTGGGGAGTAAACCAGTGGATAGAAGATCTCTCTCTCTCTCTCTCTCTCTGCCACTTTGCTTATGAAACAAATAAATAAAATTTGCTTTAAAAAATAATTAAAGACCTTGGTAAGGATATTATCCTGGATAATCCATTTCTTATCACTTGAGTCCTCAGAAGCAAAGGGTCTTTTCCGGGTATGGTGAGAAAGAGAGAGACAGACAGACAGACAGACACTAGGGATAAAAGAAGGGTTAGAGAGAGATGACATTATTGGCATTGAAGATGGTTGAATGGAGTCATAATCCAAGACAGGTACTTCTCCTTGTTAGAAAAGTCAAGGAAAAGAATTCTTTTCCTAGAGTCTCCAGAAAGAGCCCTACTGTCATTTCTTGTCAGTCTGTGTGACCATTCACTGTGTTGGCCCTGTGTGACCACTCGACCCATGAACACTAAGACTTCAAGACAACAAGTCTGCAGCATTTGAGTTTCTTAAGTTTGTTTTGGCAGGAATAGAGAACTACTGGAGCATATTTATAAATTAAATATAAACTTAGTATATGACCCAGTAATCACACCCCCATGTTGTGTTTTCCCATCCCGTCATGTCTATAAAATGTCCATCTGTGTCTGTTACATGAGATACTCAACACTTGATGATAAAACAGGACTTGTGTTTTTGTTCAACTGCCAGCTAACGTAGGTATTTGGAGCATGTTTAAGATAGGTGAGGCTGAGCTAGGCTGTTCTGTAGGGTAAATAGATTAAATGCATTTTCAATATGGAATTTTCAATTTATTATGGGTTTATCCAGAAGTAACATCATAACCCAAAGAGCATCTGTAGTCTAAGTTTGAGTCCTTTGTGAGATCCCAGCTTTGCAGATTATTTCTCAGAGTATATGTAGTTTGTCTTTCTAATCTTTTAACAGGGTCAATTGCAGACAAATGTTTCATTCTAATGAAGCCCATTTTAACACTATTTCCTTTTACAGTCATGCTTTTGGGGTGTAAAAGATGTTTTCTTCTTGCCATGTGTCCTGAAGAATTTCTCCTATGTTTTCCTATAGAAGACTTTTTATTTTATGTTTTCTATTTAAATTTGTGATGCACTTGATTTAATTTAATTTATATATAGGATGTGAGTTTAGGTTAAGATTGTTTTTCTTTTCTTTTTCTTTCTTTCTTTTTTTTTTTTTTTTGGCCTATATCTGTCCAATTGTTCCAGCACCATTTGTTAAAAGGATGTCTTTCTGCCCTGAAGTATTGTTTCTCCTTTGTCAAAAATCAGTTAGCCGTGTTTGTGTGGAGCTATTTCTTGGATCTCTACTCTGTTCCCTTCATCTGTGTGTCTCCCTTTGCCAATATTATTCCATGCTGTCTTGATTTACGTAGCTATATAACAAATTCTAAAACCAAGCAGACTGATGCTTCCCATTTTATTCTTCTTTTGAAGGAACCATGTAGGACAGGCATTTGGCCTAGCTGATAAGTAACTGCATGCCCTCATCCCACATAGGAGTGCCTGGGATGGAGTCACGCACACCATAGAAGACAGCAGGTATTGGCTCAAGAGTTTGGTTCACTGCCACTTACGTGAGAACTTTGAACTGAATTCCTGCCTTCTAGCTTTGGCTGGTCACTCCCTGATATTTGGGACATTTCAGGAGTGAACCAGCAAAATGGGAGATCTCAATCTCTCTCTCTCTCCCTCTTCCTCTCTTCCTCTCTTTCTCCTCTCCCTCCCCCTCTCCCGCTCTCTTTCTCCAATTTTGTAAACATGGAAAAAGGAGCGATGAGTATGAATTCCAGCCTAATTAGACAGTAAAACATGTCCTAAAACTTCTATGATTAAAATACTGGCAGGCCAATGAAACAATAGGAAATCTGTAAGTAGAAACAATTGCACATGGAAATCAAGTATATGATACAGGAATAATTTCCAAAATACAGAGAAAAGATTAAAATTTAAATTAGCAGCTTTGGTACAGCTGCAGAATGATAAAATTGGATCATTCTTTGTAATGCATATCAGGTTTTCAAATGTATCTCAAATTTTAAATGAAATCATACACCTACCGGAAGAATACATGGATAAATCCATCATAATCTGCGAGTTGGTAAATATTATTATGTTACTCAAAATCCAGAAGCAGCAAATAAATAAGGAATAAAGATATACGTTTTTATATTTTTAAAAGATGTATGATAAGAAACAAATACTACATGTAAGTTAAAGGGCACATTCCATATGGAAAATAAAGAGTCATACTAATAAGGCAAACAAATCTGAATTTTCTTAAAATAGAGATTCAAAAATAGAAAAGAAAAAAGCCACCAACTTTGCAGAAACAGAGGCTAAAGAAACAAACATAATTCACAGGAAAAGAAACGCAAATGACTTGTAATCATATGAAAAGATGTTCAAGCTTGTTTATACAGTGAGGGAAATGTAAATTAAAATTATTATGAGATATTATTTTCAACCACCAAAATGGAAAAAAAAAATCCTCCTAGTTGCCCAATATAGCCTGGTACGAATCTGTGTGGTGTAGGCACTCTCCTACAGCACCAGCAGAAAGCAAAGGGCTCATTCTCTTTGGAGGGGGACTTTGGCGATACCTAGAAAATTACATAGGCCCATTTACCCTTGGACCCAGCAATTCTACTTCTAGACTCTCTCCTGAAGGTACACACACTACAGTAATTACAATTTTATAACTTAAAGACTTGATCTTGTTATTGAATGGCCAAATAAAAAAGCAATCTACCATAATCTCACAAATTGGCTTTTTAAAAATATTTTAATACCATCTTTCCTCATTATTCCAAATTCAGAATAAAACAAGTATCACTCCTAAGGGTGTATGTAGCTCGTGTACTTCTTAATATCTCTGTCCCACATCAACCCACACATACAGACATTTTGAGAATTCTTAGACTGCACGTGGGAATCTATCATTGTAGGGCAAGAGAAGGAATGATCTGGGTTATGCACCACAGAAAAGTACTGTAACCAGTGAGCTGAGGACCATGGGTAGAACTGAGGTTACAGGGTGGCTGAAGAACATCCACACAGCCTTTCTTAAGTGGAGGGAAAAGGAAGTGTGTCCTTCTGTTAAAAGAAAAATGTATTTTTGGTCTCCATTATCAAGCATGGCTCTTATCCAAAATCAACTGAAGACATTTAAATCTTATTTTGCTTGTGTGTTGTCCTAAGCATTAGTTTGGGTGATAAAAAGTTAATGCTAGGATTATGGAACCTACCTCCTTACTATATAGATGACTACAACCTGAACTTGGGCAAGTGAAGCCCTGGGGTGCAGCACTTAAGGAACCGGTGCTCACAGTATTATGAAGGTGCAGGGCCAGCCCCAAGGTGAGTGCCTTCTGTACTTCTGCGCCTTGAGCACTTTATTCATCTTGCCTTAGGGTGAGCTCTAAAATGGATGCCCACAGAGACAAAAGGCTTGCTCAGCTCATAGCTCATATGGTTAACTGGTGACAGCAGAATTAACACAAGTTCTCTAAAGAAGTCTGGAGTCTGCCACCTCCACCCTTGCCCCTGTTCCAAGGAAAAGCCTAAAGACAGAGCGGTCAGCCCCTCAGTCTGTATCAGACCAAGGGCTCCTACTTGGTATTGGCAGAGTGACCAACAAGAGCACACCGAGACTTCATCTGCAGCAAGACTGTCACTCCATTCATGTAGTAGGAAAATGTACATCAGGTGAATCAAGTAAGCCAAAAGAATATGTGTCATCTACATTGACAGCCAAGACACTTTTTAAAGTGCTAATGAAATTATTATGAACAGTGACTTTGCTAGTGAACAAACCATTCCTCTCACTGATCAAAACACATGGAAAAATCTCCCGGGAAGAAAGTACTTCCATTTTGAATACGGCCTTTGTTATGAAGTTCAAAGAAACAGTCCTGCATTTTCAAGAATATGCTAAAACTCAGAGTTTTCAAGCAAATAGATGCAACAATCCTTATTTACCCAAGAGAAATGAAAACTCGTGTTCACACACAAAAAAATCTGTATATGAATATTTATAGGGTCTTTATTCTTAATCACCAAAAAGCCTGGAAGTAATGGAACTGTCCTTCAGGGAATGAACGGACAAGCAGATTCTGGCACATTGATATACTGGAATACTACAGAGAAACAAAAAGGATTGAACTACCGATGTTATATGAGACAACTTGGATGAATCTCAAGTGCAACACACAGAGTAGAAGAAAACTGACCCAAAAAGATGACATTGCAGAACAGAAAAAAATTCATAGGAGAGAAGATAGACCAGTGATCACGGGGATTGGAAGTTGAGGAAAGGATTGACCACAAAGAGACTGAGGAAGTTCTTGCATTGATAGAACCGTTTCTTACATCTTGTCTATAGTGTTAGTCGATGGGCTGAATATATTTCTGAAAGGTCACAGAATAACAAGGATACCTTTCATTGTAGAGCACATTTTGATAACTTCTTTAGTATAACTGCTTTCTTTTGTAATTCTGTATATTTCATTTCAGACATCTAAAACAAAATACTTGGAATGCCTACATTTCATCTTGAAGTGTGTGGGTTTGGGTCCTGGCTCCACGTGCAATTCCAGCTTCCTGCCATTTCAGACCCTGGGAGGCAGTAGTGGTGGCTCAAGGACTTGGGTCCCTGACACCCATGTGGGAGATCTGGGTTGGGTTCCTAACTCCTGGCTTCAGTCTAGACCAGCACTGGTTTTTGTGGATATTTGTACAGTGAAACAATAGGTTCTCTGTCTTTTGAACAAATACATTTTTTAAAAAAAATAAAAATTTACTGTGAGAAGAGCTCCATGAAATTCACCAGACTTTCAAAAGGGTCCATGAGGAAAAAAGACAGTAAGAATCTCTGTAAAATGAGGCATTGTCCTTGGCTGCTACCTTTGGTGGTGCTGAGCTCTACCTTCCACTCCTGACAACTTTGCTCAACCTGAGCCATTTCTTAAGAGATTCACAGAGGAGGAACGTGACGTGTACGTGGGTGTGTACATGCATGTTGAGGTGGATTCGTTCTGAGAGGAGAAGTGTGGTGGGGGCAAGAGGCGCAGAATCACCACATAGACCCTGGGAGTTGGGTGAAAGCAGGCCAGAGGAGAGCAGCTTGCACACTCGTTTATTTCACTTGGTACAGCAGCTTATATAGCCGAGGCAGCCAATCCAGTCAAGGGGTGGTTTATGCCCTAACCAATCACTGCCTGTTGCCAGGCAGGCTCCTTTGCCAGGTGGGTTTCAAAGCCCTTCCTGAGTAACTGATGCTCGCTTGCCAGTGGCCATCTTGGCATGGCCTTCTCATTACACCACATTTCCCCCATTTTGTTTACTTCTGAGCAACAGGAGGCATGATTCTTGGCCATACTATTGTTGACCCCGTTTTGATGTGGTCTCCGTATGCAGCTGTGCCTGTCTTAGGTTGTCCCCCAGGGGATCTTACCCGTCATTGACTAACCAGCGCTCAAAACAGGAGACCACAGGAGTGCTTGCTCAGATGGGGGTAGGAATGAGGAACAGTGGTAATCAGGAATAGCATGACAGCACACAGGCTATTCGTTGTTTGAATGACTGACCAGAGCTAAGTGGGGTATAAAGCAGTAGTGGATGTGGCTATGGGCAGTCCCTCAGGGTAGGATGATAGGGCAGCAGCTTGACAATCAGTACAGGTGTGTCCACTAATAAAGCGGACTCTCAGTCTTGTTCAGCTGGTTCTGGTTGACTGTCAGTTGCAGGCTTGATGTTTCTGGCTGCTACCCAAATGGGCTGTCCTGCATTCTCTGGAAACCTCAAATAGCTAAAGCTGGGGCATCACAATACCAAATTTCAAGACATACTGCAGGGCAGTTATAATCAAAACAGCCTGATACTAGTACAAAAACAGATACATTGACCAATGGCACAAAACAGAAATACCAGAAATCAATCCAAACATCTACAACCAACTTATATTTGATCAAGAAGCTAACACCAATCCCTGGAGCAAGGACAGTCTCTTCAACAAATGGTGCTGGGAAAACTGGATTTCCACATGCAGAGGTATGAAGCAAGACCCCTACCTTACACAAAAATCCACTCAACATGGATTAAAGATCTAAATCTATGACCTGACACCATCAAATTATTAGAGAACACTGGAGAAACCCTGCAAGACATTGGCATAAGCAAAGAGTTCTTGGAAAAGACCCCAGAGGTACTGGCAGTCAAAGCCAAAATTGACATTTGGGATTACATCAAATTGAGAAGTTTCTGTATGGCAAAAGAAACAGTCAGGAAAATGAAGAGGCAATTGACAGAGTGGGAAAAATTATTTGCAAACTATACAATTGATAAAGGATTGATAACCAGAATCTACAAAGAGATCAAGAAACTCCACAACAACTAAACAAACAACCCAGTTAAGAGATGGGCCAAGGACCTCAATAGACATTTTTCAAAAGAGGAAATCCAAATGGCCAACAGACACATGAAAAAATGTTCAGGATCACTAGCCCTCAGGGAAATGCAAATCAAAACCACAATGAGGTTTCACCTCCCAGTTAAAATGGCTTTCATAGAGAAATCAACAAACAACAAATGCTGGAGAGGATGTGGGAGAAAAGGTACCCTAATCCACTGTTGGTGGGAATGCAAACTGAAAAAGCCACTATGGAAGACAGTTTGGAGGTACCTCAGAACCCTGAACATAGTCCTACCATACGACCCAGCCATGCTACTCCTTGGAATTTATCCAAGGGAAATGAAATCAGCAAATAAAAGAGTTATCTGCATCTCCATGTTTTTTGCAGCTCAATTCACAACAGCTAAGACACAGAATCAACCTAAATGCCCATCAACAGAATACTGGTTAAAGAAATCATGGAATATGGACTCTATGGAATACTACACATCAGTAAAAAAAGATAAAATCCGGCTGGCGCCGCAGCTCACTAGGCTAATCCTCCGCCTTGCGGTGCCGGCACACCAGGTTCTAGTTCTGGTTGGGGTGCCAGATTCTGTCCTGGTTGCCCCTCTTCCAAGCCAGAGCTCTGCCGTGGCCAGGGAGTGCAGTGGAGGATGGCCCAAGTGCTTGGGCCCTGCACCCCACGGGAGACCAGGAGAAGCACCTGGCTCCTGCCTTCGGATCAGCGTGGTGCACCGGCCGCAGCGCGCCAGCTGCGGCGGCCACTGGAGAGTGAACCAATGGCAAAGGAAGACCTTTCTCTCTGTCTCTCTCTCTCACTGTCCACTCTGCCTGTCCAAAAAAAAAAGTTACCTGATTTTTCTATTTTCTGTCGCCTCTTCCCCACTTTACAAGGAAAATCACTTTGAAAGAAAAAGTGCAGGCTGGTGTGGTGCACAGCAGGTTAAGCCACTGCCTGCAACACTAGCATCCCATACATGCCTGAGAAAGCAGCAGAGGACAGCTCAGTGCTTGGTGCTTGGGCTCCTGCCACCCACATGGGAGACCCAGAAGAAGCTCCTTGCCCCTGGCTTTGGCCTGCCCAACCCCAGCTGTTGTGCTCATTTAGGGAGTGAATCAGTGGATGGAAGACCTCCCTCTCTGTCTCTTCCTCTCTCTAACTTTGCCTTACAAATAAATAAAAGTAAATCTTTAAAAAAATAAAAAAGAACAAATTGCTTTTATTCTTTTCCATCATCCTATATTTATCCACTTTTTGCTCTTTAAGCCACGTTTTGATTTTAGTTTCGTGTTCTTCAGCCCTTCTTGGTCTACAATACCAATCTCCTCTGATCAGCTCCCAGGAACTCACTCTCTGTGAAGGAAGGAAGGGCTGCCTGATTCTAGAGTCTAACCCCAGTTAAGACCTTTAACCAAATGTGTTGTCACTTCATTTTCTGATAATTCTCTGCAGTAGACTGGCTTCACATTCCATGTGCTCCCGGATCTCCCTTAGCACCCCTGAACTTTCTGAAGGATAATCCGATCCCTAGTGAGAAGGACTGGGAAAGCGAATAAAAGTAAACTGAGCACTGTAGCAGAGTGAGAAATCAGACATAGGGACTTCTCGATGATTTCCTGGAGTTAACATCACTGAAAGATGAAACTTCAGAGGTTGGGCTGAATTCAGGTTCTGAAGTAGCTGGCTGAGACTGAGGAGGAATAAACCCAGAGTCAACATTCCCCAGTGTTGGAATAATCCCTGTGAAGTGTGATGTTATATATACAGTGCTCAAGAAGGAGTCCAGAGACTTTCACTCCTAAATATGGTACCCTGGCTTGCTGCCTATTTTAAACTATAGGGACCTAGAGCAGAGCGGGTGTCAGGAGAGACTTCCTCTCATGTCTCCTTTTGTGCTAAATTCTGGACCCCCAAAGAAGAATCTAATTACCTCTGGTCCCTCTGCTGAGTTTTCATCAACTGAAACTCATATGGCAGGAAGAAAGAGTGAAGTCTGTCAACCTATCTGGGGCGACTTTTGTCACACTCTCTTGTCTCTACTTGAGCCCATTCTGTATCACAAAAAGAATCTTGTGTTACCCCTTGTCTATCCTGTAGGTCCGGTGGGTGGACTTTGTCCCAGGCGACTGTGTGTGTCTTCAAGCCCTATGAATTCCCTGAAACTCATCTACTAGTCTCCTCTAAGTTGTCTATCTGCTCCATTCTCCTCCTCCCCTGGGGACAAGGGATATACAGGCTTCTGAAATGCTATGGTTTGATGGCACAGGGCTCCCAGGACTCATGCAGACATGTTAGCCCCACGGTCATAAGTTCGTGGTATTAAGGGAGTAAAAGATTGATACCACTAAGGTGTATGAGAGGTGAGCCTGCTGGGGGGTCCTTGGGTCACTGTGAGCATGCTTCAGGTCGTTTTCATGAGAGTGCTGGCTACAAAAGCCAGGTTGGGCCTACCTGCTCCCTCTCTGCTTCCTGGTTCACCTTGTGATGGATTCTTTCTCGGTGTCAACATCTTGAATCCCTGGCCTTGACACATGGCCAACCTGAGACTGTGAGTTGAAATCAGCTGCCTTTCCTTTTAGTAATAAGATGACCAGTATACAAAACTGAGAGTGGGAGTGGGGTCATCACTGTAACAAAAACCCAAAAACTTGGGGGAAGCTTTGGAATTGGTTTACTGGAAAAAGTTTGGGGGAAGAAAAGGTTTACTGGAAAAGAATTTGAGGGAGGGGCCGGCACTGTGGTGTGGTAGGTAAGGCCACCACCTGTGGTGCCAGCATCCCCTATGGGTGCCAGTTTGTGTCCCGGATGCTCCACTTCCCTTCCAGCTCTCTGCTATGGCCAGGGAAAGCAGCAGAATATGGCCCAAGTCCTTGGGCCCCTGCACTCGCATGGGAGATGTGGAGGAAGCTCCTGGCTCTTGGCTTTGGATCAGCACAGCTCCGGCCATTGTGGCCATTTGGGGAGTAAACCAGTGGATGGAGGACCTCTCTCTCTCTCTCTCTCTCTGTCTTTCAAATAAACAAATAAATCTTTAAAAAAATAAAAAAGATCTTGGGGGAGCCAGCTAGAGAAAGCCTCAAGTGCCATAAGCTGAGATCAGGGCAATTTTAACAAGGGCCTGGAAGAACAACAAAAGCCGTGCTGATGAGGTTTCAGAAGGAAATGAGGATGCAGCAGGGAACTGAAGTAAGGCCCCTGGTAGCCTCACTGTGCCCAACCCTGATACTGTGTGGGAGGCTAAACTTCAAGATGTGGATCCGTTTGCAGAGGCCACTGGAAGGCAGCAAAGGGCTCCGGCTTTGGCATGGGTGCTGCTGACTGTATTCTAGCTCAACATGTGAACTATCCTGAACACATGCTCCACCCAACAGCCCACCCAGTCTTGGAGTGTGAACTTCCAAAACCAGGAGCCAAATTAACCTACTTCCTTCATGAGGAGCTTCTATCGGGTATCTTGCTGTAGTCAAGAAAAGCTGACAAACAGATAAATCATGTCAGGCTAGTAGGTCATCACCATGATGGCCTCCATGCAGGTGACAACTTCTGTATCTGTCTATCTTCAGTTCCTCTCAGTGAACCTTCACAGGGAGGAGAGAATGCTTCCCTTTCACCCCTACCCCTGAGACTCGTCTTTGGCTGGAGCTGGCATTCATTAGTTGTTTCCTAACTATTCCACCAATAAGAACTTGAGTCAATAGTGAGAAAATTCTTAATTTTTTAAAAAATTTACTCACTTGAAAGGCAGAGTTAAAGAAAGAGAGACAGACAGTGAGAGAGAAAAAGAGAGACAGACAGACAGACAGATCTATCCATTGGTTCATTCCCCAAATGGCTGCAATGGTTGAGACTGGGCCAGACCAAAGCCAGGAGTCTGGAATAATATCTGGGTCTCCTATATGGGTGCAGTGGCAGCAGATGGGAAACTGAGCATCCAGGACTTGAACTGGCATCCATTTATGATGCCAGCATTGCAGGCAATGGCTTAATGTACCATACCACAACACCAGCCCCAGAAGTTTCTTAATTTAAACTGCTTATTTCTTTATATAGTTATTTATAAATTTATCTTATTTATATTTAAATATTTGCTACAGCGTGTGGTAGTTGTGTAGACAAAATCTCCATTACTCATTGCAATCATTCATTTTCAGGAAATACTGAGGGTTCATCATGTGCTCAACACCGATGTGGCTATGAGAGAGGCAGCAGCAGACTAGCTGTGCCCGCACCTGTATTCACAGAATTTACACTCTCCAGCCCTGGGAAGTGAGTGGCTGCACAGGTACAGATGTCCCAAGTGTGTGACCATCAGGAGTGATGCCCACGGCAGGCAGCTGCTGGACACCATGGGGCAGGTCCAGAGTTAGGTCAGGGGAAGGTGAACGCTAGGGCATCACCCCTGCTTTCCCAGGGAAAGTGCTCTGCTGCTTTCCTCAAGCTTCAGGGTTCAGTGGAGCCAGCTCTGGGAAGACAGATAAATTTAAACAGGAAGACTTAACCAGAGACATCAAGTTTTATCTAGGGTGTATATGAGCTCCATATCATTTAAAATGCATAACAAAATTCTGTCATGCATAGGACGTTGAGTAGGCTGCTGACTTGAGCACAGGGGTCGAATGCCTTTCTCTCCATTAGAAGGACTGATGGGTCATAAACATGCAGGAAATTTTCATCAGCCCTGGGTTGCAATCAAAAGTGAAAAATCAACTTGAGAGATTTACAAGCTACACCTTATTGTCACTGAGGGGAAAATAAAGAGGCATGCCTGCAGCCTGCATCTCCACAGGGGCATCACATGGCTGATACAGCATTAGTTAGAGTGAGTTGAGAACATCTTGGCTGCCTGGGATTTTCAGACTCCAAGAGAAGGGAGTCTCACACCAGAGGGAGAAGGGTAAAGAAAGGCCCCATGCCCAGAAATGAAGCACAACTGTCCTCATGAGGCTGGAGTATGTGCCCCTTACCACCTCAGAGAGAGGCAAGCCTAGGAGGCAGGAACAGCTAGAGGCAGCTCTCCTGTTCTGTTTCTTTTCTGTGCTATGCACCCCCAGGGCCATGAACTTGGAGAAAGCAGTCCGTATAGGCAGTGAGCAGCAGAACCAGCAAGAAGGACCCCCAGCCAGCACACACTCCATAGGGACTACCAGTGATGCAATTCAAGGGAAGCCGACTGAGGCACGGACTTAAGTAACTACCCAGTAGTCTCTAGTGAGATATTCAAAGGGTCTTCAAAATTTTCATGGAAAGTAAGTTTTAAGGAAAAACTATGCATAAGCTGCAAAATTTATCTGCACCAAAATAAACTCATACTAACTTATTATACTGTGTCTGAGTACAATCTAGTTCGAGGCCCTAGGAAAGATCAAACATCACTTTGAATCAGGCACCGAATCAGAGCAGCATGGATTCTGCTAAAATTGAGGCAAGAACAAATGCCAAGTTTATGAAGGTTTGGGAGAATGGTGAAATTAAGACAACGCTCCAGTGGAATTAGCAATTTACAAATGGTAAATTATTTCAAAAAAGTACAAGAGGATGTTGAAGATAAACCCACAGCAGAAGACTATGCACATGAATCTGCAAAGAAGCAATTAAACTTATTCAAGCCCTACTTGACGAAGACACACAACTGACAGCAGAACCAGCAGCCAACACTGCAGACACCTCAACTCGTTCAGCTTAAACAGCTCTGGCCCCAAAAAGAAAAGTGCAGCAAACTTTCCACTTAACAGGTGCCAGAATGTGGCATCCAACTCGGCTGCAGACAAAAGCGGAACTTTCAGTGGAAACTTTAAATAAGCTACACCAAGATTCTGAAGCATTTCTTTGAAGAGTTATAACAGGAGATGAAACCTGGCTTTACCTGAAGGACTCTGAAGACAAAGCACAGCTAGAGAAGTGGCTACCAAGAGGTGGACGTGGTCCAGTCAAAGCAAAAGGGACCTGTGTGTTCCATATCTAACAGTCCACCTTGCACATGACCACATTTTCTTTTTCTTTTATTTACTTATTTTTTTTTTTTGACAGGCAGAGTGGACAGTGAGAGAGACAGAGAGAAAGGTCTTACTTTTGCCGATGGTTCACCTTCCAATGACTGCCGCGGGTGGCACTCTGTGGCTGGCGCACCGCGCTGATCCAAAGGCAGGAGCCAGGTACTTATCCTGGTCTCCCATGGGGAGACTTGGGCCATCCTCCACTGCACTCCCAGGCCACAGCAGAGAGCTGGCCTGGAAGAGGGACAACCGGGACAGAATCCGGCGCCCCGACCGGGACTAGAACCCAATGTGCCGGCGCCGCAAGGTGGAGGATTAGCCTACTGAGCCACAGCACCGGCCGACCACGTTTTCTATTTCCAGTCATCAGCTGATGGACATCTTGGTTGAGTCCATTTCTTTGCTATTGTGAGTTGATCTACAATAAACATGGGAGTGCTTTCATATGCCGACTTCTGGGTGGAACTGGAGATCACTATGCTAAGGGAAATAATGCAGACCCAGAAAGACAAACATCATGTTTCCTCTCATATGTAAAGGTTAATACACATACACACATATGAAAGAAAGAAAAGTGTGTGGATATCATATTGTTTGGTCCATGGTTATAAATATTATCTCCATTAAATTACAACCTCTACAATTTAATAATATACCATATTGGGGCCAGAGCTGTGATGCAGCAGTTAAAGCCACCACCTGCAGTGCCAGCATCTCATATGGGTGCTGGTTTGAGTCCCGGCTGCTCCACTTCTGATCCAGCTCTCTGCTATGGAATGGGAAAGCAGTGAAAGATGGCCTAAGTCCTTGGGCCCCTGAAACCACATGGGAGACCCAGAGGAACCTCCTGGCTCCTGGCTTTGGATCAGCACAGCACCAGCCATTGTGGCCATCTGGAGAGTGAACCTGCAGATAGAAGAACTCTCTCTCTCTCTTTCTCTCTCTCTCTCTCTCTGCCTCTCTATAATTCTGCCTTTCAAGTAAATAAATATTTTTTAAAAAAAGAAAAATACACCATTATTTCCTCACTTGTGACAACTGTTATGAATCCTACATCATATAATATTAATATCCTTGTTTTCAAGAAAAATAGTATGCATGTATATGATATCTACATACGAAGTGAACATGGGAAAATGTTGAAAAGATTAAATCTAAGAACATAAATATGATCTTTAAAATACATAGACTGATGTAATGAAAGTGATCTAGATTTGCCCAATTTTTTAGTTATAGCTGATTCTGTTTCATTTGTGTTTGATTACATACAGTACACACCAAAACATTACATTTTTGCATCTCAAGGTGATTATTACAAGACAAAATCTCCATTTACTCTTCCTTATAACCAAGGTGGTGGGGCTGGAATTGTGGTACAGCAGGTAAAGTCACTGCCTTCGACACCGGCATCCCATATGGGCACAATTTCAAGTCCCAGCTGCTCTATTTCTGATACTTCTCCCTGCTAATGTGCCTAGGAAAAGCAGCAGCAGATGGCCCCAGTGCTTGGGCCCCTGCCACCCATGTGGGAGACCCAGATGAAGCTCCTGGCTCCTAGCTTCAGCTTGACCCAGCCCTGGCCATTGTGGTCATCTGGGGAGTGAACCAGAGATGAAAGATCTCTCTCTCTCTTTCTTTCATTCTCTTTCTGTAACTCTGACTTTCAAATACATAAATAAATATTAAAAACAAAAACAAAGTGATATATATATGTGTATATGTACATACACATATAGACAAGGGCCAGAGTGTGGACAGATGATATGGTGTCTTCAGGCTCACAGTTGATGAAGGGATCCTTCACAGGATATGACAAGTACAGAACATTTACATGCATCATTTATAGAGACAACTGATTACATGTGTGTAATAACATCTCAGGGGATTCATCTGAATGACAGCATGATAAAAACCAGTAACTCTTTGATGTCCAACACAATTGGTGATACAAGATCATTAGCTTCCTTTATTTACACTCACCAAAATTATATAAACATTTAAAACTGGTACAGAATTGCCAATTAAGGCTATATTAGCCACGAAAGGAGAGGTTGTGTCTGTAAAGGCAGTGACTCTCAACTTTTCTATTCATGTGTTCACCTGTTAACTCTAAAAGAGGACACCAGTGAGTTAGTTTACTGAAAAAAAATTCATAGTTTGTGAGACTTTCCTCCTCCTTTCCAAGGTACTGATACAGAACTTCACACATATGATTTCTTGGGCAAAAATGGAAAAGAATACTTGAATACATTATATAACCCAAAGTAATTCTGCACTAATGGAACATTACTTCCTATAGAAAGAAGGCTAAAAAGTGAATATTAAAAACATGAGATTTAGAAAAACAAGTGAACTGATCAAAAGCAAAGATCATGGCAACGGTTTTGGAGGTGCTCAAGGCACTGTGCTGTTGACTTTTTGGGGAATAAAGCAAGGTAACATCTGCTTCTTATGAGGCTGTTTCGAGAAAGTCACCCAAAGGTTAGCAGAAAAATGCCCAGGAAGCTTTGCAAGAGAATCTTCTATGATGACAAAGTTCCTACTCATGCCTCTCATCAAAGAAGGTGATTTTGTGAGAGGTTCAATGGAAAATAGCCCTGACTTGGCTCCTTCTGAATTCCTTTTGTTTCCTAATATAAAAAAAATACGGAGCTGGCGCTATGGTGTAGTGGGTAAAGCCACTGCCTGCAGTGCCAGCATCCCACATGGGCGCCAATTGAAATCCCAGCTGCTCCACTTCCAATCCAGCTCTCTGCTGTGGTCCAAATCCTTGGGCCCCTGCACCCACGTGGGAGACCCAGAAGAAGCTCTTGGTTCCTTGCTACAGACCGGGGCAGCTCTGGCTGTTGCAGCCATCTAGGGAGTGAACCAGTGGATGTAAAACCTCTCTCTCTTTCTCTCTCTATCTCCCTCCTTCTCTGTAACTCTGGCTTTCAAGTAAACAAATAAATCTTTTAAAAAAATTTTAAAAGACACAAATTTTTCTTTGTTTAATAATTAAGTAAACTGAAAGTAGACCTTTGTAAAAATTAAGAGTGGGAATGTGAGAGGGAGGAGGAAGAAGGGTTGGAACATGGGCAAGAGGAAGATAGGGGGCAAAGTGTCCTAAATGTTCCTAAATCTGTATCTAGGAAAAACACAAAATTTGTATAACTCGAATAATTTTTTAAAAAGATTTATTTATTTATTTGAAAGAGTTACAGATAGAGGGGGAACGACAGAGAGATCGTCCATCTGCTGGTTCACTCCCTAAACAGCCAAGACAGCCAAGGCTGAGCCAGGCTGAAGCCAGGAGCCAGGGGCTTCTTCAGGGTCTCCCACATGCGTGCAGTGGTGCAAGCATTTGGGCCATCCCCTCTGCCTTTCCAGGCACACTAGCAGGGAGCTGGATGGAGGTGAAGCAGCCGGGACTCAAACTGCCCTTATGGGATACTGGCACTGCAGAAGGTGGTTTAAACCCCGGTGCCACAATGCCAGCCTTCTGTGTTTCTTACACCAGTCCAGTCTGCTAGTCCTCAAGGCCCAGATCAGTGCTGGCACACACAGATAATCAATGAATGTAAAGTTCCTTTGACCTCCTGTTATCAGCCCCCAGCCTCTCTCACGACTACAGCATCTCATTTCAGAAGATGTGAAATTCAGAGTTGAGTTTTCCTAACTGAAGGAGCCATGCCACCCCATGCCACCTTCGCCTACTAAACCTGCATCAGGAGTGCATGGTCTGTCCGTTCTCTTCTCCATTTCCTTACTGCCTGGAGCTTCCTGCGCTCTGCAGCCACTTCCCCTGCTAGGAGGAAGCTGGAAGGGACTAATTGCTCTCCCAAACTGCCATTCTGTCTTTGTGGCTCCAGGTCCAGCCCCCCAGTAAGTGTCTGTGTGTATGGCAGCCAATGGCTGGGATTCTTGAGGGCACCTGATGAGTCTTATGAGCCTTTATGACACTCAATACATAATAAATAATAATACAGTCATGCTGCCAGAGGATCACTCTATGACTGCAGACTGCCACTATGATGAACCACTCAGAAGGAAGTAATAACCGTGAGCAAACAGAAACACAAACAAAGAAACAATCTGTTGTGCTGCACCTAAAAATAAATCTAGGAACACAGAGAGATTCATCAGGGTTTGAAATATTTTGTTGACAAAGCCGCAGGGATAATAGGTGTGTTTAAACGGGTCCTTTCTGGCACAGCTTCACTCGGTGGTGCCAGCATATTATTTTCCAATCCTCACACGGAGGCAGACAGGGACCGTGCTGGGGCCAAGGAGGAGGCACCTAGTCCCCTTGCCATCATTTGTGACCTGGAGCCACAACTCGTCCAGGGGAAGCTGACTTCACTCTTTCTGCCGCAGGCCAGCAGTCTGGCTCTTGGAAGCAGACAACAATGGGGCGGGGGAGGCCTTTAGCACCATCAGTTCATACACCCTGGCTATAATGCCTCTTTTTAAAATGTATGTATTTGTGGGCCAGCGCCACAGCTCACTTGGTTAATCCTCCACCTGCAGCGCCGGCATCCCATTTGGGCGCCGGGTTCTAGTCCTGGTTGCTCCTCTTCCAGTCCAGCTCTCTGCTGTGGCCCGGGAAGGCAGTGGAGGATGGCCCAAGTGCTTGCGCCCCTGCACCTGTATGGGAGGCCGGGAGGCGGGACCTGGCTCTTGGCTTTGGATCGGCGCAGCGCGCCAGCCATGGCAACCATTTGGGGGGTGAACCAACGGAAGGAAGACCATTTTCTCTGTCTCTCTCTCTCTCTCTCTCTCACTGTCTAACTCTGTCAAATAAAAAAATTAAAATATATGCATTTGTTCGAAGAACTGGAGGGGAGGGACAGCATTTCACAGTTTTTGCTCTAGCAAAGGCATGTTGGCTAGGTGTCTGAATGCCATACAACAACAAAACGCATGGAGCCAAAAATTGGGTTCTCTTCAAACTAATGGATCTACTGCACAATTCCATTTTTAGAACAGACTTGAAATGATAAAATTTTAATGATGGAGAACAGCCCAGTGGTTGCCAGAGTGAGGGTCAGGGGGAAGGTGTCATTATACAGAGGTTGACTGAAAGAGTTCCTTTGCAGTGATGGAGAGTTTTGTGTCTTGATTGTGGAGGTCTCAATGCTGATTTACACGTGTGGAGAAACCCCACAGCATCACACACCAGCAGCAGCAACAACAAAAACTGATGAAAACCAAACAAGTGCCACAGTTTAACCAACAGTATTGTACCACTGCCAATTTCCTGACTTCGAAAATACGCTCGGAGATACAAGGTGTTGCTGGGAAAAGCTGTGTGAGGCACACATGTAAAATTCCTATGTGATTTTTGCCACTTTTATGGGTTTTAAATTAGCTCAAAATTTTAAAAAGTTTTAAAAATGCAAAACGGAAGTGCACTATTGCTACAAAGGTGAAGATGCTGCTTGGGATGTCCACACCCCTATTCAGAGTGCCTGGGTCTGAGTGCAAGTTCTACTCCAATTCCAGTTCCTAGCTGATGCACATCCTGAAGGGAGTGGGCGGTGGCTCAAAGCAGCTGGGTCCCTGCCACCGATGCGGCTGACCTGGATGGGGTTCCCGGCCCCAGCTTCAGGCTGGCACAGCCCTGGCTGCTGTGGACATTTGGGGAGTGAAGCAGCAGACGGGAGCTTTTTCTCTGTATATCTGCCTGTTTCTCTCCTCCCTCTCTCACAAATAAATAAAATAAATGAATTTAAAAATGTATATACTGTATCTGAGAGACCATGAATTGAGCAGAAAGGAAGAAAAGAAACTCCATAAAATTATTCAACAACTCATGGACTCACCTTCAAGCTGGCCATGAAGGGATCTGATTCTGCTGAGTGTACAAGAGATTTAGAACTAAATCAACCAATGAATCATTGCCCAAGTCTCAGACTGACCACAAAGTGGCACACATGTGGGCCAAATCTGAATCACAGTCCAAAGAAAATGAGTTGAAGCTTGTGGTAGAAATGCAGCCTGGTTATCTGCCTTTAAAAACGACCCAGAGTACAAAATATAGTATTCACACTATTCAGGAAACAATCCTGGATTATGCAGCACCGGAGAATGAGGAAACTCTCAACCTGAGTGGGAAGACTATTATTAACAGGCACAGACGCCAAGATAACACAGATGTTAAAATACTTGGGAGAGACAGTGGCACAGCTATTGTGCAAATGGCCCAACAAGCAATAGTAAACACTCTTGAAAAAAATGACAAATCAGAAGGTTAGCAAATAAGAATGTGTAGGAAGAATCAAATAGGAGTTTTGGAACTGAAAAAAAAAAAATAACAACCAAAATGTAAAATTCATTGGATGAGGCAGAGAATGATAACAGAGAGAAAAGAAAAAAAAAAAAAAGATGGGAGGAAAAAGATGAACAGAGTTTTGGTGATCTGTGTGACCACAATGAAGAATTCAGGCCACTAGAATCCTAGGAACAGAGACTACTGATAAATATAACAGGTTTTTATTTTAAAAGATTTATTTACTTATTTGAGAGGTAGAGTTACAGACAGTGAGATGAAGAGACAGAGAGGAAGGTCTTCCATCCTCTGGTTAACTCCTCAAATGGCCACAACAGCTGGAGCTGTGCTGATCTGAAGCCAGGAGCCAGGAGCTTCTTCCAGGTCTCCCACACAGGTGCAGGGGCTCAAGCACTTGGGCCATCTTCTACTGCTTTCCCAGGCCATAGCAGAGAGCTGGATTGGAAGTGGGGCAGCCAGGACTCAAACTGGCACCCATGTGGGACGCCAACACATCAGGCAGAGACTTAATCAACTGCACCACAGTGCCGGCCCCAAGAGGTTTATAAAATGGATTCAATGGGGGCTGGAGCTGTGGCATAGCATGTAAAGCTGCAGCCTGCAGTGCCAGCATCCCATATGGGCACTGGTTTGAGACTCGGGTCTCACAGAGAACCCTGCCCTGGAGCAGGAGTATCACAGGGCATCATGGTCACTGAAAGGCCAGAGTGGCTGAAGCAGAAACTGCAGTGAAATTGTACAAAATGAGACTGGGAATTCAGAGCCACGTACAGAAGGAACTGCCTCTGTTCTAAGAATATTGGCAAGGCAGAAAGAGAGGGAAAGAGGGGAGAGAGAGAGAGAGAGAGAACTGAATTCTGAAAAAAAAAATTTTGGGCTGCAGAGTGGCAGCCAGTTTGGCGAGGAGCAAGGGCAGGTGCAGGGGAGGCTGAGGCAGCTATGCCAATGTCCATGGTAGGAGAGGGGGATGAGCTCTTGAGTCAGTGTGCTGGGATGAGAGACAAAGCAACAGGCTGGTAAGTTATTTAGAAGATAAAGTCAGCCGTGTGTTGATGTGTTGAACATGGGAGACAACAGATGGAGAGGAGGGTGGAGGTCTGCTCTCAGGAGACTTTGATCTCAGTTCTGGACAGATTGGTTTGCAGGGACTTGCAGGCTTCTAAGAGGAGATACGTATTGCAAGTCTGAACCTCAGAGGAGAGATGAGGTTGCGTACAAATGTGTATGCTGTCTGCATATCGATGATAACCAAAAGTCATATTGTGTAAGAGAATGTCCAGGAAGAAAAATCTAAGCAAGCTGAGAAATGAGAGCTGTGACTGAATTCTGAGAATGCCAACATCTGCTTGCTGCATAGAAAGAAGGAGTTCAAAAAATAAACAGAGAAGACGTGTCCAGAGAAGTAGAGGAAACACCAGGAAAATGCTGTCGTGTGGAAGCCAAGGGAAGAGTGCTTCGAGAACCAGGAGTGACCATGATAACAAAGATGTTGCTGAGAATTTGAGAAGCAGAGCGAGTGGGCGTTTGATGGGCGGGTCAAGGCACTTCTTCAGGCTCCTGTGTGCCGTATCCGAGTGCCTGGTGCAAGTCTGACGATTCCACATCCCACCCAGCTTCCTGCTCACACCCTGGATGTGGCACATGATGGGTCAAGTACTTGAGCCCCTGCTACCCCCGACAAGGGAAACCCAGAGGGAGTCCCTGGATCCTGGACTTGGCCTGACCCAGCCTCAGCCCTGGCTGTTGTAGAAATTTAGGGGAGTGAATGTATACTAAGCTGATCTTCTGTATATTAAGATAATCGAAAATGAATCTTGATGTGAATGGAAGGGGAGAGGGAGTGGGAAAGGGGAGGGTTGTGGGTGGGAGGGACGGTATGGGGGGGAAGCCATTGTAATCCATAATTCGTACTTTGGAAATTTATATTCATTAAATAAAAGTTAAAAAAAAAAAGAAATTTAGGGGAGTGAACCAGCAGATGGAAAATCTACATTTTTTTAACATTTAATAGAAGAAAGAGGGCACAAAGAAATATCTCTCTTCAGTAGAGTTAACAGGATGTGAAATTATGGGAACCAAAACCACACTGGAGTGGTTGAGGGGTGAACGGGGGATGAATAAATGAAAACATTTTGAGAAGTTCAATGAGCGAAGCAGGGAGACACCACAATAGCTAGAAGGAATTTGTGGCTAGGATTTGACTAGTACTTAATGGAAGAGCTTGAACACAATTTAAAAAGCCAGCTGGCACTGCAGCTCAATAGGCTAATCCTCCACCTGCGGTGCCAGCACACCGGGTTCTAGTCCCGGTTGCCCCTCTTCCAGGCCAGCCCTCTGCTATGGTCCGGGAGTGCAGTGGAGGATGGCCCAAGTCCTTGGGCCCTGCATCCGCATGGGAGACCAGGAGAGGCACCTGGCTCCTGGCTTCGGATCAGCATGGTGCGTCGGCCGCAGCGTGCTGGCCGTGGCGGCCACTGGAGGGCGAACCAATGGAGAAGGAAGACCTTTTTCTCTCTCTCACTATCCACTCTGCCTGTCAAAAAATAAAAATAAAAAAATTTTAAAAAATTTAAAAATTTTTAAAAAGCCAATGGGAAAATCTAGTTAACAGGAAGGATGAAGCTGTGGATAAGAAAGAGTACATATAATTAATGTGCTCCAATGCTCCCAGGGAAGCAGAACTGAATAGAATCTATTACTCAATATGAGCTGTGGCTTTAGCTCCTGCGAGAGACGTCTCCCATACTGCAAGGAAATTGAGACACACACACACACACACACACACACACAGAGATAACACAGATGCAAGTCACTGGCAGATCTGGGAAGACAAGCAAATTATTACATGGAAGCTATTATTTCAATGTGGTTTATTTCTGTGAAATGGATCCGGAATAAAATGACTTGAGCCAGGACTTCTGCTTCTACATGGCAGAGCAGATGTGCCTTTCTTTCCCTCCCACCCCCAACGACAATCTGGATCCCTGGATATCACATAGGAAAAACAGAAGAAGACTCTGAAAGGTGGAGAGATGGCAGCAGACTGGCTGGACCTCGGGCTGTGAGGAACAACATGTCGGATGAATCCCCCAGGTTTTCTATTTCTCTCTTATATCCTGGACTTGGAGCTGAAGAAGCACACAACTGGGCAACACCAAGTGGCACTAAGCCCCAGCAGCACAGTACTATTTTCTGTCTCCAAAGTACTAGGAAACATGCAGTTTTGCAAGACAGAAAACTGGGTAATAACTGTTTCACTACAACAAAAATGACAGAGAAAGGACCATGGCCCACCCTCACCTGCACCAGCAAAAACCAAGAGGCAAGCTTAGACGTCCACCTTTGTGGCACTCGAGTGAGGCTTGTCTCCAACGAGGGCGCTCACAGAGAAGGGAAGGGTGAAAATCAGCCCTCTCCATCCATAACTGCCAGGGCAGCGTCAGAGGCATCGTGGTGGGAAACCAGACTTTTATGACTACACATCGGGGTAATGAGCAACTCCCCCCAATCATGGTGTCTGTGAGGACCCAGGGAGGAGCTGGAACTTCCATGTCCAAGCAGAAGTAACAAAGAATTCACCAATTTTGGATCTCAATGGAGGCTGAGCAGGGAATGTGGACCTCTACCCCTTATGTAGCAGTAACCAGGCAGCATCTACACCTTTTCCTACCAGAGCAGAGAGGTCAACCACACAGAGGATTTCATAATCCAGGGCAAGTTTGTCGCACAGTGGGTTAAGGCACTGCTAGGGACGCAGCCACCCCATATAAGAGGGCAGGCTCGCGTCCTGCCACCTGCATCTCCAGTCCAGCTTACTAATGCAGCCTGGCTCAGGGATCACAGCTCAGGTGCCTGGGCCCTTGTAAAGAGACCAGGGTGGAGTTCCAGTTCCATGACCATGACCTGGCCCAGCCTAATCCTGATTATTGCCACCATCTGGAGAGTGAGCCAGCAGATGGAAGATCTCTTTCAATCTGTGTCCCTCCCTCCCCTCTTCCCTCCCTCTTTTACTCTGCCTGTTAATAAATGAAAAAAAAAGGCACAAATGTTAAAAATATTCAGCATCTCCTAGCATAATACCCTAAATGTTCAGATTTCAATTAACATCCTTCATCATAACAAGAACTAGGAAGATTTAAAAAGGTGTCAAGTAAGATGATCAACAGATGTCAACATGGAGATGACATCAATGTCAGAATTAATCTGACAGGTCTTTAAAGCAGCTATCATAAAATTAATCACCAAATGATTGGGAACATACTTGAAACAAAAGACTGGGGGAAACTCAAAATAGAAAGTCTCAGTAAGGAAACAGAAGACATAAGTAATAATCAAACATAAATTTTGAAAGTGAATAATACAACTCCAAGGAAAAAAGAGCAAACACAGGATGGGCTCAAAAGCAAACTGAAGAGCACAGAGGAAAGAAGCAGTGGTCTTAAAGACAGATCAATTAGAATTAGATAATCTGAAGAGTGAAGACAGAAAATAGATTTTAAAAATGAACAGAGCCTCAGGTGTCACTGGGACATTACAAAAACATCTGACATGCACGATATCAGAGTCCCAGAAAGAAGAGAAAGAAGACAAGATTTTAGAGAAAAGTACTCATAAAGTAATAGCTTAAAACTTAAAATTCCATGAAAGACATAAAACATACAAGACACTGAGTGAAACCAAAACAGGATAAACCTAAAGAAAGCCATGGAAGACACACTGTACTCACATATCTGAAAACTAAACACCTAGCAAATATCTTGAAAGCAGTGAAAGCAAAGCATCTTACCTATAAAGCAACAATAATTACAATAACAGCAAATTCCTTCACAGAAAATATGGAGGCTGATATTGCACTCCCAAGTTTACAGCAGCCCAATTCACCATAGTAAAAATATGGAATCAACCTAGATGCCCATCAACCGATGACTGGATAAAGAAAATGTTATATATATATATACACACAACAAACTATTACTCAGCCATTAAAAAAAAAGAAATCCTGACTTTTGCAACAAAATCAGTGAAACTGGATATCATTATGGTAAGTGAAATAAGCCAGACACAGAATGGCAAATACCACATTTTATCTTACTGTGGAAACTACTATCTAGAAAGAGTATAAAAATGAAAATGATATGGATGTCATATTATTTAGTGTATACATAGTTATATGTTTCTCCTCTGAGTTATACCATCTACATGACAAAATACCCTTCATTCTTTTTTATGACCATTGTCATGAATCCCACATTGTGTGACATTAATATCCCTGTGTTCAAGAAAAATAATATATATGTGTATGTGTAGAATATCTACATATGAAGCAATAGCAGCAAAAATGATAAAAAAATGCTAAATCTGGGGTTGGTGTTGTGGTATAATGGGTTAAGCCACTGTCGGTGATGCCAGCATCCCACATGGGCACCAGTTTTAGTGCCAGCTACTCCACTTCAGGTCCAGAACCCTGCTAATACACCCAGGAAAGCAGCAGCAGATTGGCCCCTCAAGTGGGAGACCTGGATGAAGCACTGGCTCCTGGTTTAGCCTGGCCCAGCAGCCATTTGGGGAGTAAACCAGTGGATAGAAGATCTCTCTCTCTCTCTCTCTCTCTCTCTCTCTCTCTCTGTCTCCCTCTCTCTCTCTGTAACTCTGCTTTTCAAATAAATAAATCTTTAAAACATTGTTACATCTTAAAATAAATTTTTAAAATGCTTTGAAAAGTAAATAATGACATTTTTCAAGTGCTAAAAGAAATGTCATCCCAGAATTCTCTATCCAGTGAAAATATACTTCATCAAAACAGGGGACACGAAAATGGTCTCTGACAAATGAAAACAGAGTATTTGTCACCAGCAGAGCAATCCTAAAAGGATGAATAAAAGAAATTCTCTAAACAGAAAGAACAAGGAAGAATCTTGGAAGATCAGGAAGCAAGGAAAAATACAGTGAGAAAAAATAAGAGTAATCAAATAAGCATTCCTCACTGAGTTTACTAAATTATGCTTCATGGTTGAAGGAAGAATTAAACACATTTCTATGTGATTGTAAAGACGTCTAAAGAAAACAATTAAGGTAATTATACTATAGAAAGGAAAGGTAAAAGTGTAGAAAGGGAAGCAGCTCAATATCTCACTGTAAGTGTTAAGAGGAAAACTCTTGTGGAAAGTGAGAAGTTATGTGTGTATAATGTAGTATCTGGAGCAAACACTAGGCAAGCTGAGCACAGAGATTTATCCAAAGACACCATTGGTTTGGGTGTTTGGCACAGTGGTTAAGATGCCACTTGGAACACCAACATCCCATATCAGAGTACCTGGCTTAGAGTTACATATTTCAAAAGGTTCAATATACCAAGAAGTCGCAACATTTCTGAATGTGTATTTGTGTACACCAAACAACAGAACTGCAAAATATGTGAAGCTGAAATGATAAAGTAAAAGGGAAAATGGAAAAACCTACAATTACAGCTGGTGACTTCAACACCCCACTCCCAACAAACAACAGAACAACTAGAAAAAAAAAATATCAGCAAGGATAGAAAAATCAACAACATTATCAGTCAACAGCATCTAATCAATGTTTCTAGAACATTCATCCAACTACAGATTACATTTTTTTATCAAATGCTCACAAAATATTCACAAAGTTACATCAGATTCCAGGCTCTAAAATCATCCCCAACCAATTTAAAAGAGTTAAAGTCATGAGGAGTATATTCTTCTGCCACAATGGAATCAAGCTGGACATCAGTAACAGGAATAAAATGGGGAGAACATCAAAACACTTGGAAAATAAACAACACAGTTGGAAATAATCCATATATGAAAGACAAAGTTTCTAGGGAAATTTTTTTAAAATCTCCAAATTTAAAATCAAAATGTGTGGTACACTGCTATAGCAGTGCTAAGAAGAAAATGTATAGCACTAAATATATACACATATATATAAGAAAAGTAATGTATACATAATTAATACAATAATATAGGCTCCCATCTCAAGACCATGATGGGAGCAGAGCAAAATAAACCCAAAAAAGCAAAAGGAATGCAAAAACCTCCACTCTCAGCAATCTTATTCAATGCAATCTTGGGTTTCAATCCAGCATCAGACAAGAAAATAAAGCATACAGGTTGCAAAGGAAGAAGCAAAACTGTCCCTATGTCCAGATGCCATAATTTTCTACATAGAAAATCTCAGGAAATATACCCCTTGCCTCCAAAAATACTTTTTATACATTTTACCTGAATTTAGTAAGGTTGCAGGATACAAGGTCAATATACACAAAAAACCAACTGATTTTGAAAGTACTATCAATGAGCCCATGAATACAATAATTTAAAATATAGTATCATTAATTTTAAAAATGAGAACCTTTAGTATGTTAAAAATCCACAAAATAATCACAAAATAAATCAAGTAACATCTAATTAGAGAGATATCCTATGTTCATAATATAGTAACTATGTCAATTATCCCCAAATTGAGATACAATCTTAATGTAATTGCTACTAAGTTTATAAGAATCTTAGAGATAAGGGCAAGATTATTCTATAAGGTATATGAAAAGGCAAATAACTAGAATAACTAAAACAACTTTGAAGAAAAAGTGCAATAAATAAGTCTGTCAGGATGGGTGCTGTGGCATAGTACATTATGTCTCTCTGCAGTACCTGCATCCCATATGGGCACTGGTTCAAGTCCCGGCTGCTCCACTTCTGATCCAGCTCACTGCTGATGACCTAGGAAAGCAGTGGAGGGTAGCCCAGGTGCTTGGGTCCCTACAACCACATGGCAGACCCAGAGGAAGCTCCTGGCTTCTGCCTTCTGATCAGCCCAGCTCCACCCGTTGCGGCCATTTGGGGCGTGAACCAGCAGACGAAGGACCTCTCTGTCTGTAACTCTGTCTCCCAAATAAATCTTTAAAAATAAATAAATAAATAAATAAATAAATAAATAAATAAATCTGGTTAAAAGAAATAGCTAAATTAAGAAGACTGTGTGGCATATATAGATGGGTACATGGTTAGACGATGAGAAGAGAACAGGGAACTAAGAAATAAAGCAAAGATGTTCAACTTCATTTGACAAAAGTGAAGAGGAAGTCGACAGCAGAAAGGTAGACTTTTTACACTTGATCTCAGCGAAAAGGCCAAGAAGCGATAAAGGTAAAATTTTTAACAAATAGTCCTGGAGCAACAGGCTACCCAGAGGAAAACAATGAAACTCAACCTAAGTCTCACAGCTTGTTTAAAATGGAGCTCAAAATGAATCACAAACTTAAATATAAAATGACAAAATGTCCAGAAAACTATAAAGCAGTAAAGAATGAGGTAGGGGCCGGCGCTGTGGCTCACTTGGTTAATTCTCTGGCTGCAGTGCTGGCATCCCATATGGGCGCCGGGTTCTAGTCCCAGTTGCTCCTCTTCCAGTCCAGCTCACTGCTGTGGCCCGGGAGGGAAGTGGAGGATGGCCCAAGTGTTTGGGCCCCTGCACCTGTATGGGAGGCCGGGAAGAAGCACCTGGCTCCTGGCTTCGGATCGGCGCAGCGCCGGCTGTGGCGGCCATTTGGGGGGTGAACCAACGGAAGGAAGACCTTTCTCTCTGTCTCCCTCTCTCACTGTCTATAACTCTACCTGTCAAATAAATTTTTTTTTAAGAATTAAAAAAAGAATGAGGTAAATACTTTAAGACATGTATTTACAAACAACACAGAAGACAAAGGACTAGTATCTAGAAAATGTAAAAGACTCTCACAACCGAACAGTAAAATAGCAATCCAGTTAGAAAACACACATTCCACCTAAGAAGTATGCAGTCAGCATATATGCCCATGAAAAGATGTTCAATGTCATTACCCTTGAGGGAAATGCAAGTACAAACCACCCTGGGACATCAGTATATACCTATCAAATTGGCTCAAATAAAAATCACTTAAAATATGCAATGCTAGCAAGGATGTGCAGAAACTGGATCAACCCTACCTTGCTAATGAGACTACAAAATGGTACAGCTACATGGGCAAGCAGCTTGGTAGTCTCTCAACATTAAATTAATAATAAATTAAATTAAAATGCCAGAGGTTTTTATCCTTGAAAAATTAATTCCTACATTCATATAAAATACTTCATGTCTACAGCAGCTTAATTTTTAATAGGCAAGAACTGGAATCAACCCTGATGGACCTTAGTGGGCAATACCAGACCATCCATCCCACAGATGTTAATACAAAGGATGGAACTATGGGTACACACAGTGACCTATAGGAACTATGGGTATGCACAGTGACCTATAGGAACTATGGATACACACAGGAACCTATAGGAACTATGGGTACACACAGGGACCTACAGGAACTATGGGTACGCATGGTGACCCATATGAACTATGGATATGCACAGTGACCTACAGGAACTATGGGTACGCATGATGACCTATATGAACTATGGATATGCACAGTGACCTATAGGAACTATGGATACACACACTGACCTACAGGAACTATGAATACACAGTGACCTATAGGAACTATGGGTACACACGGTGACCTACAGGAACTATGGGTATGCACAGTGGCCTATAGGAATCTCCAGAGAACCATGCTGACTGATAAAACCCAGTCCCCAGGGTACCTACTCTGTGTGACTGCACACAAATGACATTCAGGATGTGACTCAGTCATGGAGCTGTGGGACAGACTGGAGCCTGTCAGAGGAAATGGGTGTGGCTCTATGAGGGTGACGTGAAGTCTTGTGAGGTCCAAAACATTCTCTCCCTTGGCTGTGCCCATTGTGGTCTCCTGGCTTTGGAACTGTACTGTAACTCTGCAAGAGGCTGGTTCTGCAGGAGACTGGATACAGTCTGTACTGTGTCTCACCCCATTACGTGAACTTACAGATACTGCAAAATAAACAGGAAAGTTCGACTTTAGAATTACTGAGTGAGGGAGAAGAGGCATGCTTCCGCACGTTAAAAGTGTGAAAACTTTCTAGGGATAGTAAAGGAAAAGTCAGCCCACAAGTTCTGGTAGGACCCCTGCTGTCTTGGAGATTGGTGATCAGGAATTTAGAATGCGCAATCTGCTCTGTTGTGCGAGTTTTCATTACCTGTGCTACACTGTCTGGGTATAGAAACAGAGAAAACAGGTCGTGGGGTTTGTTCAGGACAGGGACATGACAACAAGGTACAAGAACAATGAGCAACCAAGGACAATTTTTCTCAAATCTCTCCCTGTTCTCTCCATGCTGCTTGGGCTCAGAATCCTGTTTGCACTTCTTATATGGGCCGAGTGTGTGCTCAGGGCCACACGGGTCCCTGGACTCTGCCACACTGCACTGTCTGCCCTCAGCAACCGGAAACTAGCCTGGGCTCAGTCCTCCCACCCTGCACTGTTGCAGGTTCTGTGGTTAAGGATGAAGATGAAGGGGGTCACAGTGACCCGAGTTGCAATGTGGACTGAAGCAGGGAACAGAAATTCTCCTAGTCTCTACTATCTGATTTCATGGTGTAGTGAGAACTAAATGATAACACACACACACACACACACACACACACACATGAACACAGAGCCAATCATTATTGAGTCAGCCCCCAGTATCTACTGACCCAAAGGGCTTGAATCTGGCCCCACCCCCACTGCCACACATCCCTCCTGGGTGGCCGTTCCCTGATTCAAGTTTTACAACCAGCATCTGCGTAAAACAAAGCCCTGGTTTATAGTGCCTGTGGATCTCCATGGAGTACGTGGCCCGTACAATGTACTAAAGTGACCACACATATACACACCATAGGCTCTTGTGAGTTGTTAGCAGCAGGTTCCAGCACTGACAATGGAGCTACCCTGGGCCACAGGTTAAGCCCTGCCTTGGCCCTTTCCCAAGAATTCCTCACTAGCCCATGCCCAAGAGGCCACCTGACCATGATCTGTTAGAAAGCTGCCCCCTTTTCTCTCCCAGGGATGACTCTGGGTAAAGGAGGCAGTAGTGTCATCTCCACACACAAGAGAATGCCAACAATTCTGATGGACAGAGAAACACAACCTCAATTATAGCCAGGGGTCATCTCATTACTTGGATGGCCAACACTGCCCTCTGGGCTCTTTATACCACTTCTGTTTATCTCACAGTTGCTAGGAGCACTGTCTGCAACTTTACTTCTCGTAAGTAAGTTGCCCCAGGTCTTCCCTTTCTACTAAGACCAACATTTCCAAGAACAACAACCAGAAAAACTGCATAAAACAAAAGCATATGGTTGCAGGTTATTTGGGAGCTACTGAAAGATCCAGGAGTTGAGGGCCACAGTCCCATGGAGAATGGTGTGAGGTGCTTCCCACTGGCAGTAGCCACTTTGGTCTGAAGCAAGGAGCTGAGAAGCCAGCCAGAGAATGGACCAGAAGCCAAGGGAAGATCATTACCCAGGCAGAGCTTTCCACATATCAGAACCAGGGGAACAAAAGCTGGAGTTTGGGCCAATGAAAACATCCAGATCTTTTCAATGGCGATGTTTATTTATTTCAGGGAGCTGGGAGAACTCCCATCCATTGGTTTATTCACCAAATGTCCACAGCAGCCAAGGATGAAGCTGGGAACCAGTATCTCCATCCAAGTCTCCCTTGTGAGTGGAAAAAAAAAAAAAAACAATTATTTGAGCCATTATCACTGCCTCCCTGGGTCTGCCTTGAAAGGAAGCTGAAGCCAGGAGCCAGAGCCAGCAATCAAAACTAGATACCGTGACGTGGGCATCTGAGCCACTAGGCTAACTGCCAGTTTCCAGCATCTAGACCTTGAGGGACCAAAATCCCGGAGAACAGCAGGTCACAGTAAAAGACAAGCAGACCAGATGCCAGTTTTCCTACTACAACATTAGGTTAACAGACTAAGAAGTAGAGGGGAAGAAAGAATGGGAAAGAGGAGTGCAGGTTTTGGTCATTTTAGTAAGAGGCCAACTTACGGTTCTGAGAATCAGCCATCAGGAGGCGTTGGTAAACGTCACTGATTTTCACTTGGATCCCTGGAGGTCCACAGCCTAGGGGTGGAGATGAAGCCAGACTCTTCTAAGGAAGGAAATGCAGACTCGAGCCAGGGCCACCCCAAAAGATTGAGTTATGACCCTCATGCTATTTGCCTGGTCTATGATAGAGTGAATTATCTCTGGGCAATGAGATTATCATTCTGAGCCTTCATAAGTTTTTAATACAATGTCCAACTTTCAATAAGATGTTACCAGGCATGAACATAAAATAACCTCGCTGGCATCTAGTCCAGCACACTAAGGAGCTTGTAGTTCATATGCATAACAAGTGAAAAAACACTGCACAAACTCAAAACAAAAACAAAAACTTTTCCTAGCCTGGTCGGAGAAAGGAGCTCACAGGGTAAATCACTCCGGACCAAAATTTTAGACAAAGCAGCAGGGGCAGAGAATCCCAACCGCCATTAGGGGCTCTGGAGAGGAGCGGGATGGGAAAAGTCTCCTCACTCTTCATGAGCTTACTTCTCAGAGTTCTACTATGTGGGCCATGAACACATTAATGATTTTGAAGATTTATTTATTTACTTATTTGAAAGTCATGGTTAGAGAGGGAGAGACAGAGAGAAAGGTCTTCCACCTGCTGGTTCACTCCCCAGATGGCCAGAATGTCTAGGCCAGGGCCAAGGGCGAAGCCAGGAGCCTGTCTCTACCCCTGTCTCCCATGTGGGTGTAGCGGCCCAGGTACTGGGGCCATCCTCCGCTGCTTTCCCAGGGGCACTAGCAGGGAGCTGGATAGGAAGTGGAGCAGCCGAGACTCGAACCAGAACCCAGAATATATTAAATTTGGTGCAGGCTCTTGTCTCCTTCCAAGACAGAAACACAAAATGCAGACCGGCCCCACGTGCAAATAGGAAGGAGGTTATGTAGCACCCAGGAAACACACGCACACATTCAGGCCCAGGATGGGCTGCCCCACACAGAGAAATGCTCAACAAGAGCGGGCCAAGGAACTGCCCGTGGACAAGAGAAAGAGAAAAAAACGAAAATGGTACCTATGGTTGGGGTGGTCCGTGCACGCGTCAGAGATAGAGAGCAGGAAAGCACCAAGGTGGACGGCTCTGCACCGGGAATAGCACGCACAAGCGGTCCCTGGCTCTGGGCGTGCAGCGCTCCACGGAGCAAGAGAGAAAACAGCAGCCTTCATCCGCGCTGGAGGTGCAGCTCCTTCCAGCTGGTGCGCCCTCCGATTGGCTCCAGGAACCTGTGGGGTGCGAGCACGCATCCTGGACCCGGATGTGACAGGTGCATTCTGGGAAGGCGGATGTCATCACACTGACAGTTAAAGACACAGCCTTCCACTGCAGGAGAGGAAAGAGTTCCAAGGCCCCTAACCCTGACTAGTGACACCGTCTCACCGCCACGTTCTCTGAGACTTAACCCACTGCAGCACAGTGCTGGCCCCAATAGGTTTTTAAAATGGATTCAATGGGGGCCGGCGCTGTGGCATAGCAGATAAAGCTGCCTCCTACAGTGCCAGCATCCCATATGGGCACTGGTTTGAGACCCGGTTGTTCCACTTCCGACCAGCTTTCTACTATGACCTGGGAAAGCTGTAGAAGATGGCTCAAGTCCTTGGGCCCCGGCACCCACATGGGGGACCTGGAAGAAGCTCCTGGCTCCTGGCTTCAGATTGGGGCAGCTCTGGCCATTGCAGCCCTCGGGGAGTGAACCAGGGGATGGAAGGATGGAAAACCTCTCTCTCTCTCTCTCTCTCTCTCTGATCTCTCCTTCTCTCTCTCTGTATAACTGTGACTTTCAAGTAAAATAAATAAATCTTTTAAAACAAAATTGATTCAATGATTGAACCAAAAATTATAGCATTCACCTGATGAATTTTTAATGTGGATTGTTGGTATATGTGGAATATGTAAGAAAACTATGACACAGAAGAGAAAAGAAAGGACCTACCTGATGGTAAAATTTCTCCCTGATACGGCAAAACTGTTACGAGCCTATGAAAAAGAAAGTGTGTGTTATACTTCTGAGGGCAATCACTAACAATCTATAGAAACAGATAATGTATACATCACAACTGATAAATTAAAATGGAATGAAAAACCATGCAAGTCACCTGACAGCAAGAAAGGAGAAACTGAAATAAAGGAGTTCAATGTCAAAAAACAGATGATGAAATTGGGCTAAATCCAAAACTATCAATGAGTATGTTGAATGCAGCTAGCCTAAACACAGCAAGTGAAGGAGAGAAATTTTCAGAAAGGATTTTATTTTAAATGACCCCTCCTAATGCTGTCTATGACAAACTTACTTCAAAAACATCGAAATAGATAAAGTAGTAAAGGGGTAAATAAATACATCCTGTGCAACATTAATCCAAAAAATTTGAACGACTGTATTAATACTAGAGAAAGTACAATTTGGAGCAGAGAAAATTAGAAGGAGTTAGAAGGGTCATGGCATGTTGCCCAAAGGTGCAATTAAAAAAAAAACAATAAAATGATTCTACATGCATATTACATAGCAACATAACTTCACTATGCAAAGTTGACGAAAATCGAAAGAGAAATAGAAATATTTACAATTTTATTTGTAACTGTTGATGCATCAGTTAGTAACAGATAGGACTAGAAGACAATCAGTCAAGGATATTGAAGAATTGCATCAAACTTTCAATCAAATGGGTATAACTGATGTTTTTAGAATACTGCACCCAAAAATAACAGAAGACCCATTTTTTAAGTCCATAAGGAAATTCACCAATGTAGTCCATTTCTTCATCATAAAACAGACTTTCAAATTTTTTTAAAAGAAACTAAATGCTATAAAGAATGTTATTAGATGTAAATTGAATTAAGTTAGAAATTAATACTACAAAGATAGCTGGAAAACTTCCAATCTTGGTGTAAAATAACACACTTCCTTTTTTTAAAGATTTATTTATTTTATTTGAAAGGCAGAGCTACATAGAGAGAGAAGGAGAGGCAGAGAGAGAGAGAGAGAGAGAGAGAGAGGTCTTCCATCTACTGGTTCACTCCCCTATTGGCAGCAACAGCCAGAGCTGAGCCAATCTGAAGCCAGGAGCCAGGTCTCCCATGCGGTGCAGGGGCCCAAGGACATAGCCCATCCAGAAAGCTGGATACGAAAAGGAGCAATCGGGACTCAAAGCGGTGCCCATATAGGATGCTGGCATTGCAGGTGGCAGCCTTACATGCTAGGCCACAGTGCTGGCCCCACGATACACTTCTAAATCCCTAAGTCAAAGAGGAAGTCTCAAGATAAATTAGAAAAGGATATAACTTTAAAAAATTTAAAATGCAGATGTATCAGAGTTATACAGATGCAACTTAAGCAGTATTTGGAGTAAAATTCATAGCAATAAAGGCATTTATTAGAAGAGAAGAAAGATATCTATTCAACAATAATTTTTAGTTTAAAAAAATAACAAAGAACAGCAAAATAAACTAAGCCAAGCATAAGGGAGCAACTAATATGTCAAAGAGTGAAACAGATTAAAATTGAAAACAAAACAAAAAACTAGTGAACACAAAAACTGCGTCAGCAAAACTGATATATCTTTATTGCAATGATAAAGAAAAAGAGAAGACAAATTATGGAGGTGCCACACACCACATATACATTAGAAGGATAATAAGTGGGGCCAGTGCTGTGGTGTAGCAGGTAAAGCTGCCTGCAACACTGGCATCCCATATAGGTGATGGTTTGGGTCCCAGCTGCTCCTCTTCTGATCCAGCTCTCTGCTATGGCCTGGGAAAGCAGTGGAAGATGGCCCAAGTGCTTGCACCTCTGCACCCACGTGGGAGACCCAGAGGAAGCTCCTGGCTCAAGCCTGGTCCAGCCCTGGCCGTTGTGGCCATCTGGTGAGTAAAGCAGCAGATGGAAGATCTCTCTGTAACTCTGACTTTCTAATAAATAAATAAATATTTTTAAGAAAGACAGTGAGCTAAAATTCTGCTGAGCTTTATGTACTTAACACTTTATCTGAAATAATACATTTCCCTGAAAGCTATAAACTATAAGCTTAAACAAGATGAAATGAATTAATGATTCTTATAAATATCAAAGCAATAGAATTTTTAGTTTGGCAAAATCTTCTGAAAGATAGCTCTCTACTCCCTGATGGTTTTAGAGGTGAATTATGCCAAATATTCAAAGAAATGACAACAATTATACACACTGTCTTTCAGAAACTAAAAGAAACACTTTCTAAATCATTTTCTCCCACTCTGTGCAATAACTACACAGGCACAACAGAGAAAGGAATATATTTAAGAAGTGGCAGACAAGAATACTAACATGACTTTTAACTTCAATGCTTCAATGAAGGTGCTTGCATCTCTATGCAGTAGCTGCTTAAATCAAAGAGGTCAGGCCCACATATATGATTGTAGAATCGTTACCATAAATCAAATCTCCATTACTTTATATGTATGTTACTAAAAGCAAGGATATCATAAGTTATTTCCTGCAATGAACTTTCATGTATGGTTTCCACTCATCAAAACACAACTAAACGAAACCGCTGTCAGGGACACACATATTTACTACTCCCCGAGGTTATCATTTTCTGAAATCTTTGCGTAGCTACATTTGACAACTGAAATGTCATACTTTGAGGACACAGGCATCAGCCTCTCAAATCTAAGTTGTACAAACAAAAGGACAGCCCCAACTGTTTCAGTTTCATTAGGACAAGAAAGGCATCCACATTCACCTTGGAATCATATATTTGGCCAATGTTCAGTGCAGTCACACTTTTGTTCTTTTATTAAATTTTAAAACCTTAACTGATTCCTTTCTTCCACTTTTTAACCTTTTTTATGGAAGAAATCTTGAAAATTATTAGAATGATAGAATACAGCAGTAAAGTACTTGGCACATTACTGAATTAGTAACTACAGGATGAAAATGTAAGGAACTCATTCCTTACAGGCATGCACGAAGGGGACAAAGAAGAGGGGAACCATCCTTGCAGCGGTTAGCCAAACAGTTAAGAGGCTAGGAAGAGGCCTATGTAGGTCCAATAAGACAGTGCCTGGGTTTAATTCTGGGTTTCATCCTGGGATTCCAGCTTCCTACAAACATGGTTCCAGTGAGACAGCTGATGCTGACTCCAGTAGTTATCTCACATCTGCCCACTTGGGAGACCTGAACTGTGCTTCAAAGCCTTGGTTCTCAGATTCAGCCTGGTCATGTTCCAGGAGTTGCAGGAATACAGGGATTGATCCATCTATGGGATCTGTTCTTGTTTGAACTGGTACATGCCTGTTTTCTTCTTTCTCTTTTGAACAGTTTTTAAGACAGAAAAACAACCATTCCCTTCTCTGTTTTAGCATCAACTAATGCTTATTTTTAAAAAAATCACACACACACACACACACACAGAGAGAGAGAGAGAGAGAGAGAGAGAGAGATAAATAAACATAAGAGACCATACCTGCTGGTGGCCGTGGTCCCTCAGGAGCCCGTGAGGCTGTCTGCTCACTGATGGGAGGGGCGGTGTATTGCTGGAGATGCCACCATACACGGCTATGGGGCCACTGAGAAGGTGGACATGGCTGGGAGCCCACTGTTGACCTCAGCTCCATGCAGCTAGTAGTCCTTATGCTCCTAGTACATAATACCAAATGCACTGTGGCCTCAAAACCTACAACCACTGCCCATCCAGAGGGGTAGGTGGATGAGCTCCCACCCAGCAAGGGCCTGAAACCATCCTGGTCTGAGGGGCTCTAGAGCTCCAAGGAAGGGTGCAGGCTGGCCAGGTAGACAGCTGAGGAGCAGGTGCTACAGGGAGTCTTGGCAGATGGGTAGGCACAGGCATCCCTGCCTTAGTTGCCACCTAAGCTGGGATGGGGTGGGGGGTACAATGAGGAAGGAAGAACAAGTAGAATCTTCTGGACATTCTTGGACTGTGAGCCCAGTGGCCACCTGAGGCTCTCCCCAAGGGTTCGAGGTTACGAGGAAAGTGAGTCCAACGTGGTGGGCCAGAAGGAATGGGAGGATATACAGAGAGGACAGAGTGGGAGGCAAGTATGTAGGCCCTCAAGTAGGTTGAAGTAGGAGGGATGGTGGTGCAATGGTGGAAACTGGGTGGATGAGGGTCTCGTAGATGACTAGAAGTGTAAGGCTGCAACGGAGAAAACAGAAGGAGAATGAAGGCATACACAGATTACAACATTTTTAATGACAGATTTGAGTACGTGATGCAGTTGGGAACCAAATCCTGGTTTGAAATCCAAATTCCATACATGACCAAGCACCAGTTTCGATTCAATTTCCTGCTAATGCACACACATGGAGGCAGTAGATGTTGACTCAATCATCTGGTTCCCTTCCTCCAACGTGGGAGGCTTGGACTGAGTTCCCGGCTCCTAGCTTTGGCCTGGCCCAGCCCCAGCAGTTGCAGGCAGTCGAGCAGTGAAGCAGCAGAGGAAAGGAACTCTGTTGGGATTGCTTTACCGAGCAGGTCTGACCGAAGTGATCTTCCCAAAAGATCTCCAATGTTTTAGAAATGGGCCTGATATGACCTGGCACTATGGCACGGTCAGTTAAGCCGCAGCCCACAATGCCAGCATCCCATGTGAGCACAGGTTCGAGTCCCAATGCTCCACTTCATTCCATCTCCCTGCTAATCTGCCAGTGAAAGCAGTTGATGAGGCCTAAGTGTTTGGGTCCATGCACCACTTTGGGAGACCCGGATGCAGTTCCAGGCTTCTGCCTTTGGCCTGGCCTAACGCTTTCCATTGTGGACATTTGGGGAGTGAAATAGCAGATGGAAGATCTCCCTGTCAACTCTGCCTTTCAACTAAACAAATCTTTAATAAGATGGACCTACAAGACCTTGTTCCGCGGGACCAAAAGTTTCATGAGAAGCCAGTTTCAGTATTTCCCGATACCGATCAGCAAGTAAGTGGTATGTATGTTGAGGAAGTACTTAGTTCTATTTAATCACCTCCTTTCTGAGGATTTCATTAACAAAGACTTATACTATATCCTTCTAATAATACAAATAAAGAGAAGTTTTGTGCCAGCAGCACAAAATCAGTACTTACACATCCTTGAACCTCCAGCATTAGATGTTGCCAAATCAGTACTTACACATCCTTGAGCCTCCAGCATTCACTTACGTGAATTTGACTGCTATTGAATTAATTTCTTCGACTGCTTCTAATTTGGGTGGAGTACAGTCTTACTATGAAGCAGCACAGACTATAATTATGTAAAACATAAAGTTATAAAGACTGTGTAGCAGTTGAATAGTTAATTTACAAGAGTGGAAAGGCAGTGAAATAGAGTAAACGACTGAAAACCAAAGCAGCTTTTACAAAAACATCTAACGTGTGTTGTCAAGTTTGAATCCTCACATGCTATCTATTCCTACAAACACGTTAACTATTCTGTTTTTAAAAACAAAGTATGAAACATCTGATATACCCAGAGTCCATTCTTTATCTCAACTTCCAAACAAATTCTCGGCTTTCCCAAATCTGTGTCACTTCCATGGGCCTTTTACTCACAACTGGGATTGTTGTCACTTCCCAGAGTTCATGACTGACATGAATAAGAAGCCCCATGACACGAAATTTGGGAAGTAAGAAACTGTCCTTTACAACTGTTTCCATAATGAAAGCAAAGTTTGGTTGCCCCACTGAAGGATCTTAAAGAGACCATCACTCTTTTCAGGCTCCTGATTCCATGCACGTCTCCATGAATGGACAACGACAATATAATACTTGGAATGACTCCTGCATCACAAATTGTCTCGAAATTTGAGTTACTAGGTTTTATAAAATACTCATTCTAAATGCTGCGTATCCTCATGAGTAATTTTCCCATCAGCAACACTGAAATGACTGTGAACGTTACTTTCAAAGCCTACACTAAGACCTTGCAGTCACATTTTTCTACCACTTCTTGTGGTAAGTTCCCACATGTGAATCTCTACAGACAACTGTATCTGAGTACTCTGGTTGTGTTGTGTTCTATCAAAAGACTGTAATGCTCTTCATTCCACATTGGAAATACTATTCACAAGGCACCCATGGTGACCTGTGTGTACACAATTATCATTTAGATTCCTACCACTCCTCATGAATCTGGCCACAACAATGACTCTGGTCTGCTCATCCTCCTTGATGGTAACTCTCTTTAAAGGCAAAAAAATGTGGGTCAACACGGATACTGGGTGGAACGTATGGGGAGATGGGAGTAAGAACATTCACTGAGAAAGACTGAAAACGACTACAGCATTTAAAAGAACGAGGCAGGAGGAACAGAAATCACATCCTTGGTCTGAAAAACATTCACGACCAGGTGCAGAAAAGTCATTCTTCATCTCCTATAATATTCCCAGCACACCTTAAACATTTTGGAAGTCTACCTTCTTCAGAACTGGAAAACAACAACATCTATCTCCTTTCCATTGTTAAGAATGACTTGCACTTGAATGCTCTTATGAGTTTTTAAAACCTTTCATGGTTCCCTCATAATATGCCAAGAAGAAGGTGGAATACTGATGGTTATGTGAACAGACGATCTACAAGGTAGTACTAGAAAATGAAAACAGTCCTTTGATTTTTATTTCGGTGAGCCTCTTCTGACACTCCATCATTACAGAAGAATGTAGAGATAACAAGAAAAAAGATAAAAACACAGTAATGCTCAACAATCAGAATGCCTTGCTGTCTAAGATCAAGTGAAATGAAGAGAAGGCAGATCTATTAACTACCTGAAATAACCTTAGGACAAACAGAACTGATGCTTCAGCATAAGATTAGGAAATGGTCCCAAAAGCAATCTCCAAATTCTTCACTTTCACTTATCCAGAAGCCAATCAACGGACCCTGCCTGGCTTCATAAGAACAATAGGTACAGGTTCTAACTTTGAAAGCCTTTACATGGTTTGGCTTCCAAGAAACCAGCATTGATTCAGAAAACTCATTCAACGTTGCATCAGATGGCTAACAGGATGAATCTGGAGTGGTAGCAGAATTCATTGCAAAGAAGTAGAATTTTCTTCAGGCTCACTGAGGAGTACACTTCTAGCATTAAAGAACAGAGATCTAAATATCAGTAAGGACTGATCTGTAATAAATTTATCTAATAGTAAACTTCAAGAAAGTCAGGGATGGGATGATTTTGCAGCATTTTTGCACCATAATGCATGCACCCAAGGCCAAAGACAAGAAGGATCATCTCCCTACATTCCTAAAACTTAAGACCAACCAATCACTGGTTCATTCCACTTTTAGAGTTATTTAGTCGTCAAAGTGACAAGAAAAACAATATTCCAAATTAGTTTGATTATGTTAGCTTCCATGTTCCTTTTACAAAGAGTCTCAAAATGTTCCACCAAAACATGCCTAATGGCAGAATAATCTAACGATGCAATTTGAATGGGCTTATTCATTATTATGGGTGAGAAACTGAACCTGAAATGGCCAAGATGTGTCAAAGAGAACTGGTGTATGGTGAAGTCAGGGCTTGCCTAAGGCAACCTAACCAGACACACCGTTTCACTCTTAATTACCGTTCAACACTATTTGCTCCATATTTTCCATGGCATTCTGTTCAGAAGGTCACTTTGTCAATAACATCATGAGTTTAACATCCTGTGAGTAGATGAATCCTTTCCTTCCTGGAACATGCATAAATGATCTTAAGGCTTCTAAGGCAGCAAGACAGCTGCCACCTGGGCCTCTCCTAACACTGGCTCTATGGGGATCCAGCTATGGTGTAAGAAATCACTCCTACTGCCCATGTTGTGAGGAAGCAGAAGTGAGCCAAGTGGAGACACCACCTGGAGGAAGAAATGGTTACTTTCTGCCAGCTTTCAACAGCCTCATGATGAAGGAACCATCAGCCCAGCCACCACCAGACTATACACACAAGAACTCCAAGTAAGAACCACCCAGCCATCCCCCAAATACTGGGAAATTAATAAGTACCATTTAAACCACAACGTCTGGGATGACTTGTTACACGAGATTAGAAAATTGGAACAAATTTCTTTCTGCACCTAGGACTGCACTGTTTTTCAATATAGAACCATCTAACTAACTGTGTTTAACGCGAGGCTTGGGGCTAATTCTGTGTTTCAATAAAGCTGACAGATGTTTATGAGCACACACTATGTGCTAGGCACTTCTAACACCCTGTTGAACAAAACAAAATGTTCTGCCTTCTCAGAGAGCTTATGTTCCAACAAAGATTAAAACAATTAAAAGTACAAGAGTATTTGCTGAAGTTTGTGGAAAATGACATTTACATATTTACTTTGGTGCAATTTTTTTCACATATTGAAATATATTGCATGCTTCTGGTTTCATTCCTGAGCAATTCACCTTTTCGTTAATCAGTTTTGGACTAGGACTTGAGCTTAAATTGAGTCTTTTTCTTAACATGATTCTCTTGGGAGTTGATGTACGGCTGTTGGTGATGACATTTTGATTCAAACTTATATCTTGACTCTCCTGGTTGTTGCCAATCAGGTCATCACTTGGGGCCACTTGCAGGTGCAATTTATTTTTTAAATCCATGCATGTGAACTTCAGAAAGCTCATGGAAAAGCCCCTCATGAAAAACCCTTGCCAACAGACAACATGGAAGGGTTACTCCGTAACACATGGGCATACCTGTTGTCTGCTAATTCTACTTTCTTGCAGGATATAAATTATGGACCTGAGAAACAATCTTCTGATCCCTTGGCTCAATCTTCCTTTTGCACCTTGCATTCTTGAGATCTATTTCCAAATTGCTTTCCAAACACCAATTTATCAGCATTTGCTGAGACATTACTAGTGCAAATGTTGTGTGAAAAGGAGATTAATGATCAGTAATACAAAGTAGATTCTGTCTGATACTGGATAAATCTGAGTGGATCTGGAGGTGTGGTTCAGAGGGTTAAGCTGCATTTGGGACACCAGCTTCCCATATGGGACTTAAGGTTTTGAATCCTGGCTCTTTGGCTTCTGATTCAGCTCCCTGCTAATGCACCTGGGAGGGCAGAAGACAACCCCGGTGCTTGGACTCCTGCCATCCATGTGGGAGATCTGGATTGGGTTCTTGGCTCCTAGCTTTGGCCTGGCCATTGTGGTCATCCAGCGAGTCAATCAGTGGATTAAAAACCTTGCTCTATTATTCATACACACACACAAACACACACACACACACACACACACACACACACACACGTAATTCAAGAAACCATTCCCGGGGCCCGCGCTGTTTCAAAACTGGTAAAGCCGCCGCCTGCAGTGCTGGCATCCCCCACGGGTGCTGGTTTGAGTCCAGGCTGTCCCACTTCCAATCAAGCTCTATGCTATGACCTGGAAAAGCAGTATAAGATGGCTAAAATCCTCGGGGCCCTGCATCCACACGGGAGACCAGAAGAAACCCTGGATCCCAGCTTTGGACCGGCACAGCTCTGGCCACTGCAGCCCTTTGGGGAATGAACCAGCGTTCTCAATCTCTCTGCCTCTCTGTAATCCTCCCTTTCAAATGAATAAATCTTTTTTTTTTTTAATTTTGTGACAGGCAGAGTGGACAGAGAGAGAGAGAGAGACAGAGAGAAAGGTCTTCCTTTGCCGTTGGTTCACCCTCCAATGGCTGCCGCGGCCGGCGCGCTGCGGCCAGCGCATCGCGCTGATCCGATGGCAGGAGCCAGGTACTTATCCTGGTCTCCCATGGAGTGTAGGGCCCAAGTACTTTGGGCCATCCTCCACTGCACTCCATGGCCACAGCAGAGAGCTGGCCTGGAAGAGGGGCAACCAGGACAGAATCCGGCGCCCCGACCGGGACTAGAACCCAGTGTGCCAGCGCCACAAGGCGGAGGATTAGCCTAGTGAGCCGCGGCGCCGGCCAAAATGAATAAAATTTTAACAACAAGGAAGCCATTCTTCAGGCATTTCCCCAAATATAGCTTCAGTCAATGAGTGACAAAAAGTTACAAACACTTATGCAAACACAGAGGCAGGACACATAAAGCTTCGTAAGCAAAAAATGAAACCAAGTACATTAGAAAGTTTATTGTACTTGTAAGAAAAATGCAGATCAAGTAGAAGTCAATATAAAAGCTTTATATTACATATTTATTATATAAAGACTTTGACCAATGGGCAGAGATCTCTGTGCCATCTAAAGATGTGACTATTTTTCAAAACCTTTCAGTTTTCACAATTAAATTTCATTTTATCAGAGATAAAAAGAATATGATAATTGGGAAAAGCCATGAAATTAGATTTAACGAAAGTAGATCTGGGCTTAAATAGGAGACAAATTAAAACCTAAATTACATTTAGGCTTGGGTAACAAAATGACAACTCTGCGTGAGAATCTATGCACTGTGAACAAACTAGCAAAGCTTAAAAATTTACATGCGGGCATGTATAAAACTAGTCCAGATCCAATTAAATGGGACATTTGGAGGGCTAAAATATTAACTAAAGTCATACACACTCTATTTAAAAACCATGTGAAACTTAAATCAATAATCCTAGAGCTTTAAAAAGGGAAATTGCGTGCATGAACACTCGGTAGCCTTTGTCAATTCAGTGTCTCATGATAACAGATTCAGGTACTTGTGTATTCAGCCTTAAACACAAATGCTTTTGATTATCCAAGGGCCAAGAGACAGCAGGAACAGAAACGAGCAGAAAACCTCAGGAGAAGGCAGAAGGTCACAGAGAACCCTACTCCTTTCAACTTATCTCACTCTACATTCCTACTTCCCTAGCCATCCCAAACCAGAATGCATCTCTTCACAATCAACAGGTAGATAATCCCATGAACCCGGAAACTGTCTGCAAACCTGCTCCTCACTTGGGCTAGCACTGAGGCACAGCAGATGAACCGCCGCCTGTGAGGCCAGCATCCCATACGGGCACTGGTTCGAGTCCCAGCTGTTCCACTGCTGATCCAGCCTCCAGCTAATGTGCCCAGCAAGGCAGCAGATGTCTCTATAGTCGAGCTCTCCCACCAACACGGAAGACCTCAATGGAATTCCAGGCTCAAGGTTTTTGCTCTGGCGAGCCCTGGCAATGGCAATCATTTAGGGAGCGAACCAGTGGATGGAAGAACCCCAGGCCCCCGTCACTCTGTCACTATCTGTACTGTGCCTTTATGTCTTTTAAATAAATAAAACCAAAAAACCATTTTTCAAAACCCAACCATTAAGTGCAAAAAAGTTTTTTCATCACTTTGCATCCTATCCAAAACACCCCAGAGAAACATATTTTTACTAGTATTAGTCTGCTTTTTGACTATCAGCACCGCCCCCCCCCCAACACACACACCAAACTGTCGCTCCCCCTCTTCGTGGAGGAACGACACAGAACCCTGCCTAGGCTTCATATCCGAGTCACGGCACCATTATGTCGCTCCCCGTCTTCATGGAGGAACGACACTAAGCCTTGCCTAGGCTTCATATCCGAGTCACGGCACCATTATGTCGCTCCCCGTCTTCGTGGGGGAGCGGCACACCGCCGGCCGGCTCTCTCGGGGGCTGCACAGGTGTTCCCTCAGATGTTCCCCTTAGATGTTCCTGGTGCATGTTGTCTCTCTCCTCTTTTATAGTCCTCCTCCGCCAATCCCAACTCGGCTGCCCACACGCCAAGTACGCTGCTCTCCTCCAATCAGGAGCAGGATTGGCTCCTGGAGGTCATCACTCAAGTTGGCAAGAGGCAGCTGCGTAGAAGCTGTTTTCTCCTCTCCCAGCGCCATATTGTGGGAGAGCAGATGCATAGAATAAGTCTTAATTCCAGTAACTCAGTCCAGTCCGGGTTGCTCCCCACACCAAACAGACTGCAGAACAGGCCAGAACCTTGCAGAAGCTGCCAAGCGTCAGGTTGTTTCTGACATATTGTCATACAAACACTGAAGTAAAGACTAAACAGAGCAGTGCCTCCTCACACTGGGCACCAAATGCAGGGGAAAGGGTGCAGATCCACAGCAGTCACAATACAAACTCACAGCCAGATCAAACTTAGTCAAAGAAAAGAAACTCCCAGAGTTGGACCAACTGCCAGCGAGCACACAGACTGAACACGTGGCAGACGGCCCAGACCCCAGCAGGAAGGGCCTTTTTAAATCTTAGGTGGGCTAATGGTGGGTGTGGGTGGTAGCAGGTGGAGATGAGCATCTCTATGCAGGTTCTTCAAGTTTGGCCTCCTGGCTTCCAAACCTGGGGACAATGCAGGCAGTGGGGGGTGGAGGGGAGAACAATAGGATGTGAGATGAAACTGGTCTCTTGAAAGAAGGCATGAGTAACCAGGAGTTTTTTAAAATGGCTGAGACATCTGTCCTTGTTCCATCAATCCTGATTTTGAGTATAGATAAGGAAGCGGGGCGCTGGTTTCTTTCTGGCTACTTCCTGCTGATACGGGGTGTAGACGTGGGGCAGGGTATCTATACGCTGGATCAGATTGATTGGAGAAGGAGAGAGCAAGCAGCCTTGTATTGCTCCTGCGTGACGGCTCGAGATACAGCAGTCACAGCCTCCTGTAAGGGCTTCTGAAACATGTACATGTTGTACATGGTAGGAATAGCAGCTAACGATTACGAGGATAAAAAGACAAATCAGAAACATTGCCCATGGTGGGAACGATGCCAAAATGAGGACAATGGGGGATATAGGAAAGAAAGAGTCCTGTCCAGTTAATGCGAAGACAGGTTTATGCCTGACCACTCCATGTGTAGGGTGTCTAACAAGCAGATTAGAAACACAAGGTGTAAGCCACAGGACACAGTCATTGTTACAGGATCTAAGAAAGGAGGGAGTTTTCCTACTGAGATGCAAATGGAAACTGACAGAAGGGGTTCAGTAATAAGCAGGTGTGTTTTAAGGCATGGCCAAGGAATCTGTGAGGTCCAGACCTGCCTGTCTCTTCACATGTAGCCCTGGATGAGACATAGCAAGGGAGATGGGAACCCCCTTGGGGAAGACACCCCGTTGACTTCCATTACCCTTGTTGGCCGGGGAGGAGGGCTGGCCTGAATAGGAAGTTAGTATTGAAGAGGTGGCATCTGCCTTGATTGGTGCTGACCCGAGGCTGTCCTCCTGATGGCGGTGGTTACTTTGGGAGCTGGGCAGAGGGAAACGCTTTTTAGCCTGGGGCCAACAGGGTCTGCGGTTCTGACCCAGGAGTCCTTCAACCCCGAGGGCAGTTCCGTTTTCCAGTGGCCTGGCTCTTGTCACAGCCGACAGGGCTCTTCATGACAGCTACTTGCCCAATGCCCTGACCCCTCATTTCCTAAACAGGTGCCATTCAAGGGTGGACTGGCCTGGCTGGGTCTCCTTGATGGCAGATCATGGTGTAAAGTGGCCATTAACTGGCCTGCCACCTAACTTTACATTGCTATTGCTGCCTCACTCGCTCCTCTTTCTCCTGGTCTCTGTTAAAGTAGAACCCAGAAGCAGCCTTTAGGAATGGCAGCCAAGGGGGCGCTCAATCCCGTCGCTAATCTTTGGTGGCCTGAGCTAGCAATCTACGGTCACAGGCATATTACGACAATATTCTTCCTGTGAGGTAAGATGATGCCAATGAGGAGAGCTATGTTCTTCTATGTAAGATCAAAACCTTGAGACCACCCTATCGAAACTGTCTAATATAAGGTCTGAAGATCAAACTGTACACCCTGATGGGGAGTCCTGCAGAATAGAATCAGTTCCCCATCTTGAAGAGACTAGAGAAATGAGGGAACAAGTCAGATTTCCAGACTGCTTACTGTCAATAACTTAAAATCCCGTGAAAACTTAGCAAACATTTCAGCTGTCAAATAACTTATGAAAACATTTACCGAAAGGTCCAATGCCTTCAACCAATGTTAAGAGTACATATAGTTGGAAATACTTCTCAAATGTCTAACACAAGTGTAACCCAATTGAAACAGAGAGCTGTTAATAAATTTTCCCATGTGGACATACAATACATGCACACATATGACACAGTACAGGAGAGTGACAGAACAGTTTGTTACTAGCAGAGAGATTTTTGTCTGCCACTAGACAAGGGAGGGGAAAAGATGGAAGGCGACTAGGCATGGAGCATTCTTTGGAACACAGTTGCTCAGGACTCACCCCTGCTCCTCAGTTTTTTTGTTTTTTGTTTTGTTTTGTTTTGTTTTGTTTTGATAGCTCTGCGAAACATATTATTAGAGATGGCTGGAAAAGAGGTTCTGTCTTTGTGCAAGAGAGAATTTAGATGTGAGAGCAGCAGTGTGAGATGCAGCTCCATTACATTAAGTTTCAGGATTTTCGGGTTCATAGGAGGAGGGAAGCGACGGGTAGAGAAGACTATTTTAATTAGGACAGAAAGGGGGGAACCGTAAAGAGAGCAGGGGCTTAGCTTGTGGGACAGAGGGTGGCATGTGGGAGTGTGGGTGGTGGTGCTGAAGTCAGGCTTCATTGCATCTGAGCAGCAGGCAGAGTCCTTTCTTAAGCTCTTGTTGGGGGAGGTGCTGAGCACCACATGGACCCTGAGAAGGTGGGCACACGTGAGAAAGGCTCCTAGTTGAAGTTTACAGTGCATTGTCTTTGGAGCTTGGCATGTCTCAGGTGCAGAGCTTTCCAGAGCCAATACACATTCTGCTAGCCTTTACACTATCTTTCTACATCCAGGGGGAGGGACTGGCAGAGGAGACTGGAGAGGAGAGATCAGAAAGAGAGGAAAGAGCCAGTTTTGGCTGCCAGTGACAGGAGTGGGGAAGAGCCAGACAGGGGGAAGGGTAAGGAGAGGGTCATGGTCCAGAGGCTGCAGCATCCCTGAGAGAACAGTGGAAGGGAAAGTCGAGGGTTCTAGGGGAGATTCCAAGTGTTTCTCTGGTTTTTGGTCTTGGAATTAGAAAAGCTGACCTCAGGGGGGCTTAATGAAGGGGAATCAGGTGGGTTGGCCAGACAGGAATCACCAGATGGACGCTTGGGAGGACCCTGGGGTGGGCAGGGAGGAGGGTCACACTCCCGGGCCAGGATCTCAGAGAGGAGGATATGAGGGAGGGACGGAGAGCTTACAGAGAGTTTGATCTCCCTCAGGAAGAGCAGGATAAAGAGAATTCCGGGGAGAAGAGGCTGGAAGGGTGCTAACTTTCCTTGTTGCCAGTGGAGAGGGAAAAGGAGGCACCAGAGAAAGAGGGGGAATGGAGTGAGCAAAGGGTTGTGTTCCTGAAAGGCCAGCTTCTCAGGTGTGGGAGAAAGGAGGGGTGGGCAGGCTGACGATTTAAGGGGTGGCTCCAGGCCTTCTTCCTCCATGAGAAATTAGAGTGAGCAACGTTGACCCCAATGGAGGAAAAGGGCTTGGAATAGGAGCTTCTGACCATTTGCCTTTTCTCTGTGTGAAGTTATTAAAATCTTGGAGAATTTTGAGACAAAAAAAAAAAAAAAAAAAACAACACCAAATTCGTGCTGAGGTGGAATAATCGCTTTGGCTTTGTCTCCCCCTTCAGGCCCAGCTTGTGCAAGTCTGCAGAGGCAGGCCAGAGGGGAGCTGAAATTTGGAACCCATGGATTAAGCAAACTACGGTCTGAGGGAAGAGGTTCTTCTAGCAGGGTTTCCCTGGGAAAAAAATCACCTCAACCGAGCACCTAAGTCCTGAGTCCTCTAACAGGAGGCAGCGATAGAAACCAACTAAACACCCAAGCCCTCCGAGGGGGGGATGAACTGGTCACGAGCATCGCCCCAGCATGCCTGAGGAGAGAGTGACCTCTCTTACCAATCTGATGGGCTGAGAACTAGGTCCGATGTGGGCATGCAGCGATGAGATCAGGCAAAGGCTCTGGCTGTGAATTCGCTCCAAATGAGAAGTGCAAGAGGGAGTGAGAAAATGTTCTGGAGAGGCGTCTCTCAGGGCCTTCCAGGTCAGAAGGGAAAAAGGAGATTGTAGGAAAGAGAAGGTTAGGGGTGGGTGGAGACACTAAAAAGGGGAAGGATTTGTCCAGATGAAGGGTGGGGGGGTCACAGCTCTCACCCAGAGAATACGAGATCGGCAGATTGGGACAAGATGCTGGCCCTTCCCTCTATTTCTCACACGGGGCACCAAATATAAGCAAAAGGGTGCAGATCAGAGAAAAGACAGAATACGAACTCACAGCCAGACAAAGCTTATCCAAAGAAAACAAATCCGCAGAGATGGGTGACCAACAGCTAGCACACAAGCACAAGCGCGCGCACACACACACACACACACACACAATACACAGCAGAGTGCCCAGACCCCAATAGGCTGGACCTTTTTATATCTTAGGTGCACTAGGGGTGGGGGGGGCAGTAAACAGAGGTAACCTTCTCCATACAAGTTTTTTCAAGTTTTGGCCCCCTGGCTTCCAAACATGGGGAATAATGCAGGGGGTGGGGTGGAGAACACCACATTGAGAGACTCAATTGGTCCCTTGAGAGAAGGTAAGGGTCACAGAAACCTAAAGTGGCTGAGGCGCCTGTCCTTGTTCCATCACTATGTACCTATGTCAAATATACACACACTGAATGTCTTGCTAACGGCAGGTAGAACCGTCTCTGCTGTCAAGCGTTAGTTCTACTGCTGGGCATTAGATGGCTGGGCCCCAGGGTGTTAACTCGACTACTTAATGTATATGCAAATCACACTACTTGTGGGTCTAGGGAGATGATGGTGAGGAAAACTAAGGTAGGAATTCAAGCCAGGTATACCACATATGTGGAAGTGATCCAACCTCACCCAGCATATGGGAGTGGAACCAGATCTTGCAAAATAGGCATTCCAATATTCCAAGACTGGGTGTCAGTGTCCCAAATAATGACAAATGACTGCTCCTTGACACTGCACATCCAGTTGAGTAAGAGTATATCTAATAATTTATGGCATTAATGACCAAGCATTTAACTAACTGTTTTAAAAGTATTATATATACAGGATGTCAGTCAAATCTGTAACACTCCCAAGAAAACATATACAAAAACGCAGGAGTGTGCCCAGTGTCGTCCAAGTAGAGGTACTCAAACTTAAACCTAACTAAAAGATTACATCACATATTAGTTAAGGGTAAAGGTAAGTATTACTATTCCCTGAACACTAAAAGTACTCCTGGTCAGTCCTCTCAGACTGACACTGTCAACATCAACCTTCTGCTGAATCCACTATGTAAATACTAAATACAAGTGTATAAAACAAGTTTTATAAAGTGATCTGGAAAGGTTTTATACAACCCTAGTACTTCATGGCATAAAAATTTCCTCCTGGGGAAAAGTAGCAATTGACTCAATGACCGGATTTGATGTAATTTGATTTTTCCTCCATTCCCTGTATTGTCCAAGTCTTCTATAATGAATGTGCACTTACAAAGAATAAAATTAAAACGAGCTGCACCCTATAACTCAAGGTCCCATCAATCCCGACCTTGCTTTGCGTAAATAGAGTAGAGCAGAAATGAGGCACATGAAACTTTTTTTTATAGAACCACAAGGGAGTGGCTGATCTAGATAGTATACTCCAGCACTGTACTGGCCCAGCAGGTGGCCACTACCAATCCTGGGTGACATGCTGGACACACTACACGTGACTAGTCCAAGCTGAAATGGGCTGTAAATGCAAAATATACATTGGATTTTAAACACTTTGGTCCAAAAACACTAAAGAAATCTCTTAACAGTTTTCAGCATATCAATTAAATGTTGAAATGATAGTACTTTGGGTATATTAGGCTAAAAAAACACTGAGGTTGATTTCACATCATTGTCAAATGAGGCTACCAGAAATGAACTCACAGTTTACACTAATTCGTATATTCAAACGAAGCCAGCAGCATGGCCGTCACCTGGGATCTTGTTCAAAGGCAGAGTTTTGGGCCCCAGCCCTGGAGTGCTAAGCAGAATATGCATGTTAACAAGACCCTCAGTTGATCAACATACACACTGAATACTGAGATGCACAGTTAAAGAAAACTTGTATTTTCCCTAAGCGTGACAATCTCACTTTTCTTCAATTTACCCAATCATTAAAATGCTACAAGGCTTTTGTGACAATTCTAGACAACAAGAACCTAAGGTGCATAAAAAATGCAAAAGCGTATTTCACTACCTGTTTTGGTGGTTTCTATTCCACAGAAGATAACAAATTGAAAAATAACAATCCAGTTCTACTATGAACGCTTGTTTTTAAAAATGCAAATTTGCGCAAAAACAACTGATGCATCATGGACTTTCAAACCAACCTATTAATGCACCAAGAACATATCATAGTGTCTGTGCAAAACTGCCAGTGTCAATAGAAAAAAAGACTGAAAATCAATTAAAATACCATAGAGTGTCTATGGAGCCACAAGATGTTAGGAAAATCTAAAGGTGTCCACTTAATAATTTCACCAAAATAAGGAACTTAAAGAATACTAAAAAAATACAAGAAACATTTCAATTTAAAATGTAGGACGAATAGAAAAAAACAGCATATGACAAAAGTAGTGTAAACTTAGTGCACAAGAATACTGTGCTGATACAAACAATGAACTCATTTAGAGGAAGCCACTGTTCTGGTCTCCAAAGTCCTTTCCTGTATGCCACTGCACCTGTTGATTCTACAGAGATGCATTACTCAAAACTAAAGCAAGCAGTTGCTCACGTCCCCATGCTTCTGACTGATTATAATTTAATAAAATTCTGACTGATTATAATTTAATAAAAGGAAATGCGCCCACAGGAAACTGAAAAAGAATTGATTCTCTCTGCTCCACACTCCCACTTAGTTATCCGCCACCCAAGAAAATTTATACAGAGAATCCATACTTATTCACAAGACTATACCAAAAACATCGTTTTGTGTGATTCACCTGCAAAAATGTGAATTTCTGAAGAGCTACTAGTGGAAGTGGGGTACTTAGGCCCTCAAAGATTTGCTGAATAAACGATAACGAGCCTGTGAGTTCACACAATGAAAGAAAAGCTTTATCTGATTAAATTCAGTGTAGGAAGTGCTGGTTTCCTTTTTTTAAATGAAATAAAAAATACAGCTAGTTTGAAGAATAGCTTGACGGTAAATCAGATTTTTTAAAATTTTTCCAATGCTGTTTGTATATCCTCTGTGTTTCTCCCCCATTTTTCACTGTCAAGAAGTAAGGTATAGACAAAGGGATCTGTAAGTTACATATAGGCCTTAATACTAAAGGTATACAAATACTAACACACTTTGAAAAAATAACCTCATTTCCAAGAAAATACAGAACAGATCCAACATGGCTGAATAGGGTATAGCAACAATAATATGTTGCACGTTGCGGCCATCTGGGGAGTGAACCAGGGAAAGGAAGACCTTTCTCTCTGTCTCTCCCTCTCACTGTCTGTAACTCTACCTCTCAAATAAGTAAAATCTTGAAAGAAAATTCATGTGGAATCACAAAAGGCCACAAACAGTTGGAGTGATCTGGAACAAGAAAACCCAACCTGGATGAATCATAATGCTCGATTTCAAAGTATTCTACAAAGTTACAGTAATTAACACAGCTTAGTAATGGCATAAAATCCAACACGTAGCTCAATGGGACAGACGAGAGAGCCCAGAATTTAATCTGCATACAGATAGCCAGCTGACTTCTGACAAAAGTGCTCAGACCACACAGTGGCGTTAAGGATAATATTTTCAAAATGGCGCTGGCAAAACTGAATGCATATACGTAGAAGAACCAAAGTAGATCCATATCTCTCTTCACATACAAAAATCAACTGAAGATACATCAAGGACCCAATTTAAGACCTGACATTATGGACATTATGAGGCTGCTAGAAGAAAACGTGGGGAAACACTCAAAGACGATGGTGTGGGAACAACTTCTTGGATGGGAACCCCCGAAGCACAGGCAGCAAAAGCAAAACTAAGGAAACAGGACTTTATCAAACTCAGAAACAAAGCACATGACAATTAGAGTGGAGAGATGTACAGCAGAACGGAAAAAATAGTTGCAGGGGATTAATATCCCAAATACACATGCAACTTAAAAAAGTCAACAACAACAAAATCAATCCAGTTCGGAAATGGAAAAGGACTTCAAGAGACAATTCTCAGAAAGAAGAAATACAAATACAAATGGCAAACAACCATATGAAAAAATGCTCAACATCTCCAGGCTTCAGGGAAACTCAAATCAAAACCACAATGAGGTATCTCCTTACCCCTATTAGAATGGCTGAAATCCAAACAACAGAGGAACAAGTGCTGGCATGGATGTGGGGAAAGGGGAACACTTAGACGCTGCTGGGAGGAATCTCAGGGAATCGAACAGAAAGAAATGTTTGTGTGTATCAGTACTGATGCGAATACAGTTTGTAAAACTTTGTTTTATGCCTTTGTGAAACCGATGGTTAAAAATGTTATCCTACCACAGTTTCAATGATCTACAGCTACTTAAAGATTTACCACAGAGGGATGAAACGCTCATTTCTCCGTTCAATTACTGTTTACACTCGGTGTCTATAGTCTCACTAAACTGGTATAATTTTGTTTTTTACTCGCTAAACTTATCTAGTGAAGTATTAAGCCTTTTTACTGTAATGTAATTTGAAAACTGGCTCAAAATCTAAACCAAAGACAGAAAGAAAAAGAAGAAGGAAACACAGTGGAAAGGAGAAAGGGGGAGGGAGGAAGGCAATATCATGGTGTTCTTACAGCTGTGTCTACAAAACACACTGAGTCTGCTAAACACTAATTAAAAGAAAAAAAGAAAAGACAAAGAAAACCGACGCACATCCATTTGTTCCCCACATCACCGCTTACCCATTTGCCAAACAAACTGCAAAAACGCAGTACAGAACTAAGAAAATAAGGTACATTCAATAAGTAAGAATTATTGAAATGTATTAACTATAAACAGGATATGGTAAAAAAAAAAAAGCTACATCACAAAGCTCCACAGAGTACCAAAGTATTAACATAAAATGTGTGTACACATGAAAAAGGTAAAGAGTATATGCAGAGAAATAAATATATGAAGGAAATGAAATTAAAACACATTGTAAGTTCTTAATTTCCTTTTTTAAACTGTTGCTAAACTGTCATGGTTTTTCGAATTCAGAGGGACAAGGATTTGAAATCTTGGTTACCAAGCCAATTAAGGTCACCTGCATCCCAACCCTGAAGAACCCGGGTTCAGTATCCACCTCCGGCTCCTGACTCTAGCTTCCTGTTAAGGTGGATGGGGAAGGCAATTGTGATGGCTCAAGAAATCGGGGAGCTGTTTCTGGCTCCTGCGTCTACCTTCCTGTAATGTGGACCTGGAGGGCAGTGGATAGGACTCAGGCATTTGGGTACCCGTCACCCTTGCTGGGAACACGGAATGAGTTCTCCAGTCCTCAACTCAGCCAGGCTCAGGCCCAGTAGTTGTGGGAATTGGGAAGTCAACCAGCAGATGAGAATCCTCTTTATGGCTGTTTCTTGCCGTGTGTGTGTGTGTGTGTGTGCGTGTGTGCGTGTGTGCATGTACATGCATGGGTATGAATATCTGCCTCTGAAATAAATCTTAAGAATACATAGAAACCACCCACTTTGGAAGAATTTTAACTTTAGTTGGTTAAGAGGCAAAGAGATGGAGCTCTCCCATTTACTCCCCCACTCCTTAAATGCCTGCAGCAGCTAGGACTGGGTCAGGCTAAAGTTAAGAGCCAGGAACTCAGTCTCCCATGGGGCTGACAAGTACCCAGACACTTGCCATCACCTGCTATCTCCCCAGGACACACCTCAGCAGGAAAGCTGGAATTGGAAACGATCCAGAGTTCCAATCCAGACGCTGGAACACAGGCCACAGACACCCCAAGCAGAAACTGAACTCCCACATCAAACGTGCGCCCCCAAGCATCTGACAAATGACGCCCACAGGCTGTGAGCCTAAAGCCAGGGCAAGGGGCACTCTCCAAGCTAGAGAAAACCCCCTCGCAACTGCCTGCCTAGCTTCCTTCCCCTTCATTTAGTAGATTACGACTGCTGTGACGTGTCCGGACCCAACCTGTTAATCCGTACTGCCCACCTGATGCCCACGCCACGGCCAACTCAAGCCGCCACCGCGCCCTCTCTCTCTTCTGCTGCCCAACGCAGAGCCACAGCCGCCTGCTTCACTGCCGCCCCAGCGTCACTGAGGCCCCGCCGCCTTCGCCGCGGCTGCCCATCACGTCAGCACCGCCGCCCCTACCTGCTGCTTCCTTCCCGGCCGCCCGACGCCGCTGACCCCGGACTCTGCACCAGAGCCGCCCCGCGGTATCTTTCCGCTCCGCCCCGCCCGCCACCGACCTGCGCCATCCAGAGCACCACGTCCCACGGGACGCCCACACGACAGCAGCCGCTTCCTGGCTTCCTGGTTCACTGCCGCTGCAGCCGTTGCCAGCGAACACTGAGGCTTCCGGCCTAGGAAGTCCCAGGCTTCAGTTAGGCCGAGGCACAGCCGCACTTCCCCGCCCAGGACGTCCGACCCGGAGCCGCCACCGCCGCCTCTATCCCCGCCACGCCTCACCGCCGCCTCTATCCCCGCCACCCCTCACCGCCGCTGCCGCCGCCTCCTTCGCCGCACTTCCCAGGGCTACACTCACACCGTCCCCACCTACCTCTGCTTCCTCGGAGACCTCCGACTTCTCAGACCGCCGCCGCCACTTCCTTCCTCACCGCTGCCGCCGATGAACTTAGCTGCCACGCCCACGACGTCGAACGCGACCCCGACGCTACGCACGCTGGCGCCGACGCTGACGCCGACGCTACGCACACTGACGCCGACGCCGACGCTGACGCCGACGCCGTACAGGACGCTTTGACGCTGACGCTCACTGACACTGCATCTGTGACAGCGTCTGCGTTGTAACGTCGTGTATGGCGTCGGTGTCGGCGTCGGCGCCAGCGTGCGTAGCGTCGGGGTCGCGTTCGACGTCGTGGGCGTGGCAGCTAAGTTCATCGGCGGCAGCGGTGAGGAAGGAAGTGGCGGCGGCGGTCTGAGAAGTCGGAGGTCTCCGAGGAAGCAGAGGTAGGTGGGGACGGTGTGAGTGTAGCCCTGGGAAGTGCGGCGAAGGAAGCGTCGGTGCGGGGTGGCAGGGATAGAGGCGGCAGTGGCTGCTCCGTGCCGGGCATCTTGGGTTGGGAAGTACGGCTGTGCCTCGGCCTCACTGAAGCCTGGGACTTCCTAGGCCGCATGCCTCAGTGTTCGCTGGAAGCGGTGAACCAGGAAGCCAGGAAGCGGCTGCTGTCGTGTGGGCGTCCCGTGGGACATGGTACTCTGGACGGCGCAGGTCGTGGCGGGCGCCGGCGGCGGCGCGGAAAGACTGCCGCCTCTATCCCTGCCACCCCGCACCGCCGCCTCCTTCGCCGCACTTCCCAGGGCTACACTCACACCGTCCCCACCTACCTCTGCTTCCTCGCAGACCTCCGACTTCTCAGACCGCCGCCGCCACTTCCTTCCTCACCGCTGCCGCCGATGAACTTAGCTGCCACGCCCACGACGTCGAACGCGACCCCGACGCTACGCACGCTGGCGCCGACGCCGACACCGACGCCATACACGACGTTACAACGCAGACGCTGTCACAGATGCAGTGTCAGTGAGCGTCAGCGTCAAAGCGTCCTGTACGGCGTCGGCGTCAGCGTCGGCGTCGGCGTCAGCGTGCGTAGCGTCGGCGTCAGCGTCGGCGCCAGCGTGCGTAGCGTCGGGGTCGCGTTCGACGTCGTGGGCGTGGCAGCTAAGTTCATCGGCGGCAGCGGTCTGAGAAGTCGGAGGTCTCCGAGGAAGCAGAGGTAGGTGGGGACGGTGTGAGTGTAGCCCTGGGAAGTGCGGCGAAGGAGGCGGCGGCAGCGGCGGTGAGGGGTGGCGGGGATAGAGGCGGCGGTGAGGCGTGGCGGGGATAGAGGCGGCGGTGGCGGCTCCGGGTCGGACGTCCTGGGCGGGGAAGTGCGGCTGTGCCTCGGCCTAACTGAAGCCTGGGACTTCCTAGGCCGGAAGCCTCAGTGTTCGCTGGCAACGGCTGCAGCGGCAGTGAACCAGGAAGCCAGGAAGCGGCTGCTGTCGTGTGGGCGTCCCGTGGGACGTGGTGCTCTGGATGGCGCAGGTCGGTGGCGGGCGGGGCGGAGCGGAAAGATACCGCGGGGCGGCTCTGGTGCAGAGTCCGGGGTCAGCAGCGTCGGGCGGCCGGGAAGGAAGCAGCAGGTAGGGGCGGCGGTGCTGACGTGATGGGCAGCCGCGGCGAAGGCGGCGGGGCCTCAGTGACGCTGGGGCGGCAGTGAAGCAGGCGGCTGTGGCTCTGCGTTGGGCAGCAGAAGAGAGAGAGGGCGCGGTGGCGGCTTGAGTTGGCCGTGGCGTGGGCATCAGGTGGGCAGTACGGATTAACAGGTTGGGTCCGGACACGTCACAGCAGTCGTAATCTACTAAATGAAGGGGAAGGAAGCTAGGCAGGCAGTTGCGAGGGGGTTTTCTCTAGCTTGGAGAGTGCCCCTTGCCCTGGCTTTAGGCTCACAGCCTGTGGGCGTCATTTGTCAGATGCTTGGGGGCGCACGTTTGATGTGGGAGTTCAGTTTCTGCTTGGGGTGTCTGTGGCCTGTGTTCCAGCGTCTGGATTGGAACTCTGGATCGTTTCCAATTCCAGCTTTCCTGCTGAGGTGTGTCCTGGGGAGATAGCAGGTGATGGCAAGTGTCTGGGTACTTGTCAGCCCCATGGGAGACTGAGTTCCTGGCTCTTAACTTTAGCCTGACCCAGTCCTAGCTGCTGCAGGCATTTAAGGAGTGGGGGAGTAAATGGGAGAGCTCCATCTCTTTGCCTCTTAACCAACTAAAGTTAAAATTCTTCCAAAGTGGGTGGTTTCTATGTATTCTTAAGATTTATTTCAGAGGCAGATATTCATACCCATGCATGTACATGCACACACGCACACACGCACACACACACACACACACACACGGCAAGAAACAGCCATAAAGAGGATTCTCATCTGCTGGTTGACTTCCCAATTCCCACAACTACTGGGCCTGAGCCTGGCTGAGTTGAGGACTGGAGAACTCATTCCGTGTTCCCAGCAAGGGTGACGGGTACCCAAATGCCTGAGTCCTATCCACTGCCCTCCAGGTCCACATTACAGGAAGGTAGACGCAGGAGCCAGAAACAGCTCCCCGATTTCTTGAGCCATCACAATTGCCTTCCCCATCCACCTTAACAGGAAGCTAGAGTCAGGAGCCGGAGGTGGATACTGAACCCGGGTTCTTCAGGGTTGGGATGCAGGTGACCTTAATTGGCTTGGTAACCAAGATTTCAAATCCTTGTCCCTCTGAATTCGAAAAACCATGACAGTTTAGCAACAGTTTAAAAAAGGAAATTAAGAACTTACAATGTGTTTTAATTTCATTTCCTTCATATATTTATTTCTCTGCATATACTCTTTACCTTTTTCATGTGTACACACATTTTATGTTAATACTTTGGTACTCTGTGGAGCTTTGTGATGTAGCTTTTTTTTTTTTACCATATCCTGTTTATAGTTAATACATTTCAATAATTCTTACTTATTGAATGTACCTTATTTTCTTAGTTCTGTACTGCGTTTTTGCAGTTTGTTTGGCAAATGGGTAAGCGGTGATGTGGGGAACAAATGGATGTGCGTCGGTTTTCTTTGTCTTTTCTTTTTTTCTTTTAATTAGTGTTTAGCAGACTCAGTGTGTTTTGTAGACACAGCTGTAAGAACACCATGATATTGCCTTCCTCCCTCCCCCTTTCTCCTTTCCACTGTGTTTCCTTCTTCTTTTTCTTTCTGTCTTTGGTTTAGATTTTGAGCCAGTTTTCAAATTACATTACAGTAAAAAGGCTTAATACTTCACTAGATAAGTTTAGCGAGTAAAAAACAAAATTATACCAGTTTAGTGAGACTATAGACACCGAGTGTAAACAGTAATTGAACGGAGAAATGAGCGTTTCATCCCTCTGTGGTAAATCTTTAAGTAGCTGTAGATCATTGAAACTGTGGTAGGATAACATTTTTAACCATCGGTTTCACAAAGGCATAAAACAAAGTTTTACAAACTGTATTCGCATCAGTACTGATACACACAAACATTTCTTTCTGTTCGATTCCCTGAGATTCCTCCCAGCAGCGTCTAAGTGTTCCCCTTTCCCCACATCCATGCCAGCACTTGTTCCTCTGTTGTTTGGATTTCAGCCATTCTAATAGGGGTAAGGAGATACCTCATTGTGGTTTTGATTTGAGTTTCCCTGAAGCCTGGAGATGTTGAGCATTTTTTCATATGGTTGTTTGCCATTTGTATTTGTATTTCTTCTTTCTGAGAATTGTCTCTTGAAGTCCTTTTCCATTTCCGAACTGGATTGATTTTGTTGTTGTTGACTTTTTTAAGTTGCATGTGTATTTGGGATATTAATCCCCTGCAACTATTTTTTCCGTTCTGCTGTACATCTCTCCACTCTAATTGTCATGTGCTTTGTTTCTGAGTTTGATAAAGTCCTGTTTCCTTAGTTTTGCTTTTGCTGCCTGTGCTTCGGGGGTTCCCATCCAAGAAGTTGTTCCCACACCATCGTCTTTGAGTGTTTCCCCACGTTTTCTTCTAGCAGCCTCATAATGTCCATAATGTCAGGTCTTAAATTGGGTCCTTGATGTATCTTCAGTTGATTTTTGTATGTGAAGAGAGATATGGATCTACTTTGGTTCTTCTACGTATATGCATTCAGTTTTGCCAGCGCCATTTTGAAAATATTATCCTTAACGCCACTGTGTGGTCTGAGCACTTTTGTCAGAAGTCAGCTGGCTATCTGTATGCAGATTAAATTCTGGGCTCTCTCGTCTGTCCCATTGAGCTACGTGTTGGATTTTATGCCATTACTAAGCTGTGTTAATTACTGTAACTTTGTAGAATACTTTGAAATCGAGCATTATGATTCATCCAGGTTGGGTTTTCTTGTTCCAGATCACTCCAACTGTTTGTGGCCTTTTGTGATTCCACATGAATTTTCTTTCAAGATTTTACTTATTTGAGAGGTAGAGTTACAGACAGTGAGAGGGAGAGACAGAGAGAAAGGTCTTCCTTTCCCTGGTTCACTCCCCAGATGGCCGCAACGTGCAACATATTATTGTTGCTATACCCTATTCAGCCATGTTGGATCTGTTCTGTATTTTCTTGGAAATGAGGTTATTTTTTCAAAGTGTGTTAGTATTTGTATACCTTTAGTATTAAGGCCTATATGTAACTTACAGATCCCTTTGTCTATACCTTACTTCTTGACAGTGAAAAATGGGGGAGAAACACAGAGGATATACAAACAGCATTTGAAAAATTTTAAAAAATCTGATTTACCGTCAAGCTATTCTTCAAACTAGCTGTATTTTTTATTTCATTTAAAAAAAGGAAACCAGCACTTCCTACACTGAATTTAATCAGATAAAGCTTTTCTTTCATTGTGTGAACTCACAGGCTCGTTATCGTTTATTCAGCAAATCTTTGAGGGCCTAAGTACCCCACTTCCACTAGTAGCTCTTCAGAAATTCACATTTTTGCAGGTGAATCACACAAAACGATGTTTTTGGTATAGTCTTGTGAATAAGTATGGATTCTCTGTATAAATTTTCTTGGGTGGCGGATAACTAAGTGGGAGTGTGGAGCAGAGAGAATCAATTCTTTTTCAGTTTCCTGTGGGCGCATTTCCTTTTATTAAATTATAATCAGTCAGAATTTTATTAAATTATAATCAGTCAGAAGCATGGGGACGTGAGCAACTGCTTGCTTTAGTTTTGAGTAATGCATCTCTGTAGAATCAACAGGTGCAGTGGCATACAGGAAAGGACTTTGGAGACCAGAACAGTGGCTTCCTCTAAATGAGTTCATTGTTTGTATCAGCACAGTATTCTTGTGCACTAAGTTTACACTACTTTTGTCATATGCTGTTTTTTTCTATTCGTCCTACATTTTAAATTGAAATGTTTCTTGTATTTTTTTAGTATTCTTTAAGTTCCTTATTTTGGTGAAATTATTAAGTGGACACCTTTAGATTTTCCTAACATCTTGTGGCTCCATAGACACTCTATGGTATTTTAATTGATTTTCAGTCTTTTTTTCTATTGACACTGGCAGTTTTGCACAGACACTATGATATGTTCTTGGTGCATTAATAGGTTGGTTTGAAAGTCCATGATGCATCAGTTGTTTTTGCGCAAATTTGCATTTTTAAAAACAAGCGTTCATAGTAGAACTGGATTGTTATTTTTCAATTTGTTATCTTCTGTGGAATAGAAACCACCAAAACAGGTAGTGAAATACGCTTTTGCATTTTTTATGCACCTTAGGTTCTTGTTGTCTAGAATTGTCACAAAAGCCTTGTAGCATTTTAATGATTGGGTAAATTGAAGAAAAGTGAGATTGTCACGCTTAGGGAAAATACAAGTTTTCTTTAACTGTGCATCTCAGTATTCAGTGTGTATGTTGATCAACTGAGGGTCTTGTTAACATGCATATTCTGCTTAGCACTCCAGGGCTGGGGCCCAAAACTCTGCCTTTGAACAAGATCCCAGGTGACGGCCATGCTGCTGGCTTCGTTTGAATATACGAATTAGTGTAAACTGTGAGTTCATTTCTGGTAGCCTCATTTGACAATGATGTGAAATCAACCTCAGTGTTTTTTTAGCCTAATATACCCAAAGTACTATCATTTCAACATTTAATTGATATGCTGAAAACTGTTAAGAGATTTCTTTAGTGTTTTTGGACCAAAGTGTTTAAAATCCAATGTATATTTTGCATTTACAGCCCATTTCAGCTTGGACTAGTCACGTGTAGTGTGTCCAGCATGTCACCCAGGATTGGTAGTGGCCACCTGCTGGGCCAGTACAGTGCTGGAGTATACTATCTAGATCAGCCACTCCCTTGTGGTTCTATAAAAAAAAGTTTCATGTGCCTCATTTCTGCTCTACTCTATTTACGCAAAGCAAGGTCGGGATTGATGGGACCTTGAGTTATAGGGTGCAGCTCGTTTTAATTTTATTCTTTGTAAGTGCACATTCATTATAGAAGACTTGGACAATACAGGGAATGGAGGAAAAATCAAATTACATCAAATCCGGTCATTGAGTCAATTGCTACTTTTCCCCAGGAGGAAATTTTTATGCCATGAAGTACTAGGGTTGTATAAAACCTTTCCAGATCACTTTATAAAACTTGTTTTATACACTTGTATTTAGTATTTACATAGTGGATTCAGCAGAAGGTTGATGTTGACAGTGTCAGTCTGAGAGGACTGACCAGGAGTACTTTTAGTGTTCAGGGAATAGTAATACTTACCTTTACCCTTAACTAATATGTGATGTAATCTTTTAGTTAGGTTTAAGTTTGAGTACCTCTACTTGGACGACACTGGGCACACTCCTGCGTTTTTGTATATGTTTTCTTGGGAGTGTTACAGATTTGACTGACATCCTGTATATATAATACTTTTAAAACAGTTAGTTAAATGCTTGGTCATTAATGCCATAAATTATTAGATATACTCTTACTCAACTGGATGTGCAGTGTCAAGGAGCAGTCATTTGTCATTATTTGGGACACTGACACCCAGTCTTGGAATATTGGAATGCCTATTTTGCAAGATCTGGTTCCACTCCCATATGCTGGGTGAGGTTGGATCACTTCCACATATGTGGTATACCTGGCTTGAATTCCTACCTTAGTTTTCCTCACCATCATCTCCCTAGACCCACAAGTAGTGTGATTTGCATATACATTAAGTAGTCGAGTTAACACCCTGGGGCCCAGCCATCTAATGCCCAGCAGTAGAACTAACGCTTGACAGCAGAGACGGTTCTACCTGCCGTTAGCAAGACATTCAGTGTGTGTATATTTGACATAGGTACATAGTGATGGAACAAGGACAGGCGCCTCAGCCACTTTAGGTTTCTGTGACCCTTACCTTCTCTCAAGGGACCAATTGAGTCTCTCAATGTGGTGTTCTCCACCCCACCCCCTGCATTATTCCCCATGTTTGGAAGCCAGGGGGCCAAAACTTGAAAAAACTTGTATGGAGAAGGTTACCTCTGTTTACTGCCCCCCCCACCCCTAGTGCACCTAAGATATAAAAAGGTCCAGCCTATTGGGGTCTGGGCACTCTGCTGTGTATTGTGTGTGTGTGTGTGTGTGTGTGCGCGCGCTTGTGCTTGTGTGCTAGCTGTTGGTCACCCATCTCTGCGGATTTGTTTTCTTTGGATAAGCTTTGTCTGGCTGTGAGTTCGTATTCTGTCTTTTCTCTGATCTGCACCCTTTTGCTTATATTTGGTGCCCCGTGTGAGAAATAGAGGGAAGGGCCAGCATCTTGTCCCAATCTGCCGATCTCGTATTCTCTGGGTGAGAGCTGTGACCCCCCCACCCTTCATCTGGACAAATCCTTCCCCTTTTTAGTGTCTCCACCCACCCCTAACCTTCTCTTTCCTACAATCTCCTTTTTCCCTTCTGACCTGGAAGGCCCTGAGAGACGCCTCTCCAGAACATTTTCTCACTCCCTCTTGCACTTCTCATTTGGAGCGAATTCACAGCCAGAGCCTTTGCCTGATCTCATCGCTGCATGCCCACATCGGACCTAGTTCTCAGCCCATCAGATTGGTAAGAGAGGTCACTCTCTCCTCAGGCATGCTGGGGCGATGCTCGTGACCAGTTCATCCCCCCCTCGGAGGGCTTGGGTGTTTAGTTGGTTTCTATCGCTGCCTCCTGTTAGAGGACTCAGGACTTAGGTGCTCGGTTGAGGTGATTTTTTTCCCAGGGAAACCCTGCTAGAAGAACCTCTTCCCTCAGACCGTAGTTTGCTTAATCCATGGGTTCCAAATTTCAGCTCCCCTCTGGCCTGCCTCTGCAGACTTGCACAAGCTGGGCCTGAAGGGGGAGACAAAGCCAAAGCGATTATTCCACCTCAGCACGAATTTGGTGTTGTTTTTTTTTTTTTTTTTTTGTCTCAAAATTCTCCAAGATTTTAATAACTTCACACAGAGAAAAGGCAAATGGTCAGAAGCTCCTATTCCAAGCCCTTTTCCTCCATTGGGGTCAACGTTGCTCACTCTAATTTCTCATGGAGGAAGAAGGCCTGGAGCCACCCCTTAAATCGTCAGCCTGCCCACCCCTCCTTTCTCCCACACCTGAGAAGCTGGCCTTTCAGGAACACAACCCTTTGCTCACTCCATTCCCCCTCTTTCTCTGGTGCCTCCTTTTCCCTCTCCACTGGCAACAAGGAAAGTTAGCACCCTTCCAGCCTCTTCTCCCCGGAATTCTCTTTATCCTGCTCTTCCTGAGGGAGATCAAACTCTCTGTAAGCTCTCCGTCCCTCCCTCATATCCTCCTCTCTGAGATCCTGGCCCGGGAGTGTGACCCTCCTCCCTGCCCACCCCAGGGTCCTCCCAAGCGTCCATCTGGTGATTCCTGTCTGGCCAACCCACCTGATTCCCCTTCATTAAGCCCCCCTGAGGTCAGCTTTTCTAATTCCAAGACCAAAAACCAGAGAAACACTTGGAATCTCCCCTAGAACCCTCGACTTTCCCTTCCACTGTTCTCTCAGGGATGCTGCAGCCTCTGGACCATGACCCTCTCCTTACCCTTCCCCCTGTCTGGCTCTTCCCCACTCCTGTCACTGGCAGCCAAAACTGGCTCTTTCCTCTCTTTCTGATCTCTCCTCTCCAGTCTCCTCTGCCAGTCCCTCCCCCTGGATGTAGAAAGATAGTGTAAAGGCTAGCAGAATGTGTATTGGCTCTGGAAAGCTCTGCACCTGAGACATGCCAAGCTCCAAAGACAATGCACTGTAAACTTCAACTAGGAGCCTTTCTCACGTGTGCCCACCTTCTCAGGGTCCATGTGGTGCTCAGCACCTCCCCCAACAAGAGCTTAAGAAAGGACTCTGCCTGCTGCTCAGATGCAATGAAGCCTGACTTCAGCACCACCACCCACACTCCCACATGCCACCCTCTGTCCCACAAGCTAAGCCCCTGCTCTCTTTACGGTTCCCCCCTTTCTGTCCTAATTAAAATAGTCTTCTCTACCCGTCGCTTCCCTCCTCCTATGAACCCGAAAATCCTGAAACTTAATGTAATGGAGCTGCATCTCACACTGCTGCTCTCACATCTAAATTCTCTCTTGCACAAAGACAGAACCTCTTTTCCAGCCATCTCTAATAATATGTTTCGCAGAGCTATCAAAACAAAACAAAACAAAACAAAACAAAAAACAAAAAAACTGAGGAGCAGGGGTGAGTCCTGAGCAACTGTGTTCCAAAGAATGCTCCATGCCTAGTCGCCTTCCATCTTTTCCCCTCCCTTGTCTAGTGGCAGACAAAAATCTCTCTGCTAGTAACAAACTGTTCTGTCACTCTCCTGTACTGTGTCATATGTGTGCATGTATTGTATGTCCACATGGGAAAATTTATTAACAGCTCTCTGTTTCAATTGGGTTACACTTGTGTTAGACATTTGAGAAGTATTTCCAACTATATGTACTCTTAACATTGGTTGAAGGCATTGGACCTTTCGGTAAATGTTTTCATAAGTTATTTGACAGCTGAAATGTTTGCTAAGTTTTCACGGGATTTTAAGTTATTGACAGTAAGCAGTCTGGAAATCTGACTTGTTCCCTCATTTCTCTAGTCTCTTCAAGATGGGGAACTGATTCTATTCTGCAGGACTCCCCATCAGGGTGTACAGTTTGATCTTCAGACCTTATATTAGACAGTTTCGATAGGGTGGTCTCAAGGTTTTGATCTTACATAGAAGAACATAGCTCTCCTCATTGGCATCATCTTACCTCACAGGAAGAATATTGTCGTAATATGCCTGTGACCGTAGATTGCTAGCTCAGGCCACCAAAGATTAGCGACGGGATTGAGCGCCCCCTTGGCTGCCATTCCTAAAGGCTGCTTCTGGGTTCTACTTTAACAGAGACCAGGAGAAAGAGGAGCGAGTGAGGCAGCAATAGCAATGTAAAGTTAGGTGGCAGGCCAGTTAATGGCCACTTTACACCATGATCTGCCATCAAGGAGACCCAGCCAGGCCAGTCCACCCTTGAATGGCACCTGTTTAGGAAATGAGGGGTCAGGGCATTGGGCAAGTAGCTGTCATGAAGAGCCCTGTCGGCTGTGACAAGAGCCAGGCCACTGGAAAACGGAACTGCCCTCGGGGTTGAAGGACTCCTGGGTCAGAACCGCAGACCCTGTTGGCCCCAGGCTAAAAAGCGTTTCCCTCTGCCCAGCTCCCAAAGTAACCACCGCCATCAGGAGGACAGCCTCGGGTCAGCACCAATCAAGGCAGATGCCACCTCTTCAATACTAACTTCCTATTCAGGCCAGCCCTCCTCCCCGGCCAACAAGGGTAATGGAAGTCAACGGGGTGTCTTCCCCAAGGGGGTTCCCATCTCCCTTGCTATGTCTCATCCAGGGCTACATGTGAAGAGACAGGCAGGTCTGGACCTCACAGATTCCTTGGCCATGCCTTAAAACACACCTGCTTATTACTGAACCCCTTCTGTCAGTTTCCATTTGCATCTCAGTAGGAAAACTCCCTCCTTTCTTAGATCCTGTAACAATGACTGTGTCCTGTGGCTTACACCTTGTGTTTCTAATCTGCTTGTTAGACACCCTACACATGGAGTGGTCAGGCATAAACCTGTCTTCGCATTAACTGGACAGGACTCTTTCTTTCCTATATCCCCCATTGTCCTCATTTTGGCATCGTTCCCACCATGGGCAATGTTTCTGATTTGTCTTTTTATCCTCGTAATCGTTAGCTGCTATTCCTACCATGTACAACATGTACATGTTTCAGAAGCCCTTACAGGAGGCTGTGACTGCTGTATCTCGAGCCGTCACGCAGGAGCAATACAAGGCTGCTTGCTCTCTCCTTCTCCAATCAATCTGATCCAGCGTATAGATACCCTGCCCCACGTCTACACCCCGTATCAGCAGGAAGTAGCCAGAAAGAAACCAGCGCCCCGCTTCCTTATCTATACTCAAAATCAGGATTGATGGAACAAGGACAGATGTCTCAGCCATTTTAAAAAACTCCTGGTTACTCATGCCTTCTTTCAAGAGACCAGTTTCATCTCACATCCTATTGTTCTCCCCTCCACCCCCCACTGCCTGCATTGTCCCCAGGTTTGGAAGCCAGGAGGCCAAACTTGAAGAACCTGCATAGAGATGCTCGTCTCCACCTGCTACCACCCACACCCACCATTAGCCCACCTAAGATTTAAAAAGGCCCTTCCTGCTGGGGTCTGGGCCGTCTGCCACGTGTTCAGTCTGTGTGCTCGCTGGCAGTTGGTCCAACTCTGGGAGTTTCTTTTCTTTGACTAAGTTTGATCTGGCTGTGAGTTTGTATTGTGACTGCTGTGGATCTGCACCCTTTCCCCTGCATTTGGTGCCCAGTGTGAGGAGGCACTGCTCTGTTTAGTCTTTACTTCAGTGTTTGTATGACAATATGTCAGAAACAACCTGACGCTTGGCAGCTTCTGCAAGGTTCTGGCCTGTTCTGCAGTCTGTTTGGTGTGGGGAGCAACCCGGACTGGACTGAGTTACTGGAATTAAGACTTATTCTATGCATCTGCTCTCCCACAATATGGCGCTGGGAGAGGAGAAAACAGCTTCTACGCAGCTGCCTCTTGCCAACTTGAGTGATGACCTCCAGGAGCCAATCCTGCTCCTGATTGGAGGAGAGCAGCGTACTTGGCGTGTGGGCAGCCGAGTTGGGATTGGCGGAGGAGGACTATAAAAGAGGAGAGAGACAACATGCACCAGGAACATCTAAGGGGAACATCTGAGGGAACACCTGTGCAGCCCCCGAGAGAGCCGGCCGGCGGTGTGCCGCTCCCCCACGAAGACGGGGAGCGACATAATGGTGCCGTGACTCGGATATGAAGCCTAGGCAAGGCTTAGTGTCGTTCCTCCATGAAGACGGGGAGCGACATAATGGTGCCGTGACTCGGATATGAAGCCTAGGCAGGGTTCTGTGTCGTTCCTCCACGAAGAGGGGGAGCGACAGTTTGGTGTGTGTGTTGGGGGGGGGGGCGGTGCTGATAGTCAAAAAGCAGACTAATACTAGTAAAAATATGTTTCTCTGGGGTGTTTTGGATAGGATGCAAAGTGATGAAAAAACTTTTTTGCACTTAATGGTTGGGTTTTGAAAAATGGTTTTTTGGTTTTATTTATTTAAAAGACATAAAGGCACAGTACAGATAGTGACAGAGTGACGGGGGCCTGGGGTTCTTCCATCCACTGGTTCGCTCCCTAAATGATTGCCATTGCCAGGGCTCGCCAGAGCAAAAACCTTGAGCCTGGAATTCCATTGAGGTCTTCCGTGTTGGTGGGAGAGCTCGACTATAGAGACATCTGCTGCCTTGCTGGGCACATTAGCTGGAGGCTGGATCAGCAGTGGAACAGCTGGGACTCGAACCAGTGCCCGTATGGGATGCTGGCCTCACAGGCGGCGGTTCATCTGCTGTGCCTCAGTGCTAGCCCAAGTGAGGAGCAGGTTTGCAGACAGTTTCCGGGTTCATGGGATTATCTACCTGTTGATTGTGAAGAGATGCATTCTGGTTTGGGATGGCTAGGGAAGTAGGAATGTAGAGTGAGATAAGTTGAAAGGAGTAGGGTTCTCTGTGACCTTCTGCCTTCTCCTGAGGTTTTCTGCTCGTTTCTGTTCCTGCTGTCTCTTGGCCCTTGGATAATCAAAAGCATTTGTGTTTAAGGCTGAATACACAAGTACCTGAATCTGTTATCATGAGACACTGAATTGACAAAGGCTACCGAGTGTTCATGCACGCAATTTCCCTTTTTAAAGCTCTAGGATTATTGATTTAAGTTTCACATGGTTTTTAAATAGAGTGTGTATGACTTTAGTTAATATTTTAGCCCTCCAAATGTCCCATTTAATTGGATCTGGACTAGTTTTATACATGCCCGCATGTAAATTTTTAAGCTTTGCTAGTTTGTTCACAGTGCATAGATTCTCACGCAGAGTTGTCATTTTGTTACCCAAGCCTAAATGTAATTTAGGTTTTAATTTGTCTCCTATTTAAGCCCAGATCTACTTTCGTTAAATCTAATTTCATGGCTTTTCCCAATTATCATATTCTTTTTATCTCTGATAAAATGAAATTTAATTGTGAAAACTGAAAGGTTTTGAAAAATAGTCACATCTTTAGATGGCACAGAGATCTCTGCCCATTGGTCAAAGTCTTTATATAATAAATATGTAATATAAAGCTTTTATATTGACTTCTACTTGATCTGCATTTTTCTTACAAGTACAATAAACTTTCTAATGTACTTGGTTTCATTTTTTGCTTACGAAGCTTTATGTGTCCTGCCTCTGTGTTTGCATAAGTGTTTGTAACTTTTTGTCACTCATTGACTGAAGCTATATTTGGGGAAATGCCTGAAGAATGGCTTCCTTGTTGTTAAAATTTTATTCATTTTGGCCGGCGCCGCGGCTCACTAGGCTAATCCTCCGCCTTGTGGCGCTGGCACACTGGGTTCTAGTCCCGGTCGGGGCGCCGGATTCTGTCCTGGTTGCCCCTCTTCCAGGCCAGCTCTCTGCTGTGGCCATGGAGTGCAGTGGAGGATGGCCCAAAGTACTTGGGCCCTACACTCCATGGGAGACCAGGATAAGTACCTGGCTCCTGCCATCGGATCAGCGCGATGCGCTGGCCGCAGCGCGCCGGCCGCGGCAGCCATTGGAGGGTGAACCAACGGCAAAGGAAGACCTTTCTCTCTGTCTCTCTCTCTCTCTCTGTCCACTCTGCCTGTCACAAAATTAAAAAAAAAAAGATTTATTCATTTGAAAGGGAGGATTACAGAGAGGCAGAGAGATTGAGAACGCTGGTTCATTCCCCAAAGGGCTGCAGTGGCCAGAGCTGTGCCGGTCCAAAGCTGGGATCCAGGGTTTCTTCTGGTCTCCCGTGTGGATGCAGGGCCCCGAGGATTTTAGCCATCTTATACTGCTTTTCCAGGTCATAGCATAGAGCTTGATTGGAAGTGGGACAGCCTGGACTCAAACCAGCACCCGTGGGGGATGCCAGCACTGCAGGCGGCGGCTTTACCAGTTTTGAAACAGCGCGGGCCCCGGGAATGGTTTCTTGAATTACGTGTGTGTGTGTGTGTGTGTGTGTGTGTGTTTGTGTGTGTGTATGAATAATAGAGCAAGGTTTTTAATCCACTGATTGACTCGCTGGATGACCACAATGGCCAGGCCAAAGCTAGGAGCCAAGAACCCAATCCAGATCTCCCACATGGATGGCAGGAGTCCAAGCACCGGGGTTGTCTTCTGCCCTCCCAGGTGCATTAGCAGGGAGCTGAATCAGAAGCCAAAGAGCCAGGATTCAAAACCTTAAGTCCCATATGGGAAGCTGGTGTCCCAAATGCAGCTTAACCCTCTGAACCACACCTCCAGATCCACTCAGATTTATCCAGTATCAGACAGAATCTACTTTGTATTACTGATCATTAATCTCCTTTTCACACAACATTTGCACTAGTAATGTCTCAGCAAATGCTGATAAATTGGTGTTTGGAAAGCAATTTGGAAATAGATCTCAAGAATGCAAGGTGCAAAAGGAAGATTGAGCCAAGGGATCAGAAGATTGTTTCTCAGGTCCATAATTTATATCCTGCAAGAAAGTAGAATTAGCAGACAACAGGTATGCCCATGTGTTACGGAGTAACCCTTCCATGTTGTCTGTTGGCAAGGGTTTTTCATGAGGGGCTTTTCCATGAGCTTTCTGAAGTTCACATGCATGGATTTAAAAAATAAATTGCACCTGCAAGTGGCCCCAAGTGATGACCTGATTGGCAACAACCAGGAGAGTCAAGATATAAGTTTGAATCAAAATGTCATCACCAACAGCCGTACATCAACTCCCAAGAGAATCATGTTAAGAAAAAGACTCAATTTAAGCTCAAGTCCTAGTCCAAAACTGATTAACGAAAAGGTGAATTGCTCAGGAATGAAACCAGAAGCATGCAATATATTTCAATATGTGAAAAAAATTGCACCAAAGTAAATATGTAAATGTCATTTTCCACAAACTTCAGCAAATACTCTTGTACTTTTAATTGTTTTAATCTTTGTTGGAACATAAGCTCTCTGAGAAGGCAGAACATTTTGTTTTGTTCAACAGGGTGTTAGAAGTGCCTAGCACATAGTGTGTGCTCATAAACATCTGTCAGCTTTATTGAAACACAGAATTAGCCCCAAGCCTCGCGTTAAACACAGTTAGTTAGATGGTTCTATATTGAAAAACAGTGCAGTCCTAGGTGCAGAAAGAAATTTGTTCCAATTTTCTAATCTCGTGTAACAAGTCATCCCAGACGTTGTGGTTTAAATGGTACTTATTAATTTCCCAGTATTTGGGGGATGGCTGGGTGGTTCTTACTTGGAGTTCTTGTGTGTATAGTCTGGTGGTGGCTGGGCTGATGGTTCCTTCATCATGAGGCTGTTGAAAGCTGGCAGAAAGTAACCATTTCTTCCTCCAGGTGGTGTCTCCACTTGGCTCACTTCTGCTTCCTCACAACATGGGCAGTAGGAGTGATTTCTTACACCATAGCTGGATCCCCATAGAGCCAGTGTTAGGAGAGGCCCAGGTGGCAGCTGTCTTGCTGCCTTAGAAGCCTTAAGATCATTTATGCATGTTCCAGGAAGGAAAGGATTCATCTACTCACAGGATGTTAAACTCATGATGTTATTGACAAAGTGACCTTCTGAACAGAATGCCATGGAAAATATGGAGCAAATAGTGTTGAACGGTAATTAAGAGTGAAACGGTGTGTCTGGTTAGGTTGCCTTAGGCAAGCCCTGACTTCACCATACACCAGTTCTCTTTGACACATCTTGGCCATTTCAGGTTCAGTTTCTCACCCATAATAATGAATAAGCCCATTCAAATTGCATCGTTAGATTATTCTGCCATTAGGCATGTTTTGGTGGAACATTTTGAGACTCTTTGTAAAAGGAACATGGAAGCTAACATAATCAAACTAATTTGGAATATTGTTTTTCTTGTCACTTTGACGACTAAATAACTCTAAAAGTGGAATGAACCAGTGATTGGTTGGTCTTAAGTTTTAGGAATGTAGGGAGATGATCCTTCTTGTCTTTGGCCTTGGGTGCATGCATTATGGTGCAAAAATGCTGCAAAATCATCCCATCCCTGACTTTCTTGAAGTTTACTATTAGATAAATTTATTACAGATCAGTCCTTACTGATATTTAGATCTCTGTTCTTTAATGCTAGAAGTGTACTCCTCAGTGAGCCTGAAGAAAATTCTACTTCTTTGCAATGAATTCTGCTACCACTCCAGATTCATCCTGTTAGCCATCTGATGCAACGTTGAATGAGTTTTCTGAATCAATGCTGGTTTCTTGGAAGCCAAACCATGTAAAGGCTTTCAAAGTTAGAACCTGTACCTATTGTTCTTATGAAGCCAGGCAGGGTCCGTTGATTGGCTTCTGGATAAGTGAAAGTGAAGAATTTGGAGATTGCTTTTGGGACCATTTCCTAATCTTATGCTGAAGCATCAGTTCTGTTTGTCCTAAGGTTATTTCAGGTAGTTAATAGATCTGCCTTCTCTTCATTTCACTTGATCTTAGACAGCAAGGCATTCTGATTGTTGAGCATTACTGTGTTTTTATCTTTTTTCTTGTTATCTCTACATTCTTCTGTAATGATGGAGTGTCAGAAGAGGCTCACCGAAATAAAAATCAAAGGACTGTTTTCATTTTCTAGTACTACCTTGTAGATCGTCTGTTCACATAACCATCAGTATTCCACCTTCTTCTTGGCATATTATGAGGGAACCATGAAAGGTTTTAAAAACTCATAAGAGCATTCAAGTGCAAGTCATTCTTAACAATGGAAAGGAGATAGATGTTGTTGTTTTCCAGTTCTGAAGAAGGTAGACTTCCAAAATGTTTAAGGTGTGCTGGGAATATTATAGGAGATGAAGAATGACTTTTCTGCACCTGGTCGTGAATGTTTTTCAGACCAAGGATGTGATTTCTGTTCCTCCTGCCTCGTTCTTTTAAATGCTGTAGTCGTTTTCAGTCTTTCTCAGTGAATGTTCTTACTCCCATCTCCCCATACGTTCCACCCAGTATCCGTGTTGACCCACATTTTTTTGCCTTTAAAGAGAGTTACCATCAAGGAGGATGAGCAGACCAGAGTCATTGTTGTGGCCAGATTCATGAGGAGTGGTAGGAATCTAAATGATAATTGTGTACACACAGGTCACCATGGGTGCCTTGTGAATAGTATTTCCAATGTGGAATGAAGAGCATTACAGTCTTTTGATAGAACACAACACAACCAGAGTACTCAGATACAGTTGTCTGTAGAGATTCACATGTGGGAACTTACCACAAGAAGTGGTAGAAAAATGTGACTGCAAGGTCTTAGTGTAGGCTTTGAAAGTAACGTTCACAGTCATTTCAGTGTTGCTGATGGGAAAATTACTCATGAGGATACGCAGCATTTAGAATGAGTATTTTATAAAACCTAGTAACTCAAATTTCGAGACAATTTGTGATGCAGGAGTCATTCCAAGTATTATATTGTCGTTGTCCATTCATGGAGACGTGCATGGAATCAGGAGCCTGAAAAGAGTGATGGTCTCTTTAAGATCCTTCAGTGGGGCAACCAAACTTTGCTTTCATTATGGAAACAGTTGTAAAGGACAGTTTCTTACTTCCCAAATTTCGTGTCATGGGGCTTCTTATTCATGTCAGTCATGAACTCTGGGAAGTGACAACAATCCCAGTTGTGAGTAAAAGGCCCATGGAAGTGACACAGATTTGGGAAAGCCGAGAATTTGTTTGGAAGTTGAGATAAAGAATGGACTCTGGGTATATCAGATGTTTCATACTTTGTTTTTAAAAACAGAATAGTTAACGTGTTTGTAGGAATAGATAGCATGTGAGGATTCAAACTTGACAACACACGTTAGATGTTTTTGTAAAAGCTGCTTTGGTTTTCAGTCGTTTACTCTATTTCACTGCCTTTCCACTCTTGTAAATTAACTATTCAACTGCTACACAGTCTTTATAACTTTATGTTTTACATAATTATAGTCTGTGCTGCTTCATAGTAAGACTGTACTCCACCCAAATTAGAAGCAGTCGAAGAAATTAATTCAATAGCAGTCAAATTCACGTAAGTGAATGCTGGAGGCTCAAGGATGTGTAAGTACTGATTTGGCAACATCTAATGCTGGAGGTTCAAGGATGTGTAAGTACTGATTTTGTGCTGCTGGCACAAAACTTCTCTTTATTTGTATTATTAGAAGGATATAGTATAAGTCTTTGTTAATGAAATCCTCAGAAAGGAGGTGATTAAATAGAACTAAGTACTTCCTCAACATACATACCACTTACTTGCTGATCGGTATCGGGAAATACTGAAACTGGCTTCTCATGAAACTTTTGGTCCCGCGGAACAAGGTCTTGTAGGTCCATCTTATTAAAGATTTGTTTAGTTGAAAGGCAGAGTTGACAGGGAGATCTTCCATCTGCTATTTCACTCCCCAAATGTCCACAATGGAAAGCGTTAGGCCAGGCCAAAGGCAGAAGCCTGGAACTGCATCCGGGTCTCCCAAAGTGGTGCATGGACCCAAACACTTAGGCCTCATCAACTGCTTTCACTGGCAGATTAGCAGGGAGATGGAATGAAGTGGAGCATTGGGACTCGAACCTGTGCTCACATGGGATGCTGGCATTGTGGGCTGCGGCTTAACTGACCGTGCCATAGTGCCAGGTCATATCAGGCCCATTTCTAAAACATTGGAGATCTTTTGGGAAGATCACTTCGGTCAGACCTGCTCGGTAAAGCAATCCCAACAGAGTTCCTTTCCTCTGCTGCTTCACTGCTCGACTGCCTGCAACTGCTGGGGCTGGGCCAGGCCAAAGCTAGGAGCCGGGAACTCAGTCCAAGCCTCCCACGTTGGAGGAAGGGAACCAGATGATTGAGTCAACATCTACTGCCTCCATGTGTGTGCATTAGCAGGAAATTGAATCGAAACTGGTGCTTGGTCATGTATGGAATTTGGATTTCAAACCAGGATTTGGTTCCCAACTGCATCACGTACTCAAATCTGTCATTAAAAATGTTGTAATCTGTGTATGCCTTCATTCTCCTTCTGTTTTCTCCGTTGCAGCCTTACACTTCTAGTCATCTACGAGACCCTCATCCACCCAGTTTCCACCATTGCACCACCATCCCTCCTACTTCAACCTACTTGAGGGCCTACATACTTGCCTCCCACTCTGTCCTCTCTGTATATCCTCCCATTCCTTCTGGCCCACCACGTTGGACTCACTTTCCTCGTAACCTCGAACCCTTGGGGAGAGCCTCAGGTGGCCACTGGGCTCACAGTCCAAGAATGTCCAGAAGATTCTACTTGTTCTTCCTTCCTCATTGTACCCCCCACCCCATCCCAGCTTAGGTGGCAACTAAGGCAGGGATGCCTGTGCCTACCCATCTGCCAAGACTCCCTGTAGCACCTGCTCCTCAGCTGTCTACCTGGCCAGCCTGCACCCTTCCTTGGAGCTCTAGAGCCCCTCAGACCAGGATGGTTTCAGGCCCTTGCTGGGTGGGAGCTCATCCACCTACCCCTCTGGATGGGCAGTGGTTGTAGGTTTTGAGGCCACAGTGCATTTGGTATTATGTACTAGGAGCATAAGGACTACTAGCTGCATGGAGCTGAGGTCAACAGTGGGCTCCCAGCCATGTCCACCTTCTCAGTGGCCCCATAGCCGTGTATGGTGGCATCTCCAGCAATACACCGCCCCTCCCATCAGTGAGCAGACAGCCTCACGGGCTCCTGAGGGACCACGGCCACCAGCAGGTATGGTCTCTTATGTTTATTTATCTCTCTCTCTCTCTCTCTCTCTCTCTCTCTGTGTGTGTGTGTGTGTGTGTGTGTGTGTGATTTTTTTAAAAATAAGCATTAGTTGATGCTAAAACAGAGAAGGGAATGGTTGTTTTTCTGTCTTAAAAACTGTTCAAAAGAGAAAGAAGAAAACAGGCATGTACCAGTTCAAACAAGAACAGATCCCATAGATGGATCAATCCCTGTATTCCTGCAACTCCTGGAACATGACCAGGCTGAATCTGAGAACCAAGGCTTTGAAGCACAGTTCAGGTCTCCCAAGTGGGCAGATGTGAGATAACTACTGGAGTCAGCATCAGCTGTCTCACTGGAACCATGTTTGTAGGAAGCTGGAATCCCAGGATGAAACCCAGAATTAAACCCAGGCACTGTCTTATTGGACCTACATAGGCCTCTTCCTAGCCTCTTAACTGTTTGGCTAACCGCTGCAAGGATGGTTCCCCTCTTCTTTGTCCCCTTCGTGCATGCCTGTAAGGAATGAGTTCCTTACATTTTCATCCTGTAGTTACTAATTCAGTAATGTGCCAAGTACTTTACTGCTGTATTCTATCATTCTAATAATTTTCAAGATTTCTTCCATAAAAAAGGTTAAAAAGTGGAAGAAAGGAATCAGTTAAGGTTTTAAAATTTAATAAAAGAACAAAAGTGTGACTGCACTGAACATTGGCCAAATATATGATTCCAAGGTGAATGTGGATGCCTTTCTTGTCCTAATGAAACTGAAACAGTTGGGGCTGTCCTTTTGTTTGTACAACTTAGATTTGAGAGGCTGATGCCTGTGTCCTCAAAGTATGACATTTCAGTTGTCAAATGTAGCTACGCAAAGATTTCAGAAAATGATAACCTCGGGGAGTAGTAAATATGTGTGTCCCTGACAGCGGTTTCGTTTAGTTGTGTTTTGATGAGTGGAAACCATACATGAAAGTTCATTGCAGGAAATAACTTATGATATCCTTGCTTTTAGTAACATACATATAAAGTAATGGAGATTTGATTTATGGTAACGATTCTACAATCATATATGTGGGCCTGACCTCTTTGATTTAAGCAGCTACTGCATAGAGATGCAAGCACCTTCATTGAAGCATTGAAGTTAAAAGTCATGTTAGTATTCTTGTCTGCCACTTCTTAAATATATTCCTTTCTCTGTTGTGCCTGTGTAGTTATTGCACAGAGTGGGAGAAAATGATTTAGAAAGTGTTTCTTTTAGTTTCTGAAAGACAGTGTGTATAATTGTTGTCATTTCTTTGAATATTTGGCATAATTCACCTCTAAAACCATCAGGGAGTAGAGAGCTATCTTTCAGAAGATTTTGCCAAACTAAAAATTCTATTGCTTTGATATTTATAAGAATCATTAATTCATTTCATCTTGTTTAAGCTTATAGTTTATAGCTTTCAGGGAAATGTATTATTTCAGATAAAGTGTTAAGTACATAAAGCTCAGCAGAATTTTAGCTCACTGTCTTTCTTAAAAATATTTATTTATTTATTAGAAAGTCAGAGTTACAGAGAGATCTTCCATCTGCTGCTTTACTCACCAGATGGCCACAACGGCCAGGGCTGGACCAGGCTTGAGCCAGGAGCTTCCTCTGGGTCTCCCACGTGGGTGCAGAGGTGCAAGCACTTGGGCCATCTTCCACTGCTTTCCCAGGCCATAGCAGAGAGCTGGATCAGAAGAGGAGCAGCTGGGACCCAAACCATCACCTATATGGGATGCCAGTGTTGCAGGCAGCTTTACCTGCTACACCACAGCACTGGCCCCACTTATTATCCTTCTAATGTATATGTGGTGTGTGGCACCTCCATAATTTGTCTTCTCTTTTTCTTTATCATTGCAATAAAGATATATCAGTTTTGCTGACGCAGTTTTTGTGTTCACTAGTTTTTTGTTTTGTTTTCAATTTTAATCTGTTTCACTCTTTGACATATTAGTTGCTCCCTTATGCTTGGCTTAGTTTATTTTGCTGTTCTTTGTTATTTTTTTAAACTAAAAATTATTGTTGAATAGATATCTTTCTTCTCTTCTAATAAATGCCTTTATTGCTATGAATTTTACTCCAAATACTGCTTAAGTTGCATCTGTATAACTCTGATACATCTGCATTTTAAATTTTTTAAAGTTATATCCTTTTCTAATTTATCTTGAGACTTCCTCTTTGACTTAGGGATTTAGAAGTGTATCGTGGGGCCAGCACTGTGGCCTAGCATGTAAGGCTGCCACCTGCAATGCCAGCATCCTATATGGGCACCGCTTTGAGTCCCGATTGCTCCTTTTCGTATCCAGCTTTCTGGATGGGCTATGTCCTTGGGCCCCTGCACCGCATGGGAGACCTGGCTCCTGGCTTCAGATTGGCTCAGCTCTGGCTGTTGCTGCCAATAGGGGAGTGAACCAGTAGATGGAAGACCTCTCTCTCTCTCTCTCTCTCTCTCTCTGCCTCTCCTTCTCTCTCTATGTAGCTCTGCCTTTCAAATAAAATAAATAAATCTTTAAAAAAAGGAAGTGTGTTATTTTACACCAAGATTGGAAGTTTTCCAGCTATCTTTGTAGTATTAATTTCTAACTTAATTCAATTTACATCTAATAACATTCTTTATAGCATTTAGTTTCTTTTAAAAAAATTTGAAAGTCTGTTTTATGATGAAGAAATGGACTACATTGGTGAATTTCCTTATGGACTTAAAAAATGGGTCTTCTGTTATTTTTGGGTGCAGTATTCTAAAAACATCAGTTATACCCATTTGATTGAAAGTTTGATGCAATTCTTCAATATCCTTGACTGATTGTCTTCTAGTCCTATCTGTTACTAACTGATGCATCAACAGTTACAAATAAAATTGTAAATATTTCTATTTCTCTTTCGATTTTCGTCAACTTTGCATAGTGAAGTTATGTTGCTATGTAATATGCATGTAGAATCATTTTATTGTTTTTTTTTTAATTGCACCTTTGGGCAACATGCCATGACCCTTCTAACTCCTTCTAATTTTCTCTGCTCCAAATTGTACTTTCTCTAGTATTAATACAGTCGTTCAAATTTTTTGGATTAATGTTGCACAGGATGTATTTATTTACCCCTTTACTACTTTATCTATTTCGATGTTTTTGAAGTAAGTTTGTCATAGACAGCATTAGGAGGGGTCATTTAAAATAAAATCCTTTCTGAAAATTTCTCTCCTTCACTTGCTGTGTTTAGGCTAGCTGCATTCAACATACTCATTGATAGTTTTGGATTTAGCCCAATTTCATCATCTGTTTTTTGACATTGAACTCCTTTATTTCAGTTTCTCCTTTCTTGCTGTCAGGTGACTTGCATGGTTTTTCATTCCATTTTAATTTATCAGTTGTGATGTATACATTATCTGTTTCTATAGATTGTTAGTGATTGCCCTCAGAAGTATAACACACACTTTCTTTTTCATAGGCTCGTAACAGTTTTGCCGTATCAGGGAGAAATTTTACCATCAGGTAGGTCCTTTCTTTTCTCTTCTGTGTCATAGTTTTCTTACATATTCCACATATACCAACAATCCACATTAAAAATTCATCAGGTGAATGCTATAATTTTTGGTTCAATCATTGAATCAATTTTGTTTTAAAAGATTTATTTATTTTACTTGAAAGTCACAGTTATACAGAGAGAGAGAAGGAGAGATCAGAGAGAGAGAGAGAGAGAGAGAGAGGTTTTCCATCCTTCCATCCCCTGGTTCACTCCCCGAGGGCTGCAATGGCCAGAGCTGCCCCAATCTGAAGCCAGGAGCCAGGAGCTTCTTCCAGGTCCCCCATGTGGGTGCCGGGGCCCAAGGACTTGAGCCATCTTCTACAGCTTTCCCAGGTCATAGTAGAAAGCTGGTCGGAAGTGGAACAACCGGGTCTCAAACCAGTGCCCATATGGGATGCTGGCACTGTAGGAGGCAGCTTTATCTGCTATGCCACAGCGCCGGCCCCCATTGAATCCATTTTAAAAACCTATTGGGGCCAGCACTGTGCTGCAGTGGGTTAAGTCTCAGAGAACGTGGCGGTGAGACGGTGTCACTAGTCAGGGTTAGGGGCCTTGGAACTCTTTCCTCTCCTGCAGTGGAAGGCTGTGTCTTTAACTGTCAGTGTGATGACATCCGCCTTCCCAGAATGCACCTGTCACATCCGGGTCCAGGATGCGTGCTCGCACCCCACAGGTTCCTGGAGCCAATCGGAGGGCGCACCAGCTGGAAGGAGCTGCACCTCCAGCGCGGATGAAGGCTGCTGTTTTCTCTCTTGCTCCGTGGAGCGCTGCACGCCCAGAGCCAGGGACCGCTTGTGCGTGCTATTCCCAGTGCAGAGCCGTCCACCTTGGTGCTTTCCTGCTCTCTATCTCTGACGAGTGCACGGACCACCCCAACCATAGGTACCATTTTCGTTTTTTTCTCTTTCTCTTGTCCACGGGCAGTTCCTTGGCCCGCTCTTGTTGAGCATTTCTCTGTGTGGGGCAGCCCATCCTGGGCCTGAATGTGTGCGTGTGTTTCCTGGGTGCTACATAACCTCCTTCCTATTTGCACGTGGGGCCGGTCTGCATTTTGTGTTTCTGTCTTGGAAGGAGACAAGAGCCTGCACCAAATTTAATATATTCTGGGTTCTGGTTCGAGTCTCGGCTGCTCCACTTCCTATCCAGCTCCCTGCTAGTGCCCCTGGGAAAGCAGCGGAGGATGGCCCCAGTACCTGGGCCGCTACACCCACATGGGAGACAGGGGTAGAGACAGGCTCCTGGCTTCGCCCTTGGCCCTGGCCTAGACATTCTGGCCATCTGGGGAGTGAACCAGCAGGTGGAAGACCTTTCTCTCTGTCTCTCCCTCTCTAACCATGACTTTCAAATAAGTAAATAAATAAATCTTCAAAATCATTAATGTGTTCATGGCCCACATAGTAGAACTCTGAGAAGTAAGCTCATGAAGAGTGAGGAGACTTTTCCCATCCCGCTCCTCTCCAGAGCCCCTAATGGCGGTTGGGATTCTCTGCCCCTGCTGCTTTGTCTAAAATTTTGGTCCGGAGTGATTTACCCTGTGAGCTCCTTTCTCCGACCAGGCTAGGAAAAGTTTTTGTTTTTGTTTTGAGTTTGTGCAGTGTTTTTTCACTTGTTATGCATATGAACTACAAGCTCCTTAGTGTGCTGGACTAGATGCCAGCGAGGTTATTTTATGTTCATGCCTGGTAACATCTTATTGAAAGTTGGACATTGTATTAAAAACTTATGAAGGCTCAGAATGATAATCTCATTGCCCAGAGATAATTCACTCTATCATAGACCAGGCAAATAGCATGAGGGTCATAACTCAATCTTTTGGGGTGGCCCTGGCTCGAGTCTGCATTTCCTTCCTTAGAAGAGTCTGGCTTCATCTCCACCCCTAGGCTGTGGACCTCCAGGGATCCAAGTGAAAATCAGTGACGTTTACCAACGCCTCCTGATGGCTGATTCTCAGAACCGTAAGTTGGCCTCTTACTAAAATGACCAAAACCTGCACTCCTCTTTCCCATTCTTTCTTCCCCTCTACTTCTTAGTCTGTTAACCTAATGTTGTAGTAGGAAAACTGGCATCTGGTCTGCTTGTCTTTTACTGTGACCTGCTGTTCTCCGGGATTTTGGTCCCTCAAGGTCTAGATGCTGGAAACTGGCAGTTAGCCTAGTGGCTCAGATGCCCACGTCACGGTATCTAGTTTTGATTGCTGGCTCTGGCTCCTGGCTTCAGCTTCCTTTCAAGGCAGACCCAGGGAGGCAGTGATAATGGCTCAAATAATTGTTTTTTTTTTTTTTCCACTCACAAGGGAGACTTGGATGGAGATACTGGTTCCCAGCTTCATCCTTGGCTGCTGTGGACATTTGGTGAATAAACCAATGGATGGGAGTTCTCCCAGCTCCCTGAAATAAATAAACATCGCCATTGAAAAGATCTGGATGTTTTCATTGGCCCAAACTCCAGCTTTTGTTCCCCTGGTTCTGATATGTGGAAAGCTCTGCCTGGGTAATGATCTTCCCTTGGCTTCTGGTCCATTCTCTGGCTGGCTTCTCAGCTCCTTGCTTCAGACCAAAGTGGCTACTGCCAGTGGGAAGCACCTCACACCATTCTCCATGGGACTGTGGCCCTCAACTCCTGGATCTTTCAGTAGCTCCCAAATAACCTGCAACCATATGCTTTTGTTTTATGCAGTTTTTCTGGTTGTTGTTCTTGGAAATGTTGGTCTTAGTAGAAAGGGAAGACCTGGGGCAACTTACTTACGAGAAGTAAAGTTGCAGACAGTGCTCCTAGCAACTGTGAGATAAACAGAAGTGGTATAAAGAGCCCAGAGGGCAGTGTTGGCCATCCAAGTAATGAGATGACCCCTGGCTATAATTGAGGTTGTGTTTCTCTGTCCATCAGAATTGTTGGCATTCTCTTGTGTGTGGAGATGACACTACTGCCTCCTTTACCCAGAGTCATCCCTGGGAGAGAAAAGGGGGCAGCTTTCTAACAGATCATGGTCAGGTGGCCTCTTGGGCATGGGCTAGTGAGGAATTCTTGGGAAAGGGCCAAGGCAGGGCTTAACCTGTGGCCCAGGGTAGCTCCATTGTCAGTGCTGGAACCTGCTGCTAACAACTCACAAGAGCCTATGGTGTGTATATGTGTGGTCACTTTAGTACATTGTACGGGCCACGTACTCCATGGAGATCCACAGGCACTATAAACCAGGGCTTTGTTTTACGCAGATGCTGGTTGTAAAACTTGAATCAGGGAACGGCCACCCAGGAGGGATGTGTGGCAGTGGGGGTGGGGCCAGATTCAAGCCCTTTGGGTCAGTAGATACTGGGGGCTGACTCAATAATGATTGGCTCTGTGTTCATGTGTGTGTGTGTGTGTGTGTGTGTGTGTGTTATCATTTAGTTCTCACTACACCATGAAATCAGATAGTAGAGACTAGGAGAATTTCTGTTCCCTGCTTCAGTCCACATTGCAACTCGGGTCACTGTGACCCCCTTCATCTTCATCCTTAACCACAGAACCTGCAACAGTGCAGGGTGGGAGGACTGAGCCCAGGCTAGTTTCCGGTTGCTGAGGGCAGACAGTGCAGTGTGGCAGAGTCCAGGGACCCGTGTGGCCCTGAGCACACACTCGGCCCATATAAGAAGTGCAAACAGGATTCTGAGCCCAAGCAGCATGGAGAGAACAGGGAGAGATTTGAGAAAAATTGTCCTTGGTTGCTCATTGTTCTTGTACCTTGTTGTCATGCCCCTGTCCTGAACAAACCCCACGACCTGTTTTCTCTGTTTCTATACCCAGACAGTGCAGCACAGGTAATGAAAACTCGCACAACAGAGCAGATTGCGCATTCTAAATTCCTGATCACCAATCTCCAAGACAGCAGGGGTCCTACCAGAACTTGTGGGCTGACTTTTCCTTTACTATCCCTAGAAAGTTTTCACACTTTTAACGTGCGGAAGCATGCCTCTTCTCCCTCACTCAGTAATTCTAAAGTCGAACTTTCCTGTTTATTTTGCAGTATCTGTAAGTTCACGTAATGGGGTGAGACACAGTACAGACTGTATCCAGTCTCCTGCAGAACCAGCCTCTTGCAGAGTTACAGTACAGTTCCAAAGCCAGGAGACCACAATGGGCACAGCCAAGGGAGAGAATGTTTTGGACCTCACAAGACTTCACGTCACCCTCATAGAGCCACACCCATTTCCTCTGACAGGCTCCAGTCTGTCCCACAGCTCCATGACTGAGTCACATCCTGAATGTCATTTGTGTGCAGTCACACAGAGTAGGTACCCTGGGGACTGGGTTTTATCAGTCAGCATGGTTCTCTGGAGATTCCTATAGGCCACTGTGCATACCCATAGTTCCTGTAGGTCACCGTGTGTACCCATAGTTCCTATAGGTCACTGTGTATTCATAGTTCCTGTAGGTCAGTGTGTGTATCCATAGTTCCTATAGGTCACTGTGCATATCCATAGTTCATATAGGTCATCATGCGTACCCATAGTTCCTGTAGGTCACTGTGCATATCCATAGTTCATATGGGTCACCATGCGTACCCATAGTTCCTGTAGGTCCCTGTGTGTACCCATAGTTCCTATAGGTTCCTGTGTGTATCCATAGTTCCTATAGGTCACTGTGCATACCCATAGTTCCTATAGGTCACTGTGTGTACCCATAGTTCCATCCTTTGTATTAACATCTGTGGGATGGATGGTCTGGTATTGCCCACTAAGGTCCATCAGGGTTGATTCCAGTTCTTGCCTATTAAAAATTAAGCTGCTGTAGACATGAAGTATTTTATATGAATGTAGGAATTAATTTTTCAAGGATAAAAACCTCTGGCATTTTAATTTAATTTATTATTAATTTAATGTTGAGAGACTACCAAGCTGCTTGCCCATGTAGCTGTACCATTTTGTAGTCTCATTAGCAAGGTAGGGTTGATCCAGTTTCTGCACATCCTTGCTAGCATTGCATATTTTAAGTGATTTTTATTTGAGCCAATTTGATAGGTATATACTGATGTCCCAGGGTGGTTTGTACTTGCATTTCCCTCAAGGGTAATGACATTGAACATCTTTTCATGGGCATATATGCTGACTGCATACTTCTTAGGTGGAATGTGTGTTTTCTAACTGGATTGCTATTTTACTGTTCGGTTGTGAGAGTCTTTTACATTTTCTAGATACTAGTCCTTTGTCTTCTGTGTTGTTTGTAAATACATGTCTTAAAGTATTTACCTCATTCTTTTTTTAATTCTTAAAAAAAAATTTATTTGACAGGTAGAGTTATAGACAGTGAGAGAGGGAGACAGAGAGAAAGGTCTTCCTTCCGTTGGTTCACCCCCCAAATGGCCGCCACAGCCGGCGCTGCGCCGATCCGAAGCCAGGAGCCAGGTGCTTCTTCCCGGCCTCCCATACAGGTGCAGGGGCCCAAACACTTGGGCCATCCTCCACTTCCCTCCCGGGCCACAGCAGTGAGCTGGACTGGAAGAGGAGCAACTGGGACTAGAACCCGGCGCCCATATGGGATGCCAGCACTGCAGCCAGAGAATTAACCAAGTGAGCCACAGCGCCGGCCCCTACCTCATTCTTTACTGCTTTATAGTTTTCTGGACATTTTGTCATTTTATATTTAAGTTTGTGATTCATTTTGAGCTCCATTTTAAACAAGCTGTGAGACTTAGGTTGAGTTTCATTGTTTTCCTCTGGGTAGCCTGTTGCTCCAGGACTATTTGTTAAAAATTTTACCTTTATCGCTTCTTGGCCTTTTCGCTGAGATCAAGTGTAAAAAGTCTACCTTTCTGCTGTCGACTTCCTCTTCACTTTTGTCAAATGAAGTTGAACATCTTTGCTTTATTTCTTAGTTCCCTGTTCTCTTCTCATCGTCTAACCATGTACCCATCTATATATGCCACACAGTCTTCTTAATTTAGCTATTTCTTTTAACCAGATTTATTTATTTATTTATTTATTTATTTATTTATTTATTTTTAAAGATTTATTTGGGAGACAGAGTTACAGACAGAGAGGTCCTTCGTCTGCTGGTTCACGCCCCAAATGGCCGCAACGGGTGGAGCTGGGCTGATCAGAAGGCAGAAGCCAGGAGCTTCCTCTGGGTCTGCCATGTGGTTGTAGGGACCCAAGCACCTGGGCTACCCTCCACTGCTTTCCTAGGTCATCAGCAGTGAGCTGGATCAGAAGTGGAGCAGCCGGGACTTGAACCAGTGCCCATATGGGATGCAGGTACTGCAGAGAGACATAATGTACTATGCCACAGCACCCATCCTGACAGACTTATTTATTGCACTTTTTCTTCAAAGTTGTTTTAGTTATTCTAGTTATTTGCCTTTTCATATACCTTATAGAATAATCTTGCCCTTATCTCTAAGATTCTTATAAACTTAGTAGCAATTACATTAAGATTGTATCTCAATTTGGGGATAATTGACATAGTTACTATATTATGAACATAGGATATCTCTCTAATTAGATGTTACTTGATTTATTTTGTGATTATTTTGTGGATTTTTAACATACTAAAGGTTCTCATTTTTAAAATTAATGATACTATATTTTAAATTATTGTATTCATGGGCTCATTGATAGTACTTTCAAAATCAGTTGGTTTTTTGTGTATATTGACCTTGTATCCTGCAACCTTACTAAATTCAGGTAAAATGTATAAAAAGTATTTTTGGAGGCAAGGGGTATATTTCCTGAGATTTTCTATGTAGAAAATTATGGCATCTGGACATAGGGACAGTTTTGCTTCTTCCTTTGCAACCTGTATGCTTTATTTTCTTGTCTGATGCTGGATTGAAACCCAAGATTGCATTGAATAAGATTGCTGAGAGTGGAGGTTTTTGCATTCCTTTTGCTTTTTTGGGTTTATTTTGCTCTGCTCCCATCATGGTCTTGAGATGGGAGCCTATATTATTGTATTAATTATGTATACATTACTTTTCTTATATATATGTGTATATATTTAGTGCTATACATTTTCTTCTTAGCACTGCTATAGCAGTGTACCACACATTTTGATTTTAAATTTGGAGATTTTAAAAAAATTTCCCTAGAAACTTTGTCTTTCATATATGGATTATTTCCAACTGTGTTGTTTATTTTCCAAGTGTTTTGATGTTCTCCCCATTTTATTCCTGTTACTGATGTCCAGCTTGATTCCATTGTGGCAGAAGAATATACTCCTCATGACTTTAACTCTTTTAAATTGGTTGGGGATGATTTTAGAGCCTGGAATCTGATGTAACTTTGTGAATATTTTGTGAGCATTTGATAAAAAAATGTAATCTGTAGTTGGATGAATGTTCTAGAAACATTGATTAGATGCTGTTGACTGATAATGTTGTTGATTTTTCTATCCTTGCTGATATTTTTTTTTTCTAGTTGTTCTGTTGTTTGTTGGGAGTGGGGTGTTGAAGTCACCAGCTGTAATTGTAGGTTTTTCCATTTTCCCTTTTACTTTATCATTTCAGCTTCACATATTTTGCAGTTCTGTTGTTTGGTGTACACAAATACACATTCAGAAATGTTGCGACTTCTTGGTATATTGAACCTTTTGAAATATGTAACTCTAAGCCAGGTACTCTGATATGGGATGTTGGTGTTCCAAGTGGCATCTTAACCACTGTGCCAAACACCCAAACCAATGGTGTCTTTGGATAAATCTCTGTGCTCAGCTTGCCTAGTGTTTGCTCCAGATACTACATTATACACACATAACTTCTCACTTTCCACAAGAGTTTTCCTCTTAACACTTACAGTGAGATATTGAGCTGCTTCCCTTTCTACACTTTTACCTTTCCTTTCTATAGTATAATTACCTTAATTGTTTTCTTTAGACGTCTTTACAATCACATAGAAATGTGTTTAATTCTTCCTTCAACCATGAAGCATAATTTAGTAAACTCAGTGAGGAATGCTTATTTGATTACTCTTATTTTTTCTCACTGTATTTTTCCTTGCTTCCTGATCTTCCAAGATTCTTCCTTGTTCTTTCTGTTTAGAGAATTTCTTTTATTCATCCTTTTAGGATTGCTCTGCTGGTGACAAATACTCTGTTTTCATTTGTCAGAGACCATTTTCGTGTCCCCTGTTTTGATGAAGTATATTTTCACTGGATAGAGAATTCTGGGATGACATTTCTTTTAGCACTTGAAAAATGTCATTATTTACTTTTCAAAGCATTTTAAAAATTTATTTTAAGATGTAACAATGTTTTAAAGATTTATTTATTTGAAAAGCAGAGTTACAGAGAGAGAGAGGGAGACAGAGAGAGAGAGAGAGAGAGAGAGAGAGAGAGAGAGATCTTCTATCCACTGGTTTACTCCCCAAATGGCTGCTGGGCCAGGCTAAACCAGGAGCCAGTGCTTCATCCAGGTCTCCCACTTGAGGGGCCAATCTGCTGCTGCTTTCCTGGGTGTATTAGCAGGGTTCTGGACCTGAAGTGGAGTAGCTGGCACTAAAACTGGTGCCCATGTGGGATGCTGGCATCACCGACAGTGGCTTAACCCATTATACCACAACACCAACCCCAGATTTAGCATTTTTTTATCATTTTTGCTGCTATTGCTTCATATGTAGATATTCTACACATACACATATATATTATTTTTCTTGAACACAGGGATATTAATGTCACACAATGTGGGATTCATGACAATGGTCATAAAAAAGAATGAAGGGTATTTTGTCATGTAGATGGTATAACTCAGAGGAGAAACATATAACTATGTATACACTAAATAATATGACATCCATATCATTTTCATTTTTATACTCTTTCTAGATAGTAGTTTCCACAGTAAGATAAAATGTGGTATTTGCCATTCTGTGTCTGGCTTATTTCACTTACCATAATGATATCCAGTTTCACTGATTTTGTTGCAAAAGTCAGGATTTCTTTTTTTTTAATGGCTGAGTAATAGTTTGTTGTGTGTATATATATATATAACATTTTCTTTATCCAGTCATCGGTTGATGGGCATCTAGGTTGATTCCATATTTTTACTATGGTGAATTGGGCTGCTGTAAACTTGGGAGTGCAATATCAGCCTCCATATTTTCTGTGAAGGAATTTGCTGTTATTGTAATTATTGTTGCTTTATAGGTAAGATGCTTTGCTTTCACTGCTTTCAAGATATTTGCTAGGTGTTTAGTTTTCAGATATGTGAGTACAGTGTGTCTTCCATGGCTTTCTTTAGGTTTATCCTGTTTTGGTTTCACTCAGTGTCTTGTATGTTTTATGTCTTTCATGGAATTTTAAGTTTTAAGCTATTACTTTATGAGTACTTTTCTCTAAAATCTTGTCTTCTTTCTCTTCTTTCTGGGACTCTGATATCGTGCATGTCAGATGTTTTTGTAATGTCCCAGTGACACCTGAGGCTCTGTTCATTTTTAAAATCTATTTTCTGTCTTCACTCTTCAGATTATCTAATTCTAATTGATCTGTCTTTAAGACCACTGCTTCTTTCCTCTGTGCTCTTCAGTTTGCTTTTGAGCCCATCCTGTGTTTGCTCTTTTTTCCTTGGAGTTGTATTATTCACTTTCAAAATTTATGTTTGATTATTACTTATGTCTTCTGTTTCCTTACTGAGACTTTCTATTTTGAGTTTCCCCCAGTCTTTTGTTTCAAGTATGTTCCCAATCATTTGGTGATTAATTTTATGATAGCTGCTTTAAAGACCTGTCAGATTAATTCTGACATTGATGTCATCTCCATGTTGACATCTGTTGATCATCTTACTTGACACCTTTTTAAATCTTCCTAGTTCTTGTTATGATGAAGGATGTTAATTGAAATCTGAACATTTAGGGTATTATGCTAGGAGATGCTGAATATTTTTAACATTTGTGCCTTTTTTTTTCATTTATTAACAGGCAGAGTAAAAGAGGGAGGGAAGAGGGGAGGGAGGGACACAGATTGAAAGAGATCTTCCATCTGCTGGCTCACTCTCCAGATGGTGGCAATAATCAGGATTAGGCTGGGCCAGGTCATGGTCATGGAACTGGAACTCCACCCTGGTCTCTTTACAAGGGCCCAGGCACCTGAGCTGTGATCCCTGAGCCAGGCTGCATTAGTAAGCTGGACTGGAGATGCAGGTGGCAGGACGCGAGCCTGCCCTCTTATATGGGGTGGCTGCGTCCCTAGCAGTGCCTTAACCCACTGTGCGACAAACTTGCCCTGGATTATGAAATCCTCTGTGTGGTTGACCTCTCTGCTCTGGTAGGAAAAGGTGTAGATGCTGCCTGGTTACTGCTACATAAGGGGTAGAGGTCCACATTCCCTGCTCAGCCTCCATTGAGATCCAAAATTGGTGAATTCTTTGTTACTTGTGCTTGGACATGGAAGTTCCAGCTCCTCCCTGGGTCCTCACAGACACCATGATTGGGGGGAGTTGCTCATTACCCCGATGTGTAGTCATAAAAGTCTGGTTTCCCACCACGATGCCTCTGACGCTGCCCTGGCAGTTATGGATGGAGAGGGCTGATTTTCACCCTTCCCTTCTCTGTGAGCGCCCTCGTTGGAGACAAGCCTCACTCGAGTGCCACAAAGGTGGACGTCTAAGCTTGCCTCTTGGTTTTTGCTGGTGCAGGTGAGGGTGGGCCATGGTCCTTTCTCTGTCATTTTTGTTGTAGTGAAACAGTTATTACCCAGTTTTCTGTCTTGCAAAACTGCATGTTTCCTAGTACTTTGGAGACAGAAAATAGTACTGTGCTGCTGGGGCTTAGTGCCACTTGGTGTTGCCCAGTTGTGTGCTTCTTCAGCTCCAAGTCCAGGATATAAGAGAGAAATAGAAAACCTGGGGGATTCATCCGACATGTTGTTCCTCACAGCCCGAGGTCCAGCCAGTCTGCTGCCATCTCTCCACCTTTCAGAGTCTTCTTCTGTTTTTCCTATGTGATATCCAGGGATCCAGATTGTCGTTGGGGGTGGGAGGGAAAGAAAGGCACATCTGCTCTGCCATGTAGAAGCAGAAGTCCTGGCTCAAGTCATTTTATTCCGGATCCATTTCACAGAAATAAACCACATTGAAATAATAGCTTCCATGTAATAATTTGCTTGTCTTCCCAGATCTGCCAGTGACTTGCATCTGTGTTATCTCTGTGTGTGTGTGTGTGTGTGTGTGTGTGTCTCAATTTCCTTGCAGTATGGGAGACGTCTCTCGCAGGAGCTAAAGCCACAGCTCATATTGAGTAATAGATTCTATTCAGTTCTGCTTCCCTGGGAGCATTGGAGCACATTAATTATATGTACTCTTTCTTATCCACAGCTTCATCCTTCCTGTTAACTAGATTTTCCCATTGGCTTTTTAAAAATTTTTAAATTTTTTAAAATTTTTTTATTTTTATTTTTTGACAGGCAGAGTGGATAGTGAGAGAGAGAAAAAGGTCTTCCTTCTCCATTGGTTCGCCCTCCAGTGGCCGCCACGGCCAGCACGCTGCGGCCGGCGCACCATGCTGATCCGAAGCCAGGAGCCAGGTGCCTCTCCTGGTCTCCCATGCGGATGCAGGGCCCAAGGACTTGGGCCATCCTCCACTGCACTCCCGGACCATAGCAGAGGGCTGGCCTGGAAGAGGGGCAACCGGGACTAGAACCCGGTGTGCTGGCACCGCAGGTGGAGGATTAGCCTATTGAGCTGCAGTGCCAGCTGGCTTTTTAAATTGTGTTCAAGCTCTTCCATTAAGTACTAGTCAAATCCTAGCCACAAATTCCTTCTAGCTATTGTGGTGTCTCCCTGCTTCGCTCATTGAACTTCTCAAAATGTTTTCATTTATTCATCCCCCGTTCACCCCTCAACCACTCCAGTGTGGTTTTGGTTCCCATAATTTCACATCCTGTTAACTCTACTGAAGAGAGATATTTCTTTGTGCCCTCTTTCTTCTATTAAATGTTAAAAAAATGTAGATTTTCCATCTGCTGGTTCACTCCCCTAAATTTCTTTTTTTTTTTTAACTTTTATTTAATGAATATAAATTTCCAAAGTACGAATTATGGATTACAATGGCTTCCCCCCCATACCGTCCCTCCCACCCACAACCCTCCCCTTTCCCACTCCCTCTCCCCTTCCATTCACATCAAGATTCATTTTCGATTATCTTAATATACAGAAGATCAGCTTAGTATACATTCACTCCCCTAAATTTCTACAACAGCCAGGGCTGAGGCTGGGTCAGGCCAAGTCCAGGATCCAGGGACTCCCTCTGGGTTTCCCTTGTCGGGGGTAGCAGGGGCTCAAGTACTTGACCCATCATGTGCCACATCCAGGGTGTGAGCAGGAAGCTGGGTGGGATGTGGAATCGTCAGACTTGCACCAGGCACTCGGATACGGCACACAGGAGCCTGAAGAAGTGCCTTGACCCGCCCATCAAACGCCCACTCGCTCTGCTTCTCAAATTCTCAGCAACATCTTTGTTATCATGGTCACTCCTGGTTCTCGAAGCACTCTTCCCTTGGCTTCCACACGACAGCATTTTCCTGGTGTTTCCTCTACTTCTCTGGACACGTCTTCTCTGTTTATTTTTTGAACTCCTTCTTTCTATGCAGCAAGCAGATGTTGGCATTCTCAGAATTCAGTCACAGCTCTCATTTCTCAGCTTGCTTAGATTTTTCTTCCTGGACATTCTCTTACACAATATGACTTTTGGTTATCATCGATATGCAGACAGCATACACATTTGTACGCAACCTCATCTCTCCTCTGAGGTTCAGACTTGCAATACGTATCTCCTCTTAGAAGCCTGCAAGTCCCTGCAAACCAATCTGTCCAGAACTGAGATCAAAGTCTCCTGAGAGCAGACCTCCACCCTCCTCTCCATCTGTTGTCTCCCATGTTCAACACATCAACACACGGCTGACTTTATCTTCTAAATAACTTACCAGCCTGTTGCTTTGTCTCTCATCCCAGCACACTGACTCAAGAGCTCATCCCCCTCTCCTACCATGGACATTGGCATAGCTGCCTCAGCCTCCCCTGCACCTGCCCTTGCTCCTCGCCAAACTGGCTGCCACTCTGCAGCCCAAAATTTTTTTTTTCAGAATTCAGTTCTCTCTCTCTCTCTCTCTCCCCTCTTTCCCTCTCTTTCTGCCTTGCCAATATTCTTAGAACAGAGGCAGTTCCTTCTGTACGTGGCTCTGAATTCCCAGTCTCATTTTGTACAATTTCACTGCAGTTTCTGCTTCAGCCACTCTGGCCTTTCAGTGACCATGATGCCCTGTGATACTCCTGCTCCAGGGCAGGGTTCTCTGTGAGACCCGAGTCTCAAACCAGTGCCCATATGGGATGCTGGCACTGCAGGCTGCAGCTTTACATGCTATGCCACAGCTCCAGCCCCCATTGAATCCATTTTATAAACCTCTTGGGGCCGGCACTGTGGTGCAGTTGATTAAGTCTCTGCCTGATGTGTTGGCGTCCCACATGGGTGCCAGTTTGAGTCCTGGCTGCCCCACTTCCAATCCAGCTCTCTGCTATGGCCTGGGAAAGCAGTAGAAGATGGCCCAAGTGCTTGAGCCCCTGCACCTGTGTGGGAGACCTGGAAGAAGCTCCTGGCTCCTGGCTTCAGATCAGCACAGCTCCAGCTGTTGTGGCCATTTGAGGAGTTAACCAGAGGATGGAAGACCTTCCTCTCTGTCTCTTCATCTCACTGTCTGTAACTCTACCTCTCAAATAAGTAAATAAATCTTTTAAAATAAAAACCTGTTATATTTATCAGTAGTCTCTGTTCCTAGGATTCTAGTGGCCTGAATTCTTCATTGTGGTCACACAGATCACCAAAACTCTGTTCATCTTTTTCCTCCCATCTTTTTTTTTTTTTTTCTTTTCTCTCTGTTATCATTCTCTGCCTCATCCAATGAATTTTACATTTTGGTTGTTATTTTTTTTTTTTCAGTTCCAAAACTCCTATTTGATTCTTCCTACACATTCTTATTTGCTAACCTTCTGATTTGTCATTTTTTTCAAGAGTGTTTACTATTGCTTGTTGGGCCATTTGCACAATAGCTGTGCCACTGTCTCTCCCAAGTATTTTAACATCTGTGTTATCTTGGCGTCTGTGCCTGTTAATAATAGTCTTCCCACTCAGGTTGAGAGTTTCCTCATTCTCCGGTGCTGCATAATCCAGGATTGTTTCCTGAATAGTGTGAATACTATATTTTGTACTCTGGGTCGTTTTTAAAGGCAGATAACCAGGCTGCATTTCTACCACAAGCTTCAACTCATTTTCTTTGGACTGTGATTCAGATTTGGCCCACATGTGTGCCACTTTGTGGTCAGTCTGAGACTTGGGCAATGATTCATTGGTTGATTTAGTTCTAAATCTCTTGTACACTCAGCAGAATCAGATCCCTTCATGGCCAGCTTGAAGGTGAGTCCATGAGTTGTTGAATAATTTTATGGAGTTTCTTTTCTTCCTTTCTGCTCAATTCATGGTCTCTCAGATACAGTATATACATTTTTAAATTCATTTATTTTATTTATTTGTGAGAGAGGGAGGAGAGAAACAGGCAGATATACAGAGAAAAAGCTCCCGTCTGCTGCTTCACTCCCCAAATGTCCACAGCAGCCAGGGCTGTGCCAGCCTGAAGCTGGGGCCGGGAACCCCATCCAGGTCAGCCGCATCGGTGGCAGGGACCCAGCTGCTTTGAGCCACCGCCCACTCCCTTCAGGATGTGCATCAGCTAGGAACTGGAATTGGAGTAGAACTTGCACTCAGACCCAGGCACTCTGAATAGGGGTGTGGACATCCCAAGCAGCATCTTCACCTTTGTAGCAATAGTGCACTTCCGTTTTGCATTTTTAAAACTTTTTAAAATTTTGAGCTAATTTAAAACCCATAAAAGTGGCAAAAATCACATTGGAATTTTACATGTGTGCCTCACACAGCTTTTCCCAGCAACACCTTGTATCTCCGAGCGTATTTTCGAAGTCAGGAAATTGGCAGTGGTACAATACTGTTGGTTAAACTGTGGCACTTGTTTGGTTTTCATCAGTTTTTGTTGTTGCTGCTGCTGGTGTGTGATGCTGTGGGGTTTCTCCACACGTGTAAATCAGCATTGAGACCTCCACAATCAAGACACAAAACTCTCCATCACTGCAAAGGAACTCTTTCAGTCAACCTCTGTATAATGACACCTTCCCCCTGACCCTCACTCTGGCAACCACTGGGCTGTTCTCCATCATTAAAATTTTATCATTTCAAGTCTGTTCTAAAAATGGAATTGTGCAGTAGATCCATTAGTTTGAAGAGAACCCAATTTTTGGCTCCATGCGTTTTGTTGTTGTATGGCATTCAGACACCTAGCCAACATGCCTTTGCTAGAGCAAAAACTGTGAAATGCTGTCCCTCCCCTCCAGTTCTTCGAACAAATGCATATATTTTAATTTTTTTATTTGACAGAGTTAGACAGTGAGAGAGAGAGAGAGAGAGACAGAGAAAATGGTCTTCCTTCCGTTGGTTCACCCCCCAAATGGTTGCCATGGCTGGCGCGCTGCGCCGATCCAAAGCCAAGAGCCAGGTCCCGCCTCCCGGCCTCCCATACAGGTGCAGGGGCGCAAGCACTTGGGCCATCCTCCACTGCCTTCCCGGGCCACAGCAGAGAGCTGGACTGGAAGAGGAGCAACCAGGACTAGAACCCGGCGCCCAAATGGGATGCCGGCGCTGCAGGTGGAGGATTAACCAAGTGAGCTGTGGCGCTGGCCCACAAATACATACATTTTAAAAAGAGGCATTATAGCCAGGGTGTATGAACTGATGGTGCTAAAGGCCTCCCCCGCCCCATTGTTGTCTGCTTCCAAGAGCCAGACTGCTGGCCTGCGGCAGAAAGAGTGAAGTCAGCTTCCCCTGGACGAGTTGTGGCTCCAGGTCACAAACGATGGCAAGGGGACTAGGTGCCTCCTCCTTGGCCCCAGCACGGTCCCTGTCTGCCTCCGTGTGAGGATTGGAAAATAATATGCTGGCACCACCGAGTGAAGCTGTGCCAGAAAGGACCCGTTTAAACACACCTATTATCCCTGCGGCTTTGTCAACAAAATATTTCAAACCCTGATGAATCTCTCTGTGTTCCTAGATTTATTTTTAGGTGCAGCACAACAGATTGTTTCTTTGTTTGTGTTTCTGTTTGCTCACGGTTATTACTTCCTTCTGAGTGGTTCATCATAGTGGCAGTCTGCAGTCATAGAGTGATCCTCTGGCAGCATGACTGTATTATTATTTATTATGTATTGAGTGTCATAAAGGCTCATAAGACTCATCAGGTGCCCTCAAGAATCCCAGCCATTGGCTGCCATACACACAGACACTTACTGGGGGGCTGGACCTGGAGCCGCAAAGACAGAATGGCAGTTTGGGAGAGCAATTAGTCCCTTCCAGCTTCCTCCTAGCAGGGGAAGTGGCTGCAGAGCGCAGGAAGCTCCAGGCAGTAAGGAAATGGAGAAGAGAACGGACAGACCATGCACTCCTGATGCAGGTTTAGTAGGCGAAGGTGGCATGGGGTGGCATGGCTCCTTCAGTTAGGAAAACTCAACTCTGAATTTCACATCTTCTGAAATGAGATGCTGTAGTCGTGAGAGAGGCTGGGGGCTGATAACAGGAGGTCAAAGGAACTTTACATTCATTGATTATCTGTGTGTGCCAGCACTGATCTGGGCCTTGAGGACTAGCAGACTGGACTGGTGTAAGAAACACAGAAGGCTGGCATTGTGGCACCGGGGTTTAAACCACCTTCTGCAGTGCCAGTATCCCATAAGGGCAGTTTGAGTCCCGGCTGCTTCACCTCCATCCAGCTCCCTGCTAGTGTGCCTGGAAAGGCAGAGGGGATGGCCCAAATGCTTGCACCACTGCACGCATGTGGGAGACCCTGAAGAAGCCCCTGGCTCCTGGCTTCAGCCTGGCTCAGCCTTGGCTGTCTTGGCTGTTTAGGGAGTGAACCAGCAGATGGACGATCTCTCTGTCGTTCCCCCTCTATCTGTAACTCTTTCAAATAAATAAATAAATCTTTTTAAAAAATTATTCGAGTTATACAAATTTTGTGTTTTTCCTAGATACAGATTTAGGAACATTTAGGACACTTCGCCCCCTATCTTCCTCTTGCCCATGTTCCAACCCTTCTTCCTCCTCCCTCTCACATTCCCACTCTTAATTTTTACAAAGGTCTACTTTCAGTTTACTTAATTATTAAACAAAGAAAAATTTGTGTCTTTTAAAATTTTTTTAAAAGATTTATTTGTTTACTTGAAAGCCAGAGTTACAGAGAAGGAGGGAGATAGAGAGAGAAAGAGAGAGAGGTTTTACATCCACTGGTTCACTCCCTAGATGGCTGCAACAGCCAGAGCTGCCCCGGTCTGTAGCAAGGAACCAAGAGCTTCTTCTGGGTCTCCCACGTGGGTGCAGGGGCCCAAGGATTTGGACCACAGCAGAGAGCTGGATTGGAAGTGGAGCAGCTGGGATTTCAATTGGCGCCCATGTGGGATGCTGGCACTGCAGGCAGTGGCTTTACCCACTACACCATAGCGCCAGCTCCGTATTTTTTTTATATTAGGAAACAAAAGGAATTCAGAAGGAGCCAAGTCAGGGCTATTTTCCATTGAACCTCTCACAAAATCACCTTCTTTGATGAGAGGCATGAGTAGGAACTTTGTCATCATAGAAGATTCTCTTGCAAAGCTTCCTGGGCATTTTTCTGCTAACCTTTGGGTGACTTTCTCGAAACAGCCTCGTAAGAAGCAGATGTTACCTTGCTTTATTCCCCAAAAAGTCAACAGCACAGTGCCTTGAGCACCTCCAAAACCGTTGCCATGATCTTTGCTTTTGATCAGTTCACTTGTTTTTCTAAATCTCATGTTTTTAATATTCACTTTTTAGCCTTCTTTCTATAGGAAGTAATGTTCCATTAGTGCAGAATTACTTTGGGTTATATAATGTATTCAAGTATTCTTTTCCATTTTTGCCCAAGAAATCATATGTGTGAAGTTCTGTATCAGTACCTTGGAAAGGAGGAGGAAAGTCTCACAAACTATGAATTTTTTTTCAGTAAACTAACTCACTGGTGTCCTCTTTTAGAGTTAACAGGTGAACACATGAATAGAAAAGTTGAGAGTCACTGCCTTTACAGACACAACCTCTCCTTTCGTGGCTAATATAGCCTTAATTGGCAATTCTGTACCAGTTTTAAATGTTTATATAATTTTGGTGAGTGTAAATAAAGGAAGCTAATGATCTTGTATCACCAATTGTGTTGGACATCAAAGAGTTACTGGTTTTTATCATGCTGTCATTCAGATGAATCCCCTGAGATGTTATTACACACATGTAATCAGTTGTCTCTATAAATGATGCATGTAAATGTTCTGTACTTGTCATATCCTGTGAAGGATCCCTTCATCAACTGTGAGCCTGAAGACACCATATCATCTGTCCACACTCTGGCCCTTGTCTATATGTGTATGTACATATACACATATATATATCACTTTGTTTTTGTTTTTAATATTTATTTATGTATTTGAAAGTCAGAGTTACAGAAAGAGAATGAAAGAAAGAGAGAGAGAGATCTTTCATCTCTGGTTCACTCCCCAGATGACCACAATGGCCAGGGCTGGGTCAAGCTGAAGCTAGGAGCCAGGAGCTTCATCTGGGTCTCCCACATGGGTGGCAGGGGCCCAAGCACTGGGGCCATCTGCTGCTGCTTTTCCTAGGCACATTAGCAGGGAGAAGTATCAGAAATAGAGCAGCTGGGACTTGAAATTGTGCCCATATGGGATGCCGGTGTCGAAGGCAGTGACTTTACCTGCTGTACCACAATTCCAGCCCCACCACCTTGGTTATAAGGAAGAGTAAATGGAGATTTTGTCTTGTAATAATCACCTTGAGATGCAAAAATGTAATGTTTTGGTGTGTACTGTATGTAATCAAACACAAATGAAACAGAATCAGCTATAACTAAAAAATTGGGCAAATCTAGATCACTTTCATTACATCAGTCTATGTATTTTAAAGATCATATTTATGTTCTTAGATTTAATCTTTTCAACATTTTCCCATGTTCACTTCGTATGTAGATATCATATACATGCATACTATTTTTCTTGAAAACAAGGATATTAATATTATATGATGTAGGATTCATAACAGTTGTCACAAGTGAGGAAATAATGGTGTATTTTTCTTTTTTTAAAAAATATTTATTTACTTGAAAGGCAGAATTATAGAGAGGCAGAGAGAGAGAGAGAGAGAAAGAGAGAGAGAGAGTTCTTCTATCTGCAGGTTCACTCTCCAGATGGCCACAATGGCTGGTGCTGTGCTGATCCAAAGCCAGGAGCCAGGAGGTTCCTCTGGGTCTCCCATGTGGTTTCAGGGGCCCAAGGACTTAGGCCATCTTTCACTGCTTTCCCATTCCATAGCAGAGAGCTGGATCAGAAGTGGAGCAGCCGGGACTCAAACCAGCACCCATATGAGATGCTGGCACTGCAGGTGGTGGCTTTAACTGCTGCATCACAGCTCTGGCCCCAATATGGTATATTATTAAATTGTAGAGGTTGTAATTTAATGGAGATAATATTTATAACCATGGACCAAACAATATGATATCCACACACTTTTCTTTCTTTCATATGTGTGTATGTGTATTAACCTTTACATATGAGAGGAAACATGATGTTTGTCTTTCTGGGTCTGCATTATTTCCCTTAGCATAGTGATCTCCAGTTCCACCCAGAAGTCGGCATATGAAAGCACTCCCATGTTTATTGTAGATCAACTCACAATAGCAAAGAAATGGACTCAACCAAGATGTCCATCAGCTGATGACTGGAAATAGAAAACGTGGTCGGCCGGTGCTGTGGCTCAGTAGGCTAATCCTCCACCTTGCGGCGCCGGCACATTGGGTTCTAGTCCCGGTCGGGGCGCCGGATTCTGTCCCGGTTGTCCCTCTTCCAGGCCAGCTCTCTGCTGTGGCCTGGGAGTGCAGTGGAGGATGGCCCAAGTCTCCCCATGGGAGACCAGGATAAGTACCTGGCTCCTGCCTTTGGATCAGCGCGGTGCGCCAGCCACAGAGTGCCACCCGCGGCAGTCATTGGAAGGTGAACCATCGGCAAAAGGAAGACCTTTCTCTCTGTCTCTCTCACTGTCCACTCTGCCTGTCAAAAAAAAAAAAATAAGTAAATAAAAGAAAAAGAAAATGTGGTCATGTGCAAGGTGGACTGTTAGATATGGAACACACAGGTCCCTTTTGCTTTGACTGGACCACGTCCACCTCTTGGTAGCCACTTCTCTAGCTGTGCTTTGTCTTCAGAGTCCTTCAGGTAAAGCCAGGTTTCATCTCCTGTTATAACTCTTCAAAGAAATGCTTCAGAATCTTGGTGTAGCTTATTTAAAGTTTCCACTGAAAGTTCCGCTTTTGTCTGCAGCCGAGTTGGATGCCACATTCTGGCACCTGTTAAGTGGAAAGTTTGCTGCACTTTTCTTTTTGGGGCCAGAGCTGTTTAAGCTGAACGAGTTGAGGTGTCTGCAGTGTTGGCTGCTGGTTCTGCTGTCAGTTGTGTGTCTTCGTCAAGTAGGGCTTGAATAAGTTTAATTGCTTCTTTGCAGATTCATGTGCATAGTCTTCTGCTGTGGGTTTATCTTCAACATCCTCTTGTACTTTTTTGAAATAATTTACCATTTGTAAATTGCTAATTCCACTGGAGCGTTGTCTTAATTTCACCATTCTCCCAAACCTTCATAAACTTGGCATTTGTTCTTGCCTCAATTTTAGCAGAATCCATGCTGCTCTGATTCGGTGCCTGATTCAAAGTGATGTTTGATCTTTCCTAGGGCCTCGAACTAGATTGTACTCAGACACAGTATAATAAGTTAGTATGAGTTTATTTTGGTGCAGATAAATTTTGCAGCTTATGCATAGTTTTTCCTTAAAACTTACTTTCCATGAAAATTTTGAAGACCCTTTGAATATCTCACTAGAGACTACTGGGTAGTTACTTAAGTCCGTGCCTCAGTCGGCTTCCCTTGAATTGCATCACTGGTAGTCCCTATGGAGTGTGTGCTGGCTGGGGGTCCTTCTTGCTGGTTCTGCTGCTCACTGCCTATACGGACTGCTTTCTCCAAGTTCATGGCCCTGGGGGTGCATAGCACAGAAAAGAAACAGAACAGGAGAGCTGCCTCTAGCTGTTCCTGCCTCCTAGGCTTGCCTCTCTCTGAGGTGGTAAGGGGCACATACTCCAGCCTCATGAGGACAGTTGTGCTTCATTTCTGGGCATGGGGCCTTTCTTTACCCTTCTCCCTCTGGTGTGAGACTCCCTTCTCTTGGAGTCTGAAAATCCCAGGCAGCCAAGATGTTCTCAACTCACTCTAACTAATGCTGTATCAGCCATGTGATGCCCCTGTGGAGATGCAGGCTGCAGGCATGCCTCTTTATTTTCCCCTCAGTGACAATAAGGTGTAGCTTGTAAATCTCTCAAGTTGATTTTTCACTTTTGATTGCAACCCAGGGCTGATGAAAATTTCCTGCATGTTTATGACCCATCAGTCCTTCTAATGGAGAGAAAGGCATTCGACCCCTGTGCTCAAGTCAGCAGCCTACTCAACGTCCTATGCATGACAGAATTTTGTTATGCATTTTAAATGATATGGAGCTCATATACACCCTAGATAAAACTTGATGTCTCTGGTTAAGTCTTCCTGTTTAAATTTATCTGTCTTCCCAGAGCTGGCTCCACTGAACCCTGAAGCTTGAGGAAAGCAGCAGAGCACTTTCCCTGGGAAAGCAGGGGTGATGCCCTAGCGTTCACCTTCCCCTGACCTAACTCTGGACCTGCCCCATGGTGTCCAGCAGCTGCCTGCCGTGGGCATCACTCCTGATGGTCACACACTTGGGACATCTGTACCTGTGCAGCCACTCACTTCCCAGGGCTGGAGAGTGTAAATTCTGTGAATACAGGTGCGGGCACAGCTAGTCTGCTGCTGCCTCTCTCATAGCCACATCGGTGTTGAGCACATGATGAACCCTCAGTATTTCCTGAAAATGAATGATTGCAATGAGTAATGGAGATTTTGTCTACACAACTACCACACGCTGTAGCAAATATTTAAATATAAATAAGATAAATTTATAAATAACTATATAAAGAAATAAGCAGTTTAAATTAAGAAACTTCTGGGGCTGGTGTTGTGGTATGGTACATTAAGCCATTGCCTGCAATGCTGGCATCATAAATGGATGCCAGTTCAAGTCCTGGATGCTCAGTTTCCCATCTGCTGCCACTGCACCCATATAGGAGACCCAGATATTATTCCAGACTCCTGGCTTTGGTCTGGCCCAGTCTCAACCATTGCAGCCATTTGGGGAATGAACCAATGGATAGATCTGTCTGTCTGTCTGTCTCTCTTTTTCTCTCTCACTGTCTGTCTCTCTTTCTTTAACTCTGCCTTTCAAGTGAGTAAATTTTTTAAAAAATTAAGAATTTTCTCACTATTGACTCAAGTTCTTATTGGTGGAATAGTTAGGAAACAACTAATGAATGCCAGCTCCAGCCAAAGACGAGTCTCAGGGGTAGGGGTGAAAGGGAAGCATTCTCTCCTCCCTGTGAAGGTTCACTGAGAGGAACTGAAGATAGACAGATACAGAAGTTGTCACCTGCATGGAGGCCATCATGGTGATGACCTACTAGCCTGACATGATTTATCTGTTTGTCAGCTTTTCTTGACTACAGCAAGATACCCGATAGAAGCTCCTCATGAAGGAAGTAGGTTAATTTGGCTCCTGGTTTTGGAAGTTCACACTCCAAGACTGGGTGGGCTGTTGGGTGGAGCATGTGTTCAGGATAGTTCACATGTTGAGCTAGAATACAGTCAGCAGCACCCATGCCAAAGCCGGAGCCCTTTGCTGCCTTCCAGTGGCCTCTGCAAACGGATCCACATCTTGAAGTTTAGCCTCCCACACAGTATCAGGGTTGGGCACAGTGAGGCTACCAGGGGCCTTACTTCAGTTCCCTGCTGCATCCTCATTTCCTTCTGAAACCTCATCAGCACGGCTTTTGTTGTTCTTCCAGGCCCTTGTTAAAATTGCCCTGATCTCAGCTTATGGCACTTGAGGCTTTCTCTAGCTGGCTCCCCCAAGATCTTTTTTATTTTTTTAAAGATTTATTTGTTTATTTGAAAGACAGAGAGAGAGAGAGAGAGAGAGGTCCTCCATCCACTGGTTTACTCCCCAAATGGCCACAATGGCCGGAGCTGTGCTGATCCAAAGCCAAGAGCCAGGAGCTTCCTCCACATCTCCCATGCGAGTGCAGGGGCCCAAGGACTTGGGCCATATTCTGCTGCTTTCCCTGGCCATAGCAGAGAGCTGGAAGGGAAGTGGAGCATCCGGGACACAAACTGGCACCCATAGGGGATGCTGGCACCACAGGTGGTGGCCTTACCTACCACACCACAGTGCCGGCCCCTCCCTCAAATTCTTTTCCAGTAAACCTTTTCTTCCCCCAAACTTTTTCCAGTAAACCAATTCCAAAGCTTCCCCCAAGTTTTTGGGTTTTTGTTACAGTGATGACCCCACTCCCACTCTCAGTTTTGTATACTGGTCATCTTATTACTAAAAGGAAAGGCAGCTGATTTCAACTCACAGTCTCAGGTTGGCCATGTGTCAAGGCCAGGGATTCAAGATGTTGACACCGAGAAAGAATCCATCACAAGGTGAACCAGGAAGCAGAGAGGGAGCAGGTAGGCCCAACCTGGCTTTTGTAGCCAGCACTCTCATGAAAACGACCTGAAGCATGCTCACAGTGACCCAAGGACCCCCCAGCAGGCTCACCTCTCATACACCTTAGTGGTATCAATCTTTTACTCCCTTAATACCACGAACTTATGACCGTGGGGCTAACATGTCTGCATGAGTCCTGGGAGCCCTGTGCCATCAAACCATAGCATTTCAGAAGCCTGTATATCCCTTGTCCCCAGGGGAGGAGGAGAATGGAGCAGATAGACAACTTAGAGGAGACTAGTAGATGAGTTTCAGGGAATTCATAGGGCTTGAAGACACACACAGTCGCCTGGGACAAAGTCCACCCACCGGACCTGCAGGATAGACAAGGGGTAACACAAGATTCTTTTTGTGATACAGAATGGGCTCAAGTAGAGACAAGAGAGTGTGACAAAAGTCGCCCCAGATAGGTTGACAGACTTCACTCTTTCTTCCTGCCATATGAGTTTCAGTTGATGAAAACTCAGCAGAGGGACCAGAGGTAATTAGATTCTTCTTTGGGGGTCCAGAATTTAGCACAAAAGGAGACATGAGAGGAAGTCTCTCCTGACACCCGCTCTGCTCTAGGTCCCTATAGTTTAAAATAGGCAGCAAGCCAGGGTACCATATTTAGGAGTGAAAGTCTCTGGACTCCTTCTTGAGCACTGTATATATAACATCACACTTCACAGGGATTATTCCAACACTGGGGAATGTTGACTCTGGGTTTATTCCTCCTCAGTCTCAGCCAGCTACTTCAGAACCTGAATTCAGCCCAACCTCTGAAGTTTCATCTTTCAGTGATGTTAACTCCAGGAAATCATCGAGAAGTCCCTATGTCTGATTTCTCACTCTGCTACAGTGCTCAGTTTACTTTTATTCGCTTTCCCAGTCCTTCTCACTAGGGATCGGATTATCCTTCAGAAAGTTCAGGGGTGCTAAGGGAGATCCGGGAGCACATGGAATGTGAAGCCAGTCTACTGCAGAGAATTATCAGAAAATGAAGTGACAACACATTTGGTTAAAGGTCTTAACTGGGGTTAGACTCTAGAATCAGGCAGCCCTTCCTTCCTTCACAGAGAGTGAGTTCCTGGGAGCTGATCAGAGGAGATTGGTATTGTAGACCAAGAAGGGCTGAAGAACACGAAACTAAAATCAAAACGTGGCTTAAAGAGCAAAAAGTGGATAAATATAGGATGATGGAAAAGAATAAAAGCAATTTGTTCTTTTTTATTTTTTTAAAGATTTACTTTTATTTATTTGTAAGGCAAAGTTAGAGAGAGGAAGAGACAGAGAGGGAGGTCTTCCATCCACTGATTCACTCCCTAAATGAGCACAACAGCTGGGGTTGGGCAGGCCAAAGCCAGGGGCAAGGAGCTTCTTCTGGGTCTCCCATGTGGGTGGCAGGAGCCCAAGCACCAAGCACTGAGCTGTCCTCTGCTGCTTTCTCAGGCATGTATGGGATGCTAGTGTTGCAGGCAGTGGCTTAACCTGCTGTGCACCACACCAGCCTGCACTTTTTCTTTCAAAGTGATTTTCCTTGTAAAGTGGGGAAGAGGCGACAGAAAATAGAAAAATCAGGTAACTTTTTTTTTTGGACAGGCAGAGTGGACAGTGAGAGAGAGAGACAGAGAGAAAGGTCTTCCTTTGCCATTGGTTCACTCTCCAGTGGCCGCCGCAGCTGGCGCGCTGCGGCCGGTGCACCACGCTGATCCGAAGGCAGGAGCCAGGTGCTTCTCCTGGTCTCCCGTGGGGTGCAGGGCCCAAGCACTTGGGCCATCCTCCACTGCACTCCCTGGCCACGGCAGAGCTCTGGCTTGGAAGAGGGGCAACCAGGACAGAATCTGGCACCCCAACCAGAACTAGAACCTGGTGTGCCGGCACCGCAAGGCGGAGGATTAGCCTAGTGAGCTGCGGCGCCAGCCGGATTTTATCTTTTTTTACTGATGTGTAGTATTCCATAGAGTCCATATTCCATGATTTCTTTAACCAGTATTCTGTTGATGGGCATTTAGGTTGATTCTGTGTCTTAGCTGTTGTGAATTGAGCTGCAAAAAACATGGAGATGCAGATAACTCTTTTATTTGCTGATTTCATTTCCCTTGGATAAATTCCAAGGAGTAGCATGGCTGGGTCGTATGGTAGGACTATGTTCAGGGTTCTGAGGTACCTCCAAACTGTCTTCCATAGTGGCTTTTTCAGTTTGCATTCCCACCAACAGTGGATTAGGGTACCTTTTCTCCCACATCCTCTCCAGCATTTGTTGTTTGTTGATTTCTCTATGAAAGCCATTTTAACTGGGAGGTGAAACCTCATTGTGGTTTTGATTTGCATTTCCCTGAGGGCTAGTGATCCTGAACATTTTTTCATGTGTCTGTTGGCCATTTGGATTTCCTCTTTTGAAAAATGTCTATTGAGGTCCTTGGCCCATCTCTTAACTGGGTTGTTTGTTTAGTTGTTGTGGAGTTTCTTGATCTCTTTGTAGATTCTGGTTATCAATCCTTTATCAATTGTATAGTTTGCAAATAATTTTTCCCACTCTGTCAATTGCCTCTTCATTTTCCTGACTGTTTCTTTTGCCATACAGAAACTTCTCAATTTGATGTAATCCCAAATGTCAATTTTGGCTTTGACTGCCAGTACCTCTGGGGTCTTTTCCAAGAACTCTTTGCTTATGCCAATGTCTTGCAGGGTTTCTCCAGTGTTCTCTAATAATTTGATGGTGTCAGGTCATAGATTTAGATCTTTAATCCATGTTGAGTGGATTTTTGTGTAAGGTAGGGGTCTTGCTTCATACCTCTGCATGTGGAAATCCAGTTTTCCCAGCACCATTTGTTGAAGAGACTGTCCTTGCTCCAGGGATTGGTGTTAGCTTCTTGATCAAATATAAGTTGGTTGTAGATGTTTGGATTGATTTCTGGTATTTCTGTTTTGTGCCATTGGTCAATGTATCTGTTTTTGTACTAGTATCAGGCTGTTTTGATTATAACTGCCCTGCAGTATGTCTTGAAATTTGGTATTGTGATGCCCCAGCTTTAGCTATTTGAGGTTTCCAGAGAATGCAGGACAGCCCATTTGGGTAGCAGCCAGAAACATCAAGCCTGCAACTGACAGTCAACCAGAACCAGCTGAACAAGACTGAGAGTCCGCTTTATTAGTGGACACACCTGTACTGATTGTCAAGCTGCTGCCCTATCATCCTACCCTGAGGGACTGCCCATAGCCACATCCACTACTGCTTTATACCCCACTTAGCTCTGGTCAGTCATTCAAACAACGAATAGCCTGTGTGCTGTCATGCTATTCCTGATTACCACTGTTCCTCATTCCTACCCCCATCTGAGCAAGCACTCCTGTGGTCTCCTGTTTTGAGCGCTGGTTAGTCAATGACGGGTAAGATCCCCTGGGGGACAACCTAAGACAGGCACAGCTGCATACGGAGACCACATCAAAACGGGGTCAACAATAGTATGGCCAAGAATCATGCCTCCTGTTGCTCAGAAGTAAACAAAATGGGGGAAATGTGGTGTAATGAGAAGGCCATGCCAAGATGGCCACTGGCAAGCGAGCATCAGTTACTCAGGAAGGGCTTTGAAACCCACCTGGCAAAGGAGCCTGCCTGGCAACAGGCAGTGATTGGTTAGGGCATAAACCACCCCTTGACTGGATTGGCTGCCTCGGCTATATAAGCTGCTGTACCAAGTGAAATAAACGAGTGTGCAAGCTGCTCTCCTCTGGCCTGCTTTCACCCAACTCCCAGGGTCTATGTGGTGATTCTGCGCCTCTTGCCCCCACCACACTTCTCCTCTCAGAACGAATCCACCTCAACATGCATGTACACACCCACGTACACGTCACGTTCCTCCTCTGTGAATCTCTTAAGAAATGGCTCAGGTTGAGCAAAGTTGTCAGGAGTGGAAGGTAGAGCTCAGCACCACCAAAGGTAGCAGCCAAGGACAATGCCTCATTTTACAGAGATTCTTACTGTCTTTTTTCCTCATGGACCCTTTTGAAAGTCTGGTGAATTTCATGGAGCTCTTCTCACAGTAAATTTTTATTTTTTTTAAAAAATGTATTTGTTCAAAAGACAGAGAACCTATTGTTTCACTGTACAAATATCCACAAAAACCAGTGCTGGTCTAGACTGAAGCCAGGAGTTAGGAACCCAACCCAGATCTCCCACATGGGTGTCAGGGACCCAAGTCCTTGAGCCACCACTACTGCCTCCCAGGGTCTGAAATGGCAGGAAGCTGGAATTGCACGTGGAGCCAGGACCCAAACCCACACACTTCAAGATGAAATGTAGGCATTCCAAGTATTTTGTTTTAGATGTCTGAAATGAAATATACAGAATTACAAAAGAAAGCAGTTATACTAAAGAAGTTATCAAAATGTGCTCTACAATGAAAGGTATCCTTGTTATTCTGTGACCTTTCAGAAATATATTCAGCCCATCGACTAACACTATAGACAAGATGTAAGAAACGGTTCTATCAATGCAAGAACTTCCTCAGTCTCTTTGTGGTCAATCCTTTCCTCAACTTCCAATCCCCGTGATCACTGGTCTATCTTCTCTCCTATGAATTTTTTTCTGTTCTGCAATGTCATCTTTTTGGGTCAGTTTTCTTCTACTCTGTGTGTTGCACTTGAGATTCATCCAAGTTGTCTCATATAACATCGGTAGTTCAATCCTTTTTGTTTCTCTGTAGTATTCCAGTATATCAATGTGCCAGAATCTGCTTGTCCGTTCATTCCCTGAAGGACAGTTCCATTACTTCCAGGCTTTTTGGTGATTAAGAATAAAGACCCTATAAATATTCATATACAGATTTTTTTGTGTGTGAACACGAGTTTTCATTTCTCTTGGGTAAATAAGGATTGTTGCATCTATTTGCTTGAAAACTCTGAGTTTTAGCATATTCTTGAAAATGCAGGACTGTTTCTTTGAACTTCATAACAAAGGCCGTATTCAAAATGGAAGTACTTTCTTCCCGGGAGATTTTTCCATGTGTTTTGATCAGTGAGAGGAATGGTTTGTTCACTAGCAAAGTCACTGTTCATAATAATTTCATTAGCACTTTAAAAAGTGTCTTGGCTGTCAATGTAGATGACACATATTCTTTTGGCTTACTTGATTCACCTGATGTACATTTTCCTACTACATGAATGGAGTGACAGTCTTGCTGCAGATGAAGTCTCGGTGTGCTCTTGTTGGTCACTCTGCCAATACCAAGTAGGAGCCCTTGGTCTGATACAGACTGAGGGGCTGACCGCTCTGTCTTTAGGCTTTTCCTTGGAACAGGGGCAAGGGTGGAGGTGGCAGACTCCAGACTTCTTTAGAGAACTTGTGTTAATTCTGCTGTCACCAGTTAACCATATGAGCTATGAGCTGAGCAAGCCTTTTGTCTCTGTGGGCATCCATTTTAGAGCTCACCCTAAGGCAAGATGAATAAAGTGCTCAAGGCGCAGAAGTACAGAAGGCACTCACCTTGGGGCTGGCCCTGCACCTTCATAATACTGTGAGCACCGGTTCCTTAAGTGCTGCACCCCAGGGCTTCACTTGCCCAAGTTCAGGTTGTAGTCATCTATATAGTAAGGAGGTAGGTTCCATAATCCTAGCATTAACTTTTTATCACCCAAACTAATGCTTAGGACAACACACAAGCAAAATAAGATTTAAATGTCTTCAGTTGATTTTGGATAAGAGCCATGCTTGATAATGGAGACCAAAAATACATTTTTCTTTTAACAGAAGGACACACTTCCTTTTCCCTCCACTTAAGAAAGGCTGTGTGGATGTTCTTCAGCCACCCTGTAACCTCAGTTCTACCCATGGTCCTCAGCTCACTGGTTACAGTACTTTTCTGTGGTGCATAACCCAGATCATTCCTTCTCTTGCCCTACAATGATAGATTCCCACGTGCAGTCTAAGAATTCTCAAAATGTCTGTATGTGTGGGTTGATGTGGGACAGAGATATTAAGAAGTACACGAGCTACATACACCCTTAGGAGTGATACTTGTTTTATTCTGAATTTGGAATAATGAGGAAAGATGGTATTAAAATATTTTTAAAAAGCCAATTTGTGAGATTATGGTAGATTGCTTTTTTATTTGGCCATTCAATAACAAGATCAAGTCTTTAAGTTATAAAATTGTAATTACTGTAGTGTGTGTACCTTCAGGAGAGAGTCTAGAAGTAGAATTGCTGGGTCCAAGGGTAAATGGGCCTATGTAATTTTCTAGGTATCGCCAAAGTCCCCCTCCAAAGAGAATGAGCCCTTTGCTTTCTGCTGGTGCTGTAAGAGAGTGCCTACACCACACAGATTCGTACCAGGCTATATTGGGCAACTAGGAGGATTTTTTTTTTTCCATTTTGGTGGTTGAAAATAATATCTCATAATAATTTTAATTTACATTTCCCTCACTGTATAAACAAGCTTGAACATCTTTTCATATGATTACAAGTCATTTGCGTTTCTTTTCCTGTGAATTATGTTTGTTTCTTTAGCCTCTGTTTCTGCAAAGTTGGTGGCTTTTTTCTTTTCTATTTTTGAATCTCTATTTTAAGAAAATTCAGATTTGTTTGCCTTATTAGTATGACTCTTTATTTTCCATATGGAATGTGCCCTTTAACTTACATGTAGTATTTGTTTCTTATCATACATCTTTTAAAAATATAAAAACGTATATCTTTATTCCTTATTTATTTGCTGCTTCTGGATTTTGAGTAACATAATAATATTTACCAACTCGCAGATTATGATGGATTTATCCATGTATTCTTCCGGTAGGTGTATGATTTCATTTAAAATTTGAGATACATTTGAAAACCTGATATGCATTACAAAGAATGATCCAATTTTATCATTCTGCAGCTGTACCAAAGCTGCTAATTTAAATTTTAATCTTTTCTCTGTATTTTGGAAATTATTCCTGTATCATATACTTGATTTCCATGTGCAATTGTTTCTACTTACAGATTTCCTATTGTTTCATTGGCCTGCCAGTATTTTAATCATAGAAGTTTTAGGACATGTTTTACTGTCTAATTAGGCTGGAATTCATACTCATCGCTCCTTTTTCCATGTTTACAAAATTGGAGAAAGAGAGCGGGAGAGGGGGAGGGAGAGGAGAAAGAGAGGAAGAGAGGAAGAGGGAGAGAGAGAGAGATTGAGATCTCCCATTTTGCTGGTTCACTCCTGAAATGTCCCAAATATCAGGGAGTGACCAGCCAAAGCTAGAAGGCAGGAATTCAGTTCAAAGTTCTCACGTAAGTGGCAGTGAACCAAACTCTTGAGCCAATACCTGCTGTCTTCTATGGTGTGCGTGACTCCATCCCAGGCACTCCTATGTGGGATGAGGGCATGCAGTTACTTATCAGCTAGGCCAAATGCCTGTCCTACATGGTTCCTTCAAAAGAAGAATAAAATGGGAAGCATCAGTCTGCTTGGTTTTAGAATTTGTTATATAGCTACGTAAATCAAGACAGCATGGAATAATATTGGCAAAGGGAGACACACAGATGAAGGGAACAGAGTAGAGATCCAAGAAATAGCTCCACACAAACACGGCTAACTGATTTTTGACAAAGGAGAAACAATACTTCAGGGCAGAAAGACATCCTTTTAACAAATGGTGCTGGAACAATTGGACAGATATAGGCCAAAAAAAAAAAAAAAAAGAAAGAAAGAAAAAGAAAAGAAAAACAATCTTAACCTAAACTCACATCCTATATATAAATTAAATTAAATCAAGTGCATCACAAATTTAAATAGAAAACATAAAATAAAAAGTCTTCTATAGGAAAACATAGGAGAAATTCTTCAGGACACATGGCAAGAAGAAAACATCTTTTACACCCCAAAAGCATGACTGTAAAAGGAAATAGTGTTAAAATGGGCTTCATTAGAATGAAACATTTGTCTGCAATTGACCCTGTTAAAAGATTAGAAAGACAAACTACATATACTCTGAGAAATAATCTGCAAAGCTGGGATCTCACAAAGGACTCAAACTTAGACTACAGATGCTCTTTGGGTTATGATGTTACTTCTGGATAAACCCATAATAAATTGAAAATTCCATATTGAAAATGCATTTAATCTATTTACCCTACAGAACAGCCTAGCTCAGCCTCACCTATCTTAAACATGCTCCAAATACCTACGTTAGCTGGCAGTTGAACAAAAACACAAGTCCTGTTTTATCATCAAGTGTTGAGTATCTCATGTAACAGACACAGATGGACATTTTATAGACATGACGGGATGGGAAAACACAACATGGGGGTGTGATTACTGGGTCATATACTAAGTTTATATTTAATTTATAAATATGCTCCAGTAGTTCTCTATTCCTGCCAAAACAAACTTAAGAAACTCAAATGCTGCAGACTTGTTGTCTTGAAGTCTTAGTGTTCATGGGTCGAGTGGTCACACAGGGCCAACACAGTGAATGGTCACACAGACTGACAAGAAATGACAGTAGGGCTCTTTCTGGAGACTCTAGGAAAAGAATTCTTTTCCTTGACTTTTCTAACAAGGAGAAGTACCTGTCTTGGATTATGACTCCATTCAACCATCTTCAATGCCAATAATGTCATCTCTCTCTAACCCTTCTTTTATCCCTAGTGTCTGTCTGTCTGTCTGTCTCTCTCTTTCTCACCATACCCGGAAAAGACCCTTTGCTTCTGAGGACTCAAGTGATAAGAAATGGATTATCCAGGATAATATCCTTACCAAGGTCTTTAATTATTTTTTAAAGCAAATTTTATTTATTTGTTTCATAAGCAAAGTGGCAGAGAGAGAGAGAGAGAGAGAGAGAGAGATCTTCTATCCACTGGTTTACTCCCCACACGGCCACAGCAGCTAGGGCTAGGAGGGGTTAGGCTGAAGACAGGATCCTGTAACTTCATCCAGGTCTCCCACATGGGGGAAAGGGGCCTGAGATCTTGGACTATCACGTGCTGCCTCCCAGGCAGTTTGCCAGGGAGCTGGATCAGAAGCAGGACAACCTGGACTGGAACTAACACTCCAATATGGGATGCTGACATCACGGGTGGCAGCTTAACCCACTGTGCTGCCACTACGTAGGCCCCAAGGTCTTTAACCTTGAAATCACATCTACAAGGTCACTCTTGCTAGCTAAGGAATGTTCAAAGCAGTTTATATGTGATATTGGAAAGGGCGCAAATGCCCTTTGGAGGGTGAATAGCTAAACCATGCTACACTCACACCATGCAATACTACGCAGAAATAAAAAGGGAGCAGGCTGTGCATAGATCTCAAGGGCACTATGGCTAGTGAAAAAATTAATCTGAAAAGGTCATTGCCAGCCCGTGCTGTGGCATAGTAGGTTAAGCCTCCGCCTGTGCTGCCAGCATCCCAGATGGGCACTGGTTCATGACCCGGCTGCTGTACTTCCCATCTGGCTCTCTGCCATGGCTTAGGAAAGCAATGGAAGATGGCACAAGTCCTTGGGACCCTGCACCCACGTGGGAGTTCAGAAGAAGCTCCTGGCTCCTGGCTTCAGATCGGCTCAACTCCGGCCATTGTGACCAATTGGAGAGTGAACCATCGGATGGAAGACCTCTCTCTCTCTGCCTCTCCTCTCTCTGTGTAACTCTTTGGAATAAATAAATAAATCTTTACAAAAATACACTTGGTCTCGTCCAGATTTTGATGTAAATTGACTAAGGTATGGACTGGGAATGGGCACTTATTAGAACTCTCCAGATGATTCAAGGGCAGAGCTGAGGCTGAGAGCTGCATCTCTCAGTCCTTGTTAGTCTAAGTGTCTTCTTTGGGCCAGCAGCAACAGCGCATGACCTAGGAACTGCTACAGTCTCCAAATACCAGGCCCTACCTCGGGCTTCCTGCATGAGAAGTGCATTTTCACAACATCCCTGGTTGATTCTTAGACACATGGGGGTTTGAGAAGTACTGCTCTCCAGCAGGGTTTAATGCTGAGGAGCAGAAAACAAGAACAAAAGGAAAATTTTCAGGTTTAGACAGCAACTGTAACGAGAGCCAAAGACAAGGCTGCTGATGAACAGGTGGTTCCTTTTGTCTGCATTGTCAAGATGAGCTCCCGCATTGATCAAATCACGGGCTAATTGCCGACCTTCCTCCCTGTGCCCATGGCTACAGATGAACTCAGTGATGGGAGCCGGGTTAACTGGCTGCTCAAAACAGATCTCATTCCCTTCCTGGAGTGTGGATGGGACATACTAATGAGCCTCATCTGTGCTCATCCTAATGAGGCCACGCTGGGATTTCTCCAGCAGTGTCTTGCCTGCATGGCTGGAGCTGTGTGGAGTCCATGGCACCTCAGCTTATAAACCAGATTCATTAATCCAGCTGTGTGTAGCCATTTATTTGTGTGAGCCAATCTTATTCCGGGCATGGTTAAGAAGGCATTAGGGTATAGAGATGAGGAGGGCCTGCTTGGAAGATGGACTAGGGGGTCAGAGGCTCTGAGAGGTACTTAATGCCCAGTGTGAGGAGAGTGGTGGAAACCCCAGAAGGAAAGCCTCATGACCACATTTGGAGGAGGTTCACAGTCAGAGAAAGTGATTGTCTGGATCATGTCGAATCATTCCTGTTAACTCCCCAGGCCGTGTGGATGAGAAAGGGCAAGGGGGCATTAAGCAGACAGGGCAAGAGGGAGATCAAAGTCAGGAGACATGAAATTTCTGGAAATCTTGCTTCTCTCTCTTTTTTTTTTTTATATTCATGGTTTCTTAAAAAAAACATTTTGGATCTAGAAGCTCAAATTGTTTTCTTTTGTGGATAGTCAGGATGGTGATTTATGCTTAATTTTGGGCTTGAAGCCCAAAATATTTCCAGTGTGGACAGAGATCCTAAAGGCTGCTACAGTCTGAACAGAAAAGCACAAAGCAAAAAGCAAATGAATGCACTGTTTTGAGTCTGGGGGCACCTGGCACACGGAGGTCTACTCAAGGTCACTTCTGATTTTTCACCCAGGACAAGCAGTCAAACAACCTCCCCCTGGAGCCTTGTGACATAGGGATACACATGGAGGAGGCTGATAGCCAACAGGATGGAGAGTCCATGTCTCAGGAAGCAAACAGACCCAAAAGGCAAAAGGAGACTTGACAGGGACTAGACTCACTCTAGATGTCAGTCTCTGGAGCTCTGTATCAGAGATGGAGTCAGAGACATGGGTTCATATCAGAGCCTTGAAACCCACCAACCATGAGAAAGAGAAAAAGTCTGAGTAAAACACCAAACACAAGGCCAAGTTTGATATAGGTGATCAACACCAATTCCCCTCCCGGCCACAGCCCCCTTCCCATGCTAACGCTCTGGGAGCCAAACCCAGATTTCAGTGGTAACTAGCACTGTTTGCTTCCCTTTGACTTCTTGTCTTTAGCGAGAGCTTCTCTTACTGTTGGGTGAAGATCCATGGGACAGTCAACAAAAGCATTGAAATGTCCCCCTCTCTTCCTTTCTTTCCTTCCTTGATCCCTTCCACATTGAATGAACCCACTGCAGCTGTCTGCATTCTGAGGGCTGAAACACATTCAGAACGAATGCAAGGAGTTAACATTTAAGGGATTATCTCCTTTCAACCCTCAACATAGCTCTATGAAGTAGATGATAGCATACGATTCCCATTTTACAAGTTTAGAAACATTGAGGCATGTAATCTTGCCCAAGACCACTCAGCTCCCAAGTGTTGGAACTGATCTGTCAAAGTTTACCCTGGACTGGGCTGCTTTTAGTGAGGATGTTTCCTATGCCTGTGGCTCAGTAGACACTGCAGAGACGTCTATATGACCTCAGATGCCCCTGTTGCACTGGTGTCTGGGTCACCACCCGTGGAAAAAGACTCCAATGATCTTGGAACAGTCCTGAGATGGTGAAATGTTGCCGTGGGTATGGGTTCTGTGACCTGAGACCAGATAGCCTAGGGCTACCCGGAGAGGGTTCATGTGACGTGTCCAGTGTGTCTCATTTAGAGTGTGTGTTGTATCATGGGATCAATGCAGGACTCGGATCCAGGGAAGGGCACATGAGTCACAGCTGCAGAACGATTCCATTCTGTTGGATGCTAGCAAGCGAGTTAGCCTGAAAACAAGTTATGCTTACGGAAGGGTTGGATGAGTCCGTTGTGGACAGCCCTGAGTGTAGCGGGTCATTTTTTTGTCCGTAATTACTCTGGCCTCTGTTGGGGATGGAAAATAAGGTTAATCCATTACAGTCTGTCCCTAGGGCCAAGACCCCCTTGGTTATTTCCGCTTTTAAAATCCCTTGTTTTATTCAAACGAATGCGATTATTGTTTTAAATTTGTAAATGAATATAATTAACAAAGAAATTCTAACTCAAGTGCAGGATTACATTTATTTGACATCTACTCCATTAACGTCTAGTGTTGAAAAAGCATTGTTAATCGTGTGCGCACTGTTAATTAACTCAATATGTTTAATGGTTGTTTTCTTAAATAATTAGTAGGCCACATGTAAATGATCTTTCAAGCATTCACATTTCATTTTGTAAAAGAGTAAAGCACAGGACAGATTGCTCGACGCATTAGGTTGAACGTGGCCCATGGCTCCCTTGTGCTGTCTGAGGGAAATGGAAAACCCTCCTCACCACCTCAGGCGAATGCCCATACAAACCCAGAGGGGCCAACATTCCTGCACTTGAAAATATTAACCACATTGTCAAAAGAGCAGCAGATCTGCAATGTAAATTGTGAAACATGTTGATTCTGTTTTTCCCGTAACAGTAAACTCAGCATTCTTTTAAGCTCAGAAACAAAAATTGTGACATCTAGCACTACCTGTACACGGGATGGGTGCTGGGGCCAGTGCTGCCTGCAGTGCGGGCATCCCATATAGGTACCAGTTCATATCCTGGATGCTTCATTTCTGATCCAGCTCTCTGCTAGGGCCTGGGAAAGCAGTAGAAAGATGGCCCAAGTCCTTGGGCCCCTGTACCCGTGTGGGAGACCAGGAAGCTGCTCCTGGATCCTGGCTTTGGATTGGCACAGCTCCGGCCATTGAAGCCATCTGGGGAGTGAACCAGCAGATGGAAGACCTCTCTCTGTCTGCCTCTGCCTCTGCCTCTTTGTAACTCTGCCTCTCAAATATAGATACATCTTTAAAAAAATAAGGGGGGATGGGTGCCTTTTTCCATTTCACTCTCATAAAGGTCCTACAATTAATCTGTTTATCATCCCATTTTATAAGCCCAGACAGGTAACATTCAGTTTCCCAGGGTCACACACCTGGTGTGGTAGCCACTAGGGACACTTGGTGAACATTTCGTATTTCCTATTTCCTATTCATCTAAGTGGGATTGGCCAGCAGTCTCCTTTGGTGGTCATAGCTTAAAACAACTAATTACCCAGGCTGAAACTGTGGTCCACAGGGTTAAGCTGCAACCTGTAGCGCCAGCATCTCATGTGGGAGCCGGTTTGTAAACCAGCTGCTCCACTTCTGATCCAGCTCCCTGTTAATGCACCAGGGAAGGCAGCAGCAGATGGCCCAAGTCCCTGAGCCCCCTGCGCCCACATGGGAGACTAGAAGAAGCTCCAGGCTCTTGGCTTCGGATTGGGCCAGCTCTGGCCGTTGTAGCCACTGGGGGAGTGAAGCAGTGGATGAAAGGTCTCTCTCAGTCTCTCTCCTTCTCTTAAAAACATTACCCCACTTCTTGCTTCTTGAGCATCTGTTGGAGACAGAAGATTCATTCTTCAGCTTCTGTAATCTTGCTTGGCATTGTGTGTATTGAAACAGAGTTTTAGTCTGCTCAGGAGACAGGAGGGTGTGTTTTTGACTTTTGTGGTTGTTTTGTTTTACTTACGATGCAGGGAGGCACCATGGTGAATCTAGAGGAAGGAAAGAGGGTGTGTGTGTGTGTGTGTGTGTGTGTGTGTCGAGAAAAAGATGAGCAAGTGCATGAGCAGGACCAAGTCAGAACTGAGATGTGTAGAGCAGCACATGAGAAAAGAACTGCACTACATATGAGGGCTCTTGTAAAATGAATCTAATGAGAAAACTATGCATGGAAATAAAAAAAAAAAAGGTTCTGTAGCAAAACAAAAGAAACATCTAGGTATACTTGCAACAAAATATGCAAAATCTCTATGAGGATCACCACAAAGCTCCTAAAAAAGTCTCAAGGAAGAATTAAACCTTTGGAGACACATTCTATGGTCATGGATTGGAAGACTCAATCTAGCCCAGATAGCTGTATTTCTTCACTTGATAGACCAACGCAGTCTTAATCAAAATCCTATCAACAGGGCCAGTGCTGTGGCGTAGCGGGTGCTGGCATTCCATATAGGCGCTGCTTCAAGTCCTGGCTGCTCTTCTTCCAATCTAGCTCTCTACTCTGGCGTGGGAAAGCAGTAGATGGTGGCCCAAGTGCTTGCGCCCCTACCATCTGTATGGGAGAATCAGATGAAGGTTGGGGCTCCTGGCTTCAGATCAGCACAGTTCCAGCTGTTGTGGCAAATTGGGGAGTGAACCAGCAGATGGAAGACCTCTTTCTCTCTCTCTCTGCCTCTCTTTCTCTGTGTAACTCTTTGAAATAAATCTTTAAAAAAAATCCTATCAACGTGTTTTACAATTACCAAACTGATTTTAAAATGTATGTGGGGATGAAGATACCCCGAAGATCCCACCTCCCATAATTGAAGATGAACACACTGGAGGACTGACGTGTCACAGTTTCACTAACTTATGAGACAGCCAATCATGGCAATGTGGGACTGGTGAGAGTCAGAATGGTAACCCCGGAAGAGACCTTCACGAATACAGTTATCAGACTTTTGACAAGAAAGCAAAGTGATACAAAGGAGAAAATCTTAAGAAAGAGCACCAGGTTTGTGAAATCTCCATTCCAGGAGAGGGCAAAGGACTGTCACCAAAGGCAGGTGGCTTTCAATGGAGACGGATGCCTGCAGGTCACCCTGCACATGGCTGACCTGGGGAGGATGGTTCGAGGCCATAGGCACCAGGAAAGTCTCTAGGTGTGCGTTCCCATTAGTAACACTGTTTAGGGCTTGTGCCTGGACAGGTGGACTGCCTGCACATCTCTGAGTACACTGCGGTCCACCCAGGAAGCCAGGGCAGAGCAGGGAGCACAGCACAGGCTTGACCTGGACAGGGGCCTTCCCATCCACTTCACCTGCCCTGTAGCAACCTTGCCTGCAAGCTCATCATCAGGCTCACATCTTCCCCCAGATAAGGAGCAGAAGCAGCAGGTGAAAAGTCCAAAATATGGCCTTATGGTTCCCAGGAACAAGAAGACCAGCCCTGAGCACTGGAGAACAGGAGCAGGCTCAGGACTGGCCCATGGCTGTGGCTCCCCAGCCTGGAGAGATGAGTCATCAGCACAGTAGCCACTTGTCACCCTCTATCTTGTCAGCTTCTGGCCTCAGTGTGATTCTGCAAAAAGCACCCTGTGGGGACCAGCGATTCTGAGCCCTTGGGGTCCTGCCAGTGACACAGCCATGGCTCATTCAAGAACGGAGTACAGAGTGGTCAACTCCAAACCAGACTCAACAGCTAGAGAATCCTGGGCCTTCCAGACCCAGGGGAAAATGGCTATGGCCTAACCTGCCCCATTGGGATGACCCAGGTGGCTTCTGATGAACAGGGCCCAGTCTCCTTTTGGAGGTTGTGTGGGTTGAGGAAGAGGCTACAAGTGTCAGGGACCCTTGGAGAACTGGGATGCTCTCTCTGCCCAAGGTAGGGTTCCAGACTCCTTCCCTGTGGAGCCTCCAGGCCAGGAGCCTCTGAGCCAGGAGTCTCTTCTCCCAACATCAGGGGACACATTCTCCATGCTAATGACCCCTAGTGACAGCATGACCTGGAGAAGCTGAACCCACTGTGACAGCAGCCCAGGAGGCCTGAGTTGCTAGAGGGCATGTGGGCATCTGACCAGCTAGGTGTGCCACCAGGACCACCTGGACATTCTGGGGCTGCCTCCACCCACTGGCATCCTGGTCTGTGGTCAGAAGTGCCCTGGGGTCCTCTTGAAGGCTCAGGCCATGAGATGCTGGATTGTGAGATGGGGCAGGGAGGATAGAAGGCAAAGAGGGAAGAAGAGTGGGAACCTGGTGCCCCCACACCCAGGACAGTGCACAGAGGTGATCATGGGCCTGGTCCCTTGGCTGGGCCCACACTCCTGAACTGTCCCAAAGGCCACATGTACCCAGCCATTGCTGCTCCTCTGGTCCTCCCCTGGTCCACGCTGGGCACAGGTCAATCTCAGGAAGTGATGGAGCACCCTGAGCAGGGTCTCTGACTGCATCTGGAGGCTGTGGCACCTCCAGCCTCTTGCAAGGGACTCAGGGACCCTGTGTGGCAGCTCGGCTCCAGGGGTCACAAAATCAGATGCATTCTGAAACAATTTAATGCACAATCAACAAGGGGCAGAAGTTCCCGGGTTCCCTCACGAAGGCGGGAGGGGTATGTGGCAGCCCACAGGTGCCTGGGTTCATGTCCTACATCATCTCCTGCTCTGAGGGTGCCCATAGCAACTGTGGCAGTGGGCTGGCTTGGGGTGAGGCCGCTCAGGGAGGGGGAGAGGAGCTCCAGAGAGGAGCCTTGTCAATCGGGGAGGCCGCTGGGCATAGAGAAGCTAGATTCTGGCCGAGATGAGCTAGGGTGAGGCTGCTCAGGGAGGGGGAGAGGAACTCCAGAGAGGAGGAGCCTTGTCAATTCGGGAGGCCACCAGGCATAGAGAAGCTAGATGCTGGCCGAGATGAGCTAGGGTGAGGCTGCTCAGGGAGGGGGAGAGGAACTCCAGAGAGGAGGAGCCTTGTCAATTCGGGAGGCCACCAGGCATAGAGAAGCTAGATGCTGGCCTAGTTGAGCTAGGGTGAGGCAGCTCAGGGAGGGAGAGAGGAGCTCCAGAGAGGAGCCTTGACCATCAGGGAGGCCGGCGGGCATAGACAAGCTAGCTTCCTTGGCCGAGATGAGCATGGGTGAGGCCTCAGGATGGGGGAGAGGAGCTCCAGAGAGGAGCCTTGTCCATCGGGGAGGCCGCTGTGCTTAGACAGGCTAAGCTTCTGGCCCGTCTGAGCTGGACACCTGGTGGGCTGTTCTTCCCATCCAGGTGCCCACACACATCCAGCTCCTCCATGGAGTGGGCAGCAAGGAGGCCTCGAGCCAGGCTGGGCACATGCGCCTGGTCTCCCAGTGCAGAGCTGGCTCCTGCAGGCTCCAGCCTGTCCCCAGAGTGCATGGGGCTCCCATGCAGGCAGGGTGTCTTCAGCCCTGCTCCCAGGGCTGGTACAGCCTGCATGGGCCCGGGATCCAGGGGCTCTGAGGCAGGTGGGGGAGGGGCCCTGAGACCCTGCTGGCCACCCAGCTCCAGGGGCCAGAAATTAGCGCCTTTGACAGGCGGGCTGAGATTTGGGAGGCCCGCCCATCGGGACAGGTCTCCCCTGCTCTGCAAGCTCTGTGGGGCCGAGAGGCCCAGGCCACGCAGAGACTCTGAGGACTTCACAGACAGGGCTGGGGACGAGGGCTCTGGGGAGGCACCCTCTTCACAGCCTCCCTCCTCGTCCTCTTCAAAAATTGTCTCGGGCAGGACGAATCTCAGGTCCCGCAGCAGCTTTGGCCAGGGAGACGCAGGACACTCAGCAGCCCGGTCTTCCTCCTCTTCCTCCTCCTCTTGGTCTTCTTCCTGCTGCTCCAGGCCGCTGTAGTACTCCTCGTCCTCAGAGTCGGAGTCATCTTGGAAGGTCACGTTGAGTTTGGTCAGGGAAGTCCAGCGCCGGAGGGGGCCTGGCTCGTCCAGCCAGGAGCACTGTGGGCCCGAGAGGTGGGCGGCGCCCCCTGACCCTGAGGCCCCCATGGAGGAGCCCTGGCCGTGGCGCTGGGTGGTGCTCTCGCCACGACTGCCCTTCTCCTCCTTGGTGTGTTGCTTGGTTTCCGCCTGGACAGCAAATCCGAGAGGACCGGTCTCCCCGGGGACAGAAGCTGAAGCCTCCGCTGGCTCCTGGGGAGCTGCAGCAGCAGGGTGACAGACTTTGCGCTCAACGATGGTCTTGATGGACACTGGTGGGGGAGCGCGCTCCTGAGAGCCAGGTGGCACCTGCAGGGTCTGGCTGCCATCTTCGGTTGGCTTTTCTGGAAAAAGAACAGATGGGTTTTATTTCTCCACAGCCACTATTGGCCTACAGGGTGCCTGCCCTGACCTGACCCTTGGGGTCCCCATCACTCGGTGTGATGCTCAGGACACCTCCAGCCTGCTGGCCGCAGAAGGAATGGGGCATGCAGCCTGGGCCATGGGAATGACAGGGACACCTCTGGTTCTTCCCCCAAAGCCCACAGACTGGACAGGCCTTGACCTCCCCACCTCACTCTCTCATCTCTGGAGACTGCTGGCACCATCTCAGGACCCCATCACCTACCCCACCTGAAATCCTGGGCCCTAACAGTGCATTGGCTGAGTTACCCACATCTGAGTCCCTCCTCAATTGTAGGAAGGGAACTGAGCCTAAGGTGATGGGGGTGAGAGCTGGGGGTGTGGGGCAGACACGGGGTCTGGCCAGGCCCTCGGGGACAGGGAATGTGGTTTCCAAAGAGGTGGCAGGGGTTCCCTGTGTCCTCTGCCCCTGGGCCACAGTCCCTTTCCCGGTGAAACTGGGCTGTCATTGCTTCTGTCTCAAGAGCACCCAGGGGAGGCAGCACCTGGAAGCACAGTGGGGACTTCCAAGTGTCTGAACAGCCTGCCCCTGGGCCCCCACTGCCAGCCTCTAGAGCTGGGACAAAGCCATCTCTGCTCTTCATGGGGATCCAGGTGCTCAGGTCCTTGTCAGCAGGGGACAAGAACCCCTGCCCACAGAGCCCAGAGGCCAGCGCTGCTCCGGGTCCTGCTGACTTCTGTTGGCCCAAGGCTAGGACTGCAAAGCCAACACTCAGCTGCACTTGGGTTCTGCCGCGGGGGCCCCCAGCGCCTGCCTCTGCGCCCACCCTGCTCACAGGAGTGCACTCGGCCCCCACTACTGGGTTCAGGGCACCTGGGCCTTCCAGGGGTCCTCAGATGGCTGAAGGGGATCCAGTGCCGGCTGGACCACCCCGCAGGAGGATCCAGGGAAGCTGCCCAAGGCCCTGCCAGGCCATGCTGTCAGAAGCTCCTGAAAGCAGAACTGCTGAGCCCGGGGAGGACAAGGAGGACTAGGAAGAGGTGAGTCCCTGGGTGGGGCTGCCAGGGCCTGGCACTCCCACTACTGACTCCCCCAAGGGAGCATGGGATGGGGCCGTGTGCTGGACTCACCTTCGGGAGGCAGGAGGCACTGGAGCTTCCCCAGCTCACGCATGGAGGCCCGCAGCTGCCTGATGACCGCATCCTCGCTCAGTGACCAGGCCTGCTTCAGGGTCACCTGCAGGAACTCCCGGATGTGGTCCCTGGACATCTTCAGCAGGCGCTCTAGACATGGGGGTGGGCATCAGGCTAGGAGGAGCCCTAGGGATGGCGCAGCCACCATGGCTGCTCCAACCCTTGTTTCTGCTGCAACCCCTGACCCTGGCCCTGTCCCCCACTTGCTGGCCCTGAGGCTCAGCCTCAGCTTGGACCACCCTCAGCAGGACAGGGCCTGCCTGGTCTGCACAGCAGGCTCCTTCCTGTGTCTGCTGGGCCTGGGGAAGCTCAGCCCTGCTCAGAGTCACAGGCCACCAGGTCAAGAGAGCCAGGCACTGGGGAAGGAGCACATGCAGGAACTCCTGGATGTGGTCCCGGGGCATCTTCAACATGGGCTCTGGTCATGGGGGTGGGTGTTAGGCTGGGAGGCGCCATTTTTTGGCATTGGGGATGAAACGGGATTCGCAATGCCCCCTAAGCTGGCCAAGAACTCAGAAAATTTGTCCCTCCCCTAGGTTCTGCTCACCCGGGCCAAGCATGGGACCCCCCCAACTCCTCCATCCCCAGCACCCAGGCCTCTGTGGGCCCTGAGGACTTACTTCGGTGGACCTTGAGGACGGTGTACACCATGCCGGTGAGTACGTGCGCGCCCTCAAGGATGTAAATGTCGAACATCCGAAGTGCCAGGGGGAACGGCACCTGGGGGACAGAGGCATTGGAGGACCCCGCGCATCAGGGCCTCAGCAGGGCCCACAGTGGGTGGGAGTGCAGTGTCATAGGGCATCCTAGCTGTTTCCTAGAAGCCCAGAGAGAAAGAGCACCAAGGCCTATCCAGGACCCTGGGGCCACGCGGACTGCTCTGCACACTTTGGAAGCCACCCTGGAGATGCCAGACAGCCCAGGGACCTGAGGAGGGGTCAGCCCTTGGGCTGTGCTGAAACCAGCCTGTGGCACCCAGGGTCTATGGATCTCCTGCCTCTCACTGTAGGGCTCTGGCCTTTGCCAGGCTCTCAGGATGGGTCCTGGTGGGACCTGTCCCCTCCTTGCTGTCCCTGAGGCTCAGCCTCAGCTTGGACCACCCTCAGCAGAGCAGGGCCTTCCTGGTCTGCACAGCAGACTCCCTCCTGTGTCTGTTGGGGCTAGGGGAGCTCAGAGTCACAGGCCACCAGTACAAGAGAGCCAGGCACTGGGGCTGGAGCTTCCCTGGGAAGGGGTCCCCGGTGCACTTACCCCATCCAGGAAGCACTGGATGTACCAGTGTGCGGTGTAGTCCTCCAGGCACACACCCTCCTTCTCCTAAGAAGAGGCAGAGGGGGCTCAGGGCCCAGGGCCCAGGCCTGACTCCCTCTAATCTGTGCCCTGTGGCAGAACCCCTGGGTGCAGGAACCCCGCAGCAGGTGCATCCCCTCTCCCAGCCATGCAGATTCCTGAAGGGACACAGGTCCCTCAGTCCACTCTACCCTGGGGACAGCATCTCCCTTCAATCTACACAAACTCTGGGGGAACAAGTGCTGGAAAACACACCAACACCCAAGCTGCCGCGGCCCCCAGTAACCAAGAAAAGTCTTGGTGAGGATGTAGCCTCCCCTGGCCCAGGAAGCAATCAGGACCCCTCTCTGTCCTCCCCTCCCTGAGCACAGAGGCCCCGAGGGGAGAAAGGGGATGTTTACTTACCAGGTGTTTCTCCAGGGAGGGGAGCACGCGACGCATGATAGCTCCCAGTTGGTGCTGGAATTGCTCCAGTTTTGGGGAGTCTGGTGTGTAGAAATCTGAGTAATAGCAACCCCCCCAGTCCTCACTTCAGAGTGTCTTCCTGGGAAGGCCGGAAAGCCAAAGGCTTGGGGCAGGTTCTTTCTGAACATGGAGGGTCAGGGAAAGCTCTAACAGGCAGGGGAGCCTCAGGGGAAGGGGGTACAGCTGACAGCCCAGGGCAGGCTGCCTAAGGTGACCTCTGGGCTGACTGCACTCACACTGGATGCCTCAGGGCCATCTGGACACTCAGGGTGAGGAGGGGTCACCCTAGAATGGATGCTTCTTCTGCAAGTGTGTGGCTCACTGGGTGGGAGTCTGAGTAGAGACGTGAAGCAGTAAGGCCAGTAGAGACCTAAGGGTCATTTGTCAAAGACAAGGCACAGGACCTTTGTGTGATGGGAAGTGAGGGGTATGGCTTGGTATTGGGCCCTCTGCCAGCCCTGGCTTCTAAGAAAGCATTCTGAGGGAGACCGCCCTATGCACGCAGCAGCCAGTGAGGGACAATGTCCCAGTCACTTGTCTGCATGCCCATCCCTGCACTTGCAGGACCACGTCCACCACACCCATCACCCACCATGCATCGCGTGCTGGCTGTCCCCCATGAGCTGGACTAGGGCCCAGAAAGCATCCTCTTCACTCAGCCACATCAGCAGCAGGGCTGCCACGTGGCTTAGGCCCTGGCTGTAGCCCAATTCCTGGAAGAACACAACACACATCAGAGGGACCTCCCTGGCTGGGATGATCTCAAGTGGCAAGGGTGACCTCTCCTGGGAGAGCTGAGCATTACTACCAGGCCCCACTGCTGCCCCTTGGGTGTCAGGATCTCAGGGACTGGAGCACACGCCAGCTCTCAAAGTTCCTGGAGAGAATGCTGCAGGGTCTGAGCGCAGGCTGTGCAGGGTTAAGAAGAGGTATGAGCCCCACCCCAGATGTCAGGAAGGGGAAGACTGTTGTGGGAGTGCAGACTGCACACCCGTGATGGCCTCTGGAGCTCTCTGCTGTACAGGTGCCCTGCTGGGCCCCACTGCAGACGTGAGGAAGAAGCACCATAGTAAGGCCTGCCTGGGCCAGAACAGAGCCCAGCCCAGGAGAAGGCTTCCGTTCTGCCCCAGAACTTGAGGTTGGGGCCAAGGAGGCCATGAGCTTGAACTCTACCCCTCAGTCTCTGCCTTGTGGATTAGAGGCCCCCTCAACCCAGGCTAGGATTTCTGTGACCAGGGGCACCCTGCATGGACAGCTCTGGATATGACCTTGGAATGTTATCACAGAATACTCACGGGGTTGTACATCGAGTATGCGAGGAGCACCTCAAATAAGGAGCGTTGTCTGGAAGAGAGAGGACAGAGGCTGTGCGTCCTGTGCTGCCGAGGCTCTCAGTGTGGCTCTGCCTAACAGAGCCTGACAGCCACACGCAGCGCCCGTGACACTCTGCTCATGAGCAGTGACGTCATCAGGGCACCTGCGTGTGGTCCACCATGTGGGTGAGCGCTGCCTGCAGGGACACGCACACCTCTCGGGGTGCAGTCATGTGCAGTTTCGTTTCCCCAGGTGGGTGTTCATTGCACAGGTGAGCGTCCCACTGTGGGAGGTGCAGTCCCGTGGGTCTAAGCCATGGAGAGTCAGCCTCCCATGCACATTCAGCCTGGTAGGGAGCAGCTCCTGTGGCCTATGTGTTCCCCATGAGCCTCAGTGGCCAAACTCCCCACCTCCCCCAGCCCGTGGCCACCACTGCCCTGTTGTGTGTCCCAGGGTTTGGCCTCTTGCAGATGTCCTGTGAGTGGATCACAGCACGTGTAGCCTTTGAGGGATGCGTCCTCTCTTAGCAGGATGCACCTGAGATGCATCCAGGTGAGCCCAGGGCCGAGTCTCGTCCTGCCTCTCACTGAATCCCGTTCTCGGATTCAGCTGTGACACGGGTTCCTTATCCGTGTCCCCACTGAGCATCGTGCAGGCTACTGCCGCGTCCAGTGACTGCAAACACAACCCTGAATCTTGCATGAGGGTTTTATGCACTCAGCTGTTCTGGTGGTTGTGTAAATGTGCGTGTGTGCTGGGGGTTCGTGTGGAAGGTGTGTGTCTCTCATTGTGAGAAATTGCCCTGGGTGCTGCTGGGGGTCTGGGCCACTGTGCTCTGTTCCTGCAACGAACCAGAGTGGCGCTCGCCTCACGTTCTCCCCGGTACCCAGCGTTCAGTGGTCTTAGTTCCCCCATTCTCACAGCTGTGTGCTGGTGCCCCATTGTGGTTTAGGTGCTAAGCGTGTTTTCACGCGTTGAGTAGGAGAGTTGTGTGTGCAGTCATGAAGGGGCCCTCCTGAGCCTTGGCCCATGTCAGGGCAGGGAACCCTCATTTGCTTTCTTATTATGTATAACTTCATTTTTTGTATTTTGTAAATACTGTCTCCCCTTGTGTTCCTTTTCATTTCATTCCCACCAAAGTGTCTTTGGGAAAGCAAACTGTTCAGTATAAATAGAAGGCCATGGATCCATTTTTTTTCTGTCCTAGAGCAATTATGCTTTAGGCTTGAGCCCATGTCTCTCCTAGGACCCCATGTGTCCCAGGACCCTTGCACCTCCCTCGCCCAGGGCCCCTCCAGCCCAGAGGCCTCACTTAGCTCCGTATCGCTCTCGAAACATGATGTGACTTCTGAACGTGCGTGCTACCTCTTCATCGATCTGTTGGACTTGATCTGAGCACAACCTGGCCCGTTCCTTCATCTCCTGCAGGGCAGGGCCGAGGGGGAGGGGCCGGCCTCAGGACGAGCCAACCCCCACTGCCACACAAGCACCCCAAAGCCACATCAGCTCTTCTGGTTGGCAGGGAGAGTTCCCCTTGAGGGAAGCTCATTCCCCTGATCCAGGGAGGGTCATGGGTTCCCCACTCGCCTTAGTGTCCACGCCACCCCCAGTGCCCAGCAGAGGGGCCACTGCGGACCCGCTACAGTCAGCCTGAGGCCAGGGGCTCTGCCAATGTCCTTCTGTGCTACCTCTGCCTTCCCAGAGCAGGAGAGACTGAATCAGGCCTCTGAACCTCCTCACTGGGCTCTCAGGCCCCACAGGACAGGAGTCAGCCTCACCCTGACCAGCCTTCAGGGCTGCCCCCTGCAGGAGAGCCCCAGCTCCATCAAGAGAGTGGACACCCTTCTTGGACTTGGAGCTGGCCCCAGGGACAGCCCCCACTTGAAGACTTGGGGGAGGGCGGGGCTGGCGGCTCAGTTGCTCCTTGCTCCCTGATGTCAGCCAGGGAGGTGACAGTCAACCCAGGGCCAGCCCTCTGATGGATCAGCCCTCATTCCCAGAAGCAGTTGAGAGCTGACTCTGACCGATGGAACCAGCAGGCCAGGTGGGGGCTGGGTGAGCTGAGGCCAGGCCAGGCATGAGAAGGCCCAGGTGAGGGCAGGGCCCGGCGAGCATAAGAAACGCACAAGCAGGGTCAGGTGTGGGGAGGGCCGTTAGGGACAGAGCCAGCTGAGGGCCCTAGCACACAGGATTTCCACCTCATTCCAGGCATTCTCTATCCATTCAGGACCCAGCACAATGGCACTGGGCAGTCCTGGGCCTAGAGGCAAGGCAGGACCACAGGGATGAAGGCTGTGGCCCTGACCGGATCCTTGTGTCCAGGCCCATTTGTGTGTGGGGAGACATGGAGGAGGCCTCTGGGGAGACCTGGATGAGGCAGAGGGGAGGGCCGGGTGGGGGCCCCAACCAAATGACCACTCCTCCTTGGCATTACTTGTCCACCACACGGGAGCCTTGCGCTCCTGAGCAGGCCCAAGCGGGTCGGCCTGCCTCAGATTGCACACAGAGCCATACCTCAAATTTGCCAGGGTTCTGGGCCTTCAGGGTATCCACGGAGAGCATCATGGCCCACACCTTGCCGCGCACCTGGGCGGGGATGCCTTTCTCAATTCTCCGGTGGAACTACAGGAGAGAGGAGGCTCTGGTGAGACCCGCCCCAGGCCCTCTGTTGGGGGGGAGCGTAGGGTGAGGCAGCAGGAAGGGGAGCCCTGGGCTCTGTGCTGTGTCCCCAGATCTGCCTGGACCTGGGCCTCCTGACCCAACAGTGAGAGGAGGGCCGAGGGCTCAGTGCAGGCTCTGTGGTGCACTAACTGCCCCCACAGGGCACCAGGAACTGTGCCTGCCCTGCATCTGGGAGTGGCCCCAGGGGAGACTGGATCTTCTACTGCGACAGTGTCCTGGGTGCACGGGCATGGGGCTGAGATGACCTGTGTCCTTTCAGGGCAGGACAGTTGTGTCTGAGAGGCACAGCGATGGGCACTGTCCATCCCAACTCCACCCCCAGTGGTCCCCAGGGGCCCTCAGGTCCAGGCACCTTCTCACTGCTGCGGTACTTGGTGAAATTTCGCAGCATCTTGTTCCATTTTTGCAGTCGGCGGCCCTCTTGATGTTTACGCTGGGAATGGAGACAGGATGGCGTGAGCTCAGCAGTGTCCTCTGAGGGAGGCCACGGGTGCAGCTCAGGAGGCTGTGGACAACTCAGCTGGGAGGAGCCAGCAAAGGGGCAGACCACAGCACCCAGACCTTCCAACTAGGGGAGCCTCAGGGTCTTGAGTATAAATAAAAGGACAAGCATCCTCAAGCTAGTCCCATCTCATCCAGGAAAGTGGGTCACAGTGGCCCACAGGCAGGGACCCAGAGCTGCAGGCCTGCACTGGGGTATGTGGGCCTCAACAGATCCCCTGGGGACTGCTGTCCCTGGAGGACCATATGGCACTCCTCTAACCACTGCCCATACCCACAGGCCTGCTAGTTCTGCCTCCTAGATGAAGAGTCCATGGCCAAGGTCAGCTTACCCATTGCACTGCCAGGCATCCATGCCTGGGCGGCTTCTGCTTACTGAAAAGCAAGAGAGACAACACCATGAGAATGGGCACTGAACCAAGCATGGTCCACTTCCCCAGCAAGGCTGGGAGAAGACCTGTGTCCTCACCCTGCTGAGGCACAGCCCAGAGCACAGAGAAGGGCAGGGAGGGGGCAGCCATGCTGCAGGCAGACACCCAGCAGGGGCTGGGGCTCGAGGCACCTGGGACCACCACACCCCCAAGGTTATCCCCCACCCAGCCTCCCCACTATGCACTGGCTGCCTGAGGTGTCTGCTCCCCACCTCACCCTCCTCTGTTAGCCCAGACCGTGGCCATCTCTCTACCCTTGGCTCCTGCTTTTTCTCCAGGTTCTGGGCACAACATGGAGCCAGAACCCCCTATCCCGTGCTAAGGTGGGCTGCTGAGTCATGCCAAAGACGGCCCGAGATGGCTCATCCCTCTAGATCACCGGAGCCTACCCTCCAGACATGGGGCTGCTCTCCCTGACATCTGTTGGAACAGCCTCCAATCTGACTCCTGCCCGCAGGCCCCACTCCTCCCAGCACAGACCCCGGGCCGGGCCCTCAGCTGCACCTTCCCTGTGGTCTGTACTGTGGGAGCCTGCAGGCAGGCTGAGAGCTGCAGAGGCCACACTGCTGGCCATCTCTCAGACTAGGTCTTAATAAGCCTTTAGCCTAGCCCTGAGGCTCAGGCCCCTGTTGGACAACTGCCCACCTGCTAGGCTGGTGCCCCAACCCTGTGGACACAGCTATGGGGTGACGATGGCCAGGCTATGTCCCTCAAGCCACCACCTCTACTTAGCATGAACAGAGGCCTCAGAGTAAGAGTGCCAGTGTCTACCCTACAGCCAGCCCTTTCCCATCCTGCATTCTTGAGTCACAGGGTCACTCGGCTCTGCCCGTATACTGACCTGTGCCTGCACTGTGACAACAGCTTGGATCAAGGAGGGGGCCTGGGGATAGGTGTGCTACCTAATGGCGGGGTTTCTGACCCTGGTCCCTCCCCTGGGTGGATCGGGGTGCAGAGGACTCACCACAGGAAGCCAAGTTTGTCTGGGACGAGGGCTCCACTCTCGTCGTCCTCTTCTCCCAGGTGAAACTGGGGCCCTTTACGGGGACCCTGCAGGGGAGAGGGGACCCAGGTGAGAATCCCGGGTCTCAGTCACTGGGGGAAGCTGAGCCACCCTCCCGCTGTGTCCCCAAGGAGGTGGGGTCTGGCTCTCATAAGCACAGTACTTGAGGCAGGGTCCTACCTCCTCCCCCAGCACCCTGGCCCGTACCTGCTCATATTTCAAGATGATCCCTGCTCGCTCCTGGGCCCTGCCGGACCTCAGGGCGTCCATATCCAATCTGTAAGACACACACGCACTTGTGATCCAGTACAGGGGAGCCCACGGGAACTGCTGCCCCGAGGTCTGTCCCCGTGGTCAGAGTGGGGACAGCCACACAGCCAGGTGGGCGGGCACCTGGTGGTCGGGTCCCAGGAGGATGACTTGTTCAGAGCACAGGGACTAGGGATGGTTGGGGAAGGACAGCCCCCACCTTGCCTCCCCTGCCCTGGGAAAGGATGCTCCTCCCCCAGCCTGGCATCCACGTGTCCTCCAGGGAGCCCAAGTCTCCCTGGCCCGCTCCCAGCCCCCGAATCTCTAGGGCTCTCAGAGGTGGACTCACTGCCCCACCTGACACCAGCTGATCCAACACCTAGTCTTGAACCCGTGTCCAGACACAGACTCACACCAAGGCCCATTTTACACTGATGCCCAGCAGAGTGGGAGGAATGAGACGACTATATACACACTCTGCACACAGGGGCCGCTGAGAGCTCAGCCACAACACTCATGGAACCTGGCGTGGGAGACCAGTGCCACCCACCTGGCATGACCTTCCCTGCGTCACAGGTCACGCAGAGAGCAAGTCTCACTCACCTCCTTCGAGTATCCATTAGATTCTATGAAATGTGCTTCCTGCCTACGCTACCAACATCTGGTCAGTTGGGCAGTAGATGCACGACTGGCCACTGGTTGCTGACAACCAAGAGTGCACAATTCTCAGTGACTGTGATGTCACAGAATCCTGCCAGCCAATCCCAAGTGGCTCTGCTGTGGCAGGGGTCAGGGTTCTCAGCCCTGGCTTAATTAAAGGTCACCAGAAGTGGGGCCTGTGTTCTCCCCAGGGCCCAGGTGAAGAGGGCAGGGCTCTGGCAGAACTGCCCCAGAACCAGGGGTGCCAGGGCCCTCTGCCACCTGCCGTGACGGTCCCAAGTCCCAGGCAACCTGCACCTCCTGCCCCTCATTTCTTCCTCTGCCATTTTATTACAGCCCAACTGTGAAGTCCTCTTTATTTGAACACAAGGTGGAACAGGGTGCCCCATCATGGCCAGTCCTTCTTCCTGAGGTTCCCACACTCGGGGCTGCCCCTGAATGACCTGAACGGAGACTCCCAGGGTTGCAGCCTGCTGTCCTACCACAGGCCTGACCCCAGCACTCCCAACCCCTGCTGACCCCTCCTGCTCTGTTCCAGCCCCTCTTCCCAGGAGTTTTAGGAGGTGGACACAGGGGGTCCTCCTGGGATGGAGGGCAGGGGAGCCGCCCGCTGAGCACCACCTGCATAGGACCTCAAGCTGGCATGGCCCAGACTGTCCAGAGCGGGAACCAGGGCCCTGTCCTGACACTGACCAGGGCTTCAGGCACAGAGTGCTGAGAACTCCTGGGCACCAGCTCCTGAGCCGCATGCTGGTAACACCGGGCTGCTGCTGACCATAAGGACAGGGACAGCACATGTCGGGCAGGAGCAGCCACAGGCCCGCAGCTCCCCAGGGTGCTGATCACCAGGTTGCTCCCTGCAGGGAAAGCAACTCAGCCCTCCCCCAGCACCTCCTTGGTCCTGGGCCCCACACTGCCCCTAGGCTGCCACCTTGGGGCCACAGTCGGTTCTTTTCCCTCAAGGGCCTGTTGTTCTGCCTCTCTGCCCACTTCCCTTGCCCTGGCATGGGGACCACAGTGTCCAGGGCCCTGGTCACCAATACACCTGCTGGCCTCCTCTGCGGGTGGGAACGAGTACACAGCTGTGTCATGTGCAGAGATGCTGTCCAGCAAGACTTGGGTTTTAACTGATTCTGTTATTCCCCTCCCCACTCAGCTTCTCCTCTTTTAAATATCATTGTACATTCTTTTGGAGATTCACAAAGTGCTGTAAAATAACACAATGAATGATGAGTGGGGATCACCCAGCTTCAGCAGTCAAATATTCTTAATTGTATGGAAGATGCCTATGGGTTTCCTTTCTCTGCCTGAGTTCATTCTCCAGATTCCCTAGGGTTAGTGGTCTCCAGATTGCATTTTTCTCCACTCGGGGTGATGTTTTGCTCTCGAGTCAGACTCAGGAGCCGAGGCTGGGGATGGATCCCGGGTGGTACAGTATGGGATGAAGGTGTCCCAGTGGTATCTTCCCCACTATGCCTGCCCTGGGGTTGCTATCAGGGACAGGTCTTGTCCTCCTCCAGCCCCATCTCACTTGGGCTCCTGCTGGGTAATGCCGTCTGCCATGAGGCCCTCACCAGAAGCTGGTGCCCGTGCCACACTCTCGGGCTGGTCAAGCCACAAGCTAAAGTGAACTTTCATTTTCTAAGCAACGCAGCTTCAGGTATTTTGCTATTGCCACACAGAGTGGGCCAGGACTTCCCTCCAACTTCAGCAAAGTGCCCTCCAATGTGCTTGAAGGGTTTCTGAGAAAGCCTCTTCCCAGAGTATCAGGTGCTCCTCATTCCAGATTTCAGCTGAGGTCTCCTGAAAGCCCACTCTGGCTTCCTGTGCCACCTAAACACCCAGGCACTGAGTTCTCTTTTAGGGGTAGCTGGGAGTAAAGGCAGAGGCCAGCTCAGCAGCACTGCTCAGGGCATCTGGGAGTCCGGCAGGACTTTGAGTCCCTCCAGTCAACCTCAAGAGAGGGCACGGGACTCATTTGTGTCCTGAGAGACAGGAGATTGGCAGGTGCAGGGAAACACTGAGTCTGCGAATTAGCCGCCACTTCTTACAGGGCGCTCTGGAGCCGCTCCTGCGTTTCAAGTGAGCCATGGGCCCGCGTGCATGGCTGAGAGCTGTGGCTACATGGCCGCAGAGATCACCTCTGACAGTGGTGCTTAGGGAGCGCAAGGTGAGCCTGCGTGCTAGGGCCCTTCCCACCCACAGCACCCACCCACAGCACGTGACCTCAGTACACAGACCAGACCCCTCCAGCTCGCTGCTCCAGCCCTTCCTTGAGAATTGCTCTGAGTCCCAGGGCCAAGGGCTCTGCTCCTGTGGTGTTCACACACAGGCACAGCCACATCACCCATGGGACCCAGCGTGGGAGACCAGTGTCACCCACCTGGGCAGGACCTTCCCCAAGAGCAAATCCCACTCACCTCCATCGTGAATCCATTGGATTCTGCCAAATGTGCCTCCTGCCTATGCTACCAACACCTGGTCAGTTGGGCAGTAGAGCACTATTGGTCACTTGTCACCTCACAGCCCAGAGTGTGCATCCTCAGTGACTGTGATGTCACAGAAGCCTGCCAGCCAACCCCAAGTGGCTCTGCTGTGGCAGGGGGTCAGGGTCCTCAGTCCTGGCTTTATCAAAAGTCACCACAAGTGGGGCCTGTGTTTTCCCCAGGGCCCAAGCGAAGAGGGCAGGGCTCTGGCAAGGGTGCCATGGAACCAGTGGTGCAATCCAGAGCACCTGCCCCTTTGTGTCAGGCTCCCTCTGGGTTCCTGTGGAGCTGTTTGGTGGGACAACTCAAGGGTTGAACTCTGCAGTCCTGATTTTTTTCATTTTTTCCTGAAGTGGCCAGGGCCCCATAGTAAAGGAGAAGTTCCAGTAGGGAAATCATCTAGAAACTTGGAATGCACAGAGGGAAGATAATACAAATCTCTCAGTGCCAAGTATGTGATGCCATGTATGTGATATAAATTTATAAGGTATTATTGCACATTTCAGAAATATATCACCACACTGTATATTCTAAATGTCTCATACTGTTCTCGGCTTTCTGATTTCTCAAATACGTCTTCTGTGCTGTCAAATATATTTTAAAAGTAAGTATCTTTTTAATGGCCCAAAGTGGGTCACCTCGACAGAACAGGAGAAAAAACACAATTTCTCCTGGTGCTAAGTGCTTTGTACATGCAGAGGTGGCCAGAGAGAGGGAAAAAGGAGACTGCTCTTTTCCAGGTTGTGATGTAGGAGGGGTGAGGTTGACAAGGTGCATGGGCCCAGATGCTACCTGCAAATCTGGCTCCATGGTACCTTCAGGAGGGAAGAGAAAGGGGTGTGGTCTCTGCTGTCGTGGTGGGAGGGGACAGAGGGAAGGGCACCGCGTGTAGCATGGACCCTGTCTGGGCTATCCTATTTACTCCTCCTCGGGTCCCTGGGGGTGGCATTTTATCTCTGATCTGCCGACCAAGAATCAGGCCCAGGGCCAGGTAATGCACTGAGGGTCATTGCTTGGGCCTGGAGCCCAGGTGTCTGGGGCTCCACACCCAGCACTGCCAGCAGGGGATGCGAGGTTGGCCCTGTGTGTTTGCCCAGGGTGTGCCTGTGGGAGAGGCTGTTCTGAGTGTCCCTTTGGAGACAGTGGCCCTGTGACCTGAGCTCCTGCCCTAGCCAGCTGTTTGTCATCAGCTCCTACCCTGGCAGCAGCTCAGCCTGCAGGCTTTCCTAAGCATTTGCTTGAGGGGAGAGATGCCAGGGCCCATGCTGTGTCTTTCTTTCGCCAGCTCCCTTCTCTGCCCTTGTACACACAGCTGTCTATCAGAAGGGTGTTGAGTCAAGGCCAAGACCAAGGCTGTATTGCCCTGTTCACCTGTCAATCAGGGGGCCCCTCCCCAGGAAGTACCGCCTCTTATCCAGGACATCGGGGTGGTACCATGTAAACACTTCCATTTTTTCGAAAGCTCATAAAAAGTGAGGAAGGACGGAAGCGCTCTCTCCTCATAGACTCAGGACAAGCAGAGCAGGGTATGATGATTCCCTTCCCTTAGCCCATTCTCCATTAATAAAGCCCTAATGGGCCTGTGTATTTTTCTCACTTTGTAACTAAAGTTTACCACACTGCAGGCTGTGTTTGGGCCTGTATTTAGAATTCTTCTCTAAGTTAAAGGCAAGAGTCTGGAAAATTAATTTAGGCCCAGACCCAGCCCATAACATTCCCAGTCCCAGACTGACCCACTCAGGAGTCGGGTCAGGTCCGTGGATCCCACCATTTTGGGAGACGCCCATGCTTTCACTGGAAGGGTCTCTGCCAGGACATCTTCCCTGCAAGCCTGGGGCCCTGGTCCCATGCTCCCCTCACTGTCCGCAGGAGCTGTTGGGAAGCTGCTTTCTCAACCCCTCTGGCCAGGGCTGCCCTCTAGCTCTTGTCTCCAACTCCCAGGCCAGGCCCACAACCTGGAGGTCAGGTTGGTTCTGGCCTGCTGACTGTTAGCAGTGTGGTTTGTTCAGAACCAGTACTGCCCAGGCTGCAGGCGGGAGCCACGGCAGTACTTAGAAAGCCATGGAGTTGTCAGCAGCAACCCTGTTGTGGCTGGAGGCCTCCCTGTGGTTTACGGACTCTGTCTATGGGCGAACCTGGAAGAGAAGGTGGCCCCAGTGATGAATGAGATTTTGTTTTAAAAAAGTTTTATTTATTTGCAAGGCAGAGTCACAGAGTATGAGAGAGAGAGAGAGAGAGAGAGAGAGAGAGAGAGAGAATATCTTCTTTCTGCTGATTCACTCCCCAAATTGTCGAAACAGCCAAGACTGGGACAGACAGAAGCCAGGAACTAGGAATTCCACTCGGGTTTCTCACATGAGTGGCGGGGACACAAGCACTTGGACCATCTTCCACTGCCTTCCCAAGCACATTAGTAGGGAGCTGGATCAGAAGCATATCAGGTGGGACTGAGACCAGACTCCAATATGGAGTACCAGGGTTGCAAGCAGTGGCATAACCTGCTGTGCCATGATGCTGGTCTCACAAGGGAGATTCAGTTCCTTTTTTTTTCTGCCAATATTTTATTATATCAATGGCACTACATTTAAATGGCCATGAAGGCCAATTCAATGTAGTTCCCTTGGAATAAAATTCAAGGATTTGAAATGCAAGGGTTCATGGGAGAATGTAATTAAAAGCTGTCTATTTGGGTGCAAAGCTTTTTGAAATCCATGCATAGTTTGTTAATCATACGTACATTTTCCATGAACTGTTTGAAGACCTGTCATCCACAGCAGCGAGCTGGGTGAGGAAGGGCAAGGCTCCTCCCACAAGTGGAGGCCTCCTAGAGGGAATGAGCTGTGGGTCATCGGTCAGCCTCTGTGTCCTGGGGCTGTCATGGAAGGACCTCTTGGGGAGTCAGCAGGGGAGGCTCAGGAGGCTGCTGGGGCAGAGGGCAGGGCTGCAGCGTGAGGGAGAAGCTGACATGGGCAGCAGTGTGCTCAGATGGAGGGGCAGCTTCCTGCTTCTCAGTTCCCACCCCTGATGTCCATCCTCCAGGGGATGACTTCAGTGGAGGGTACAATTCCTGTCCTATGAAACAGCTCCATCCCCTTGTGGTCCTGTCAAATAAAAGAGAACCCAAATAGGAATCTGGGCTGGGCTAACCCAAACACTCTCAATGATGAGATTCTTAATCGTTGCCAACAGCAGGAGGCATGTTGGTGCTGACCCCTCCCCACACGTCTTCCTGTTGCATCACCCACTGCCACCTGTACTGCTGGTTTGGTGCCAGTGCCCGGCCATCATCCTCTGCCTCACTCAGGGTGAGCTCGGTTGCTACAGCAACAATACCCTGGGATCTCAGCGGTGTAAACAAGCACATCCATTTCTCTCTCAGCTTGGAGGCTCTCCCTCACTCAGGCAGGGAGCAGCCTCCCCCTCTCTGCTTCCCTGAGAAACAGGGCTCCTGTCCTGGCCTTTCTGCTTCAGAGGCCCCAGTGGTCAGGAGGGCCTTCCTGGAAAATCATCTGTGTCCCACCCTGTGGGCTGTGACCAGTCAGGGGTATCAGGGCAGCCTGCATCCACATCTGGTTCCAGGTGGGTTCCAGTTGCTGGAAAAACATCCCTGGAGATTTCCTCTGTCTCTGTCCAGAGTCTGAGACCAGCAGGGTGAGGGGTGGCAGCCATTTTGGTGGGAAGATCAGCACACCAGTGGCGTATGTGGTGGTCTCTGTTCCCGTTTCTCCTTTTGGGGTACTTGCCAAGATTCTATCAAGTATGTGGGCTCAACCAGATGCCCTGGGGACTCTTACCTCTACGAGGCATGTATGGCATCATCCTGGACCCACTGACCAGCACTGGATTCCAGAGGCAAATGGGTCACTCTGGGTCGCTAGCATGGTGCTTGTTTGTGTGACCTTGGGACACCAAAATGGTGCAAACATGTTGATTTGGGGTGATTCTTAGATATAAAATATATTCAGAATTTTGGATACTGACAGCTCGCTCGCTGCTGACTCTGGTGTTTGCCCTGTGTGTGGGTAGATCGGTGTGTCATCACACACTCCCCAACTGCAGTGCTGTCTCTGGTCCACAGCACCAAAAGGTAGCAAAGGTGGTGACCAGGTTCCTTTATCCTGTGCTTCCCCCAACCCCCTTATCTCTGGTTACCAGGTGGTCTCCCCAGCCCCTCTGCAGACTCTGTGCCAAGTATATGGTGGTCCCTGGCTGCACCTGTATTCTCAGAGGACTTTCAAGACTATTGCTCTACAGTGCAATGAGCTCCAACAGAGGCCGTTTCTTGCTGTTGATTCCGTGGTGATGTAGTGCTCTCATGTGCTGGTCTTTTTCTTTTTCTGTTTTAAAAGATTTTATGAATTTTTTTGAGAGGCAGAGTTAGAGAGAGAAGGATAGACAGAGAGAAAGGTCTTCCATCTGCTGGTTCACTCCTCATATGGCCACAATGGCCAGAGTTGAGTAGGTCTGAAGCCAGGAGCCAGGAGATGATTTCTCTGGGTCTCCCATGAGGGTGCAGGGGCCCAAGCACTGGGGTCATCTTCTATTGCTTTCTCAGGCCATAGCAGAGAGCTGGATTGGAAGAGAAGCAGTGGGAACATGAAATGGTGCCTATATGGGATGATAGCACGGCTGGTGGAGGCTTAACCTGCTATGCCACAGTGCTGGCCCCATGGACTGGTCTTAAGTCATGCAGAATGGAGGACAGAAATTCCTTGTGAGGATGGGCTCTTTTACCTCTACCCTACCTCCCTGCTGGAGATGGCGTATGGAAGGCAGGTGTGTTATCAGTAATGATAGAGGTACCATTTGAGGAATGCAGCAATTATAGCCTAGAGTTCAATAGAGGACATGGTAGGGACATGTGCTGTTCTGCTTCGATGCTATAAAAACACCAAATACTAAATTTAACACCAACAGAAAATGAGCTATCTCCCACGTTTTCCTGTGCACTATGATTAAGAATTGCATTGTGTGGACATCATCAATGAAACAAAATAATGACCTCTAAGAATGCCACTGGAAGCCAGAGTTCATGGATGGTGTGTATGATAGATGATGTAATGGTCACACATGAGTAATGATGTCACTAATATCAAATAACATGAGAGGCAAAATATCTATGTTATTTCACTAAATCAGTTTCCAAGGTCAATAGCCATGGCTCCTGAATGATAACAGTGCTGCTACCTTTTTCTTATTGGAGGGGATGTAAAAATGGTATACTGGACAACAAAGGACATGAAGAGATGGTATGCTCATTGGACAGAAAGCAATTACATCAATATCCATATATACAAATACACCCAGCAATCACCAGAATCCTGAGAGTGAACATCTCCATGTCTCCCAAAATTTTCCTTGTGCCCTTTGGCAAACTTTCTTTGTGCTCCGTCCCACTACTCACTCTCTCGGGGCAGCCACTAGTCTACTTTCTATCATTATACATTAATTTGAATTTCTAGAATTTTCTACTAATAGAATCATTCAGTATGTCCAAATATTTAAATAGATACAAGCTTTTTAAAAAAGATATATTTTATTTATTTGAAAGAGTTACAGAGAGAGGTAGAGACAGAGACAGAGACAGAGAGAGAGAGAAAGAGATATCTTCCTTCTGTTGGTTGACTCCCCAGATGGCCACAACGGCCAGAGCTGTGCCAATCTGAAGCCAGGAGCCAGGAGCTTCTTCCTGGTCTCCCACATGGGTGCAGGGGCCCGTGGACTTGGGCCATCCTCTACTGCTATCCCAGGCCATAGCAGAGAGCTGGATCAGAAGTGGAGCAGCTGGGACTAGAACCGGCACCCATTTGGGATGCTGGTGCTTCAGGCCAGGGCGTTAACTTGCTGTGCCACAGTGCCAGCCCCAACACAAGCTTTTAATATTTTCGGGGTAAATATTGAAGAATGGAATAGCTGCCTCATCTTGCAGCTTTCATTGAATTCCACAAATTTTGGTGAGTTTTTTTTTTTTTCTTAAATTGTTTTAATTCATTAAAATACCTTCTAATTTCCCTTTTGATGTATTCTTTGACCAATGGGTTACTCAGAAGTGTGTTATTTAGGTTCCAAAAATTTGGTGATGTTCCAGATATCTTTCTATTGTTGATTGCTAATCTGATGGCATGGTAATCACAGAATTCATTCTGTATGACTTAAATACTTGAAAATTTGTTGACACTTGTTTTGTTTTTTGTATTTCCCCACACAGTTACTATTTTCAGTGCTTTTTGGTCCTTTGTGTAAATCTAGATTTCTATATGAATCATTTTTCTTCAGATATCTTTTCCTTCATGTGTGTGAGCAAAGGAGAGAGAAACAATATAAGCTCTCTGATATCTTTTCTTTTAAGGACACTAATCCTATATGAGCAGGGCCCCATATCTATGACCTTATTTAGCCACCAATACCTCTATAAAAACCCTATCTTCAAATGCAGTTATACTGGAGGTTGAGACTCCAATGTATGAGTTTGTGAGTGAGGGGCACAATTCATTCCATAGGAGAAGATGACTTGGAAATATGGAGAAAGGGGTGAGGGGTAACTTGGGGGCAACAGAAAGCTGAGGGAAGAGAGGAGTTCATGGAAATGCGAGGCCAACACAATGAGACAATGCAGTCATAATAAAACGGACAGTTCCAGTGCACTGTGTGGGTATTGTGGGCAGCTCTTTACCTGGGTGACCTCTGATTCCTCGTGGCACTGGGTGTGGTCAGCTTGCTTTAGAGTTCAGGAAACAGAGACTTGTGGAAGTTGGATAACCTGATGGAGGTTCCTGCAGCTGCTGAGGAGAGCTGCATTCAAACTGGGCTCCCTTAACCCAGGTGTGCTGTTTTCGCTAGGCTCAGCTGCCTCTCGGTAGGGGTTGCTGCTGAGAAGAGACCTGGCTTGGAAGAGGCTTAGGAAGCATCAGTGAGGCTGTGGGCGTCAGAAGGGAGGCTTTCTGATGTGGGTAGTTGGGAGCTATAGAAGTGTGCCCTGGCCAGTGTAGACCAGCGTGAAGGACATTGGTGCTCTTTGATGTATCTGTTGGGTACTCATGGAAAAGATGACTCCAGGGCTTGGTGTTGTGGTGCAGCAGGCAAAGCTGCCCATTGTGATGCCAGCATCCTGTGACCCAGTGCTGGTTTGAGTCCCAGATGCTCTGCTTCTGATACAGCTTCCTGCTAACACACCTGGGAAAGCAGCAGAAGATGGTTCAAGCACTAGGGACCTTGCACTCACATGGGAGACCCAGATGGAGTTCCAGGCTTCTGACTTGAGGCCCGCCAGGCCTAGCTTCAGTGGTTGCGAGAATTTGGGGAGTGCACGAGTGTGGAAGATCTTTCTGTCTCTCCCTCTCTGTCACCGTCTTTCAAATAAATAAATAAATAAATCTTTAAAAAAAAAAGAAAGAAAAATGACTCCAACTGCTGTGGTGGGGAGAGGGGGAAGGTCCCCAGCTATATTTACTCCAGGTTCTTATCTCCATGTGAGATAAAATTCAAATGAAGCAACATGCTCCTGAATAATCACTGGGTCAATGAAGAAATTAAAGCGTATCTTGAGACAAATGAAGTGGAAACTGACATATCAAAATCTGTGGCAGCAGCCAAAACAATTCTTTTTTTTTTTTTAAGGATTTATTTATTTATCTGAAGAGTTACACGGAGAGAGAAGATGCAGAGAGAGAGAGAGAGAGAGAGAGAGAGAGACATAGAGATAGATACAGGGGCCGGCGCTGTGACTCACTTGGTTAATCCTCTACCTGCGGTACCAGCATCCCATATGGCACCAGGTTCTGGTCCCAGTTACTCCTCTTCTAGTCCAACTCTCTGCTGTGGCCCGGGAGGGCAGTGGAGGATGGCTCAGGTGCTTGGGCCCCTGCACCTGCATGGGAAACCAGGAGGAAGCACCTGGCTCCTGGCTTCAGATCGGCATAGCTCTGGCTGTAGTGGCCATTTTGGGGATGAATCAATGGAAGGAAGACCTTTCTCTCTGTCTCTGTCTCTCACTGTCTAACTCTGTCAAATAAATAAATAAATTTTAAAAAAGAGAGAGAGGTCTCCATCCGATGGCCCACTCCCCAGCTGGCTGCACTGATCTGAAGCCAGGAGACAGGAACTTCCTCCGGATCTCCCACGTGGTGCAGGGGTTCAAGGACCAGGCCACAGCAGAGAGCCAGATCGGAAGCCAAGCAGCCTGGCCCCGAACCGGTGACTATATGGGATGCCAGCGCCCCAGGCCAGGGCGTTAGCCCTCTGCACCACAACACTAGCCCCAGCCAAAGCAATTCTAAGAGAGAAGTTTAGAGCAAGAAATACCTACAAGAAGAAAGTTTTCAAATAAGCAATCTGTTGTCATAGCTCTAATAACTAGAAATAGGAAAAGAACAGCTAAGCCTAAAGTTAGCAGAGGGGAGATAATAAATATCAGAGAAGCCATAGGGATCAGGAAGAGAATAGGAGAGACCAATAAAACCAAGAGTTGGCTCTTTGAGAAGACAAAACAATTTGACAAATCCTTAGCTAGGCCAGGGAAAAAAGGGGGCTCAAATAAAATCAGAAATGAAAGAGAGAACATTAAAACTGATACCACAAATACACAAAGGATTATAGGAGGTCACTTTATCAATTACACAGCCATACAGAAAAACGGATAGATTCCTAGATACATATAACCCACCAAACTGAATCATGAAGGAATAGAAAAGTTGAGTAGATAAATAATGGGTAAAGAAATTAAATCATTGATAAAAATTCTCTTACCAAAGAAAGCCCAGGACCGGACGCCTTCATTGCTGAATTCTACTAATAATTTATAGTAGAAATCATACCGGTCCTTTTCAAACTTTTCAAAAATATTGCAAAAGAAGCTATACTGTCAAACTTATTTTATGAGGCCAGCATTACTGTAAAACCAAAACCAGACAAGGATACTGCAGTGAAAGAAAATTACAGGCCAATATTCCTGACGAATGTGATTGCAAAAATTCTCAATGAAATACTAGCAAATGGGATTCAATAGTGCATGAAAAGGATCATGGGTCATCACAGAGTGGGACTTATCTCAGAGATGCAAGGATGGTTCAACACAGGGAAGTCTGTAAATATGATATATCACATTAACAGAATTAAGGACAAAAACTGTATTATCACCTTGAAAGATGCAGAAAAAGCATTGGACAGAATTCAGCATTGTTTTAGGATAAAAGCTGTCAACAAGCTAGTGAAAGTGGAAGAAGGACTGTACCACTTCACGATGAAAACCATATATGACCAATCCACAGGTAACATCATACTTAATGGGGAAACATTGAAAGTTTCCCTCTAAGATGAGGAATGAGACAAGGATGCCTAATTGTATCATTATTTGACATAGTAGTAGAAGTCCCAGCCAGAGCAATTAGGCAAGAGAGAAATAAAACGGCAATAAAATCAGAAAGAAAGAAGTTAAATTGTCCTTATTTGCATGTGAAATAATCTTACATGTAGAAGACACTGAATACTCCTCCTCCAATTGTTAGCACCAAAAATAAATTCAGTAAAGTTGCAGGATGAAGAATCAGCAACAAAGACTAGACAAGTTTCTACACACTGATAACAAACTGTCCAAAAGAGGCATGAAGAAAACATGCACAATAGCTACCAAAAATATGAAAAAATTAATCAGGGGGGTGAAAAACTTGTATAATGGAAATGGAGGAAGACACAAATAAATGGAAAGATATTTTATGACTTTGGATTGGAATAATTAGTAATACTTTTTAAATGTCCATCCTACCCAAACAATCTATAGATTCAATGAAATTCTTATCAAAATTCCAGTAACACTTTTCATAGAAATGGAAGAAACAATCCTGAAATTCATAGGAAACCACAGGAACCTTAAATCCCCAAGCCATCTTGAGCAAACAGAATAAAGCTGGAGGCATCACACTACTTACTCTCAAAATATACAGAATGATATAGTAATCAAAACATTGTACTGGTATAAAAATAGACACAATAGAACATAATAGAGATCCCAGAAACAAGTCAGAATGTTTATGATCAATTTATTTTTTTTAAACTTTTATTAAGTAAAAATGATTTCCAAAGTACAGTTTATGGATTACAATGGTTTCCCCCCCATAACTTCCCTCCCACCCGTAGCCCTCCCATCTCCCGCTCCCTCTCCCCTTCCATTCACATCAAGATTCATTTTCAATTATTTGATCAATTTATTTGTGAAAAAATTGCCGAGAACACATAATTGAGAAAGGACAGTCTCTTTGATATGGGATGTTGGGACTACTGGATAACCACACGCAGAAATATGAAGTCAGGCTTTTATCTCACAGGACATAAATGTAAGACTTGAAACTGTGAAATCTAATAGAAGGAAACATAGGAAAAAGCTAGTCTGGGCAGTTATTATTTGGGATATGAACCTCAAAGCACAGGTAACAAACGTGAAAGAGACAAGTGGGATTACCTCACACAAGAAAACAATCAACAGAGTAAGGGGAAAACAGTTGAAACCATACATCTAGTAAGGGGTCAATATCAAACAGATAAGGTGCTCATATTAAATAGTAACCAAATCAATAACTCAGCTGAAAAATGGGCAAAAGATCTGACTAGAAATTTGTCAAAATAAGATGTACAAATAGCTAACATGTGTATGAAAACAAATTCAGCATCTCTATTCATCAGAGAAATGCAGATTAAAACCACCATGAGATGTCATGTCACACCTGTTAGAGTGGCTGCCATAAAAATGAGAAAGATAATATATCGGAGGAGATATGGAGAAAGAAAGATAATGTATCGGAGGAGATGTGGAGAAAGGGAAACACTCATACTCTGTTGGTGGGAATGTAAATTAGTACAACCGCTATGGAAAATAGTATGGTTGTTCCTCAAAAAATTCTGCAACCCACCATTTGCCCACCTTGGCCAAGGCCCGGGCAGCTGCCGAGGCCGGCAGTCTGTGGGGCTCCATTTTGCTTCTCCTTTGGGCTGAAGACTTTTTTTCTTCATCATTTCTTCCCCCAGCCATGGACAGGGCCTCTGGGTCCAGGGACGACAACCACACGAGAACTCTGGGGCAGCTGTGTCGGTTGCAGCATTCAAGTCGCAAGTACTTGATCCGGCACCTGCAGCCTCCCTGGATCCCAAGGGCCGAGCAGCCGGAAGCGCACCTGCACACAGTTGTGGGAGGCGGGCAGCGTCCCGCGGGACAACGGCTGCGCCTGGACGCCCACCCCGTGGGCAGCGCTCCCCGGCGGGACGCTGTGACCGGAAGTGCTGCTGGCGCGTGACCTGCTGCTCCCGCGCGCCTGGGTTCCAGCCTGAGCGTTGAAGAAACGGCCAGGAGCCGCCAGGAGCTGGTGTCTGAGGCTGGGAAAGACCCAGCCCAGCCAAGGGTCAGGCCCGTGGCGGCCACGCCGTTTTCGGGGACGTGCTGGAACTCTCTTCGTGATTTTCTGCGGGGGCCCTAGCGGTTCTCCACGGCGGCTTCCGTAAGTTTTCACCGCAGGACTTTCAGTTTTGTTCCTGAGAAACGGGTATTTTCCCCTCCTACAGGGAAGGTTGATGGAGGAAGGAAGGTGTGGAAAAGAGGGAGAGAGGGGGAGAGAGAGTAGGAGACGGGAGAAGAGAGAGGAAGGAGGGAGGGAGGGAGAGTGAGCAAGAACTTTTCCCGCCGGCCCTGTGAACATCTTGTGGCCAGAAGTACCCGTGGCGCCTCAGTGAGAAGAGGCCATCGCCGCCTCTCTTTTCTGAATCGTACTGAAGTGTGACCTGTGCTGCAGTGAGCTTGCGGAATTCACAGGTGTACAGCTGAGGGACTGTCACAGACCCAGCACGCGTGGCACTAGTGTTACGATGAAAGTAAAAACAGAGCCGGCGCCGGGGCTCACTAGGCTAATCCTCCGCCTTGCGGCACCGGCACACCGGGTTCTAGTCCCGGTCGGGGCGCCGGATTCTGTCCCGGTTGCCCCTCTTCCAGGCAGCTCTCTGCTGTGGCCAGGGAGTGCAGTGGAGGATGGCCCAAGTGCTTGGGCCCTGCACCCCATGGGAGACCAGAATAAGCACCTGGCTCCTGCCATCAGATCAGCGCGGCGGCCATTGGAGGGCGAACCAACGGCAAAAGGAAGACCTTTCTCTCTGTCTCTCTCTCTGTTCACTCTGTCAAAAAAAAAATAAAAATAATAATAAAAAAGAAAGTAAAAACAGAACCGTACTGAAACCCAGGACTCCCTCTTGGGCTGTGTTCCACCACTGCTCTGGTCTTCTGATGCCCAGTTTTATTTTTCCCGGATATGTGTGTCTTGCTTTTGTGGGGCAGCGTTATCTTTGTGAGGGTCGTCTGCATTCTTCCAGTGGGTCATGGAAGGCTCGTTCCCGCGGCTCTAGCGTTCCTGCCTCCATGGCCATTGGAGTAGTTCTGTCCGCGTTCTAGTGCAGCTCCTCTGTGAATGTCTGCAGCAGAGAGCTACCATGATAGGGCCCTGTAGTTATGGTGTGTGTGTGTGTGTGTGTGTGTGTGTGTGTTTCTTTTTCAAATCTTGTAGTGTCGGCTGGAACCGCGGCTCACTAGGGTAATCCTCTGACTGCGGCGCCAGCACCCTGGGTTCTAGCCCCAGTTGGGGCGCCGGATTTTGTCCCGGTTGCTCCTCTTCCAGTCCAGCTCTCTGCTGTGGCCTGGGCGGGCAGTGGAGGATGGCCCAAGTACTTGGGCCCTGCACCCACTTGGGAGACCAGGAGGAAGCACCTGGCTCCTGGCTTCGGATCAGTGCAGTGCGCCGGCCATAGTGGCCATTTGGGGGCTGAACCAACGGAAGGAAGACCTTTCTGTCTCTCTTTCACTAACTCTATCTGTCAAAAAAAAAAAAAAGTTTCTAGAAAAACTGGAATTAAAATGTAAGCTTACTTTGATGCAAAACAGTTTTGAAATCCATGCGTCATTTCTTATACACGCTTTACCTGATCTTTTAGAAGCGTCTTTGTACACATGGCTTTCAAAAAGTTTTGCACCAACATAAACTGAGCTCTTATCCCAGTTTCCCGCCAATTTTTGCAGCCCCCTCAGACTTGCTCTCCACTCCTGATGTCTTTCACCAGCCGTGGGTTTTGTCTGTTCTGGAGTGTCCTGTTAGTGGAATGAGACGTCATGTTGCTTCCAGAGCCTGTGGCTCAGCCATGCTTGCTGCTGCACAGAACCCTCGTGTGTTCCCTGTGATGGCTGAGCACCCTGCAGGATGTGAGCAGACCCGTGTTGGCAGCTGGCAACCCCTTCTTACTCTGATGGCCATTTGCATGGTTTCCCGTGTTTGGCTGTGATGAGCAAAGGTGCTGTTATATGTGATCTTGTCCCAGTCTGCCTGTGAATGCACATTTTCATTGTTCTGGGGGAAATGCACCTACCAGTAAGATAGCTGGCTTCTAGAGTAGTGTAAGGTTTTTGAAGAACTTGCTAAACTGGTTTACAATGTGGTTGTACCATTTTATACTCTCTAAGGTGATGTTTGGGAATTCTGTTTTCTCCCCATCCTTGCCCACATTCAGGGCCATCAGTTGTTTTACATTAGCCATTGTATTGTGTAAGAGCACCCCATGTGGTCTTTTTTTTTTTTAAAGATTTTTTTTATTTATTTGAAAGTCAGAGTTATACAGAGAGGGGAGAAAGAGAGAGAGAGAGAGAGAGAGAGAGAGAGAGAGAGAGAGAGAGAAAGAAAGAAAGAAATGTCTTCCATCTGATGGTTCACTCCCCAATTGACCACAATGGCTGGAGCTGCACAGATCCAAAGCCAGAAGCCAGCAGCTTCTTCCAGGTCTCCCATGCGGGTGCAGGGGCCCAAGGACTTGGGCCATCCTCCACTGCTTTCCCAGGCTATAGCAGAGAGCTGGATTGGAAGTGGAGCAGCCGGGTCTCAAACCGGCTCCCATATTGGATGCTGGTGTTTCAGGCCAGGGCATTAACCCACTGTGTCACACTTTCAGGCCCCTCCATGGGGTCTTAATCTGCATTTCTCTAATGACTAATGATGCCCAGCACTTTTATTGTGGCCTGCAAGGAGGGGCTTCTTGTCCATTCACAGCATTCCATCATGAAGTGTCCAAGACTTCTGCTCATATTTTATTTTTAAAATGTTGATTTTAATGGACATACAATATTTATCTTTATTTGTGGGATACAGTATTCTAATTCAGTACTTGTATACAGTATGTAATGACCAAATCAGGGTAATGAGCATTTCTACATCCTTATGTATTTTGTTTAGAGCCGTAGAGTTCCTGTCTTCTGGTTCTTTTCAGAACAGTGGGTTACTCTGAACTGCACCTGCTCTCTTGTGGTGTTGAACACTGGAACTTATTCTAACTGTATTCTGATACCTGTTACTCAACCTGTCCCTGCCCTCCTCCTCTCTACCCTTCCTACTTTAATATTCACTATTTTCCTACTGAAGTATGTGATCTTGTCCCAGTCTGCCTGTGGATGTGCATTTTCATTGTTCTGGGGGAAATGCATACTTCCTGCTACTTTGGGCATTTCCTGGCTTGGATGAATATGAATATAGCCACTGTAAACACTTATCACTAGCTTTTTTGCAAATATATATTTTCATTTCTCTTGAGTAAATATCTAGAGATGAATTTCTAGGTTGTATACTAAATGTATGTTTCACTTGAAAAGAAATGGTTAAACCACTTTCCTAGAATGGCTGCTTGGAGTGGGAATTTGGCTTAGTAGGTAAAATACTACATGGGACACCCATGTCCCTAATCGGAGTACCTGGGATTGAGTCCCAGCTCCACTTCTAATTCCAACTTGCTGCTAATGCACAGCTTTAGAGGCAGCAAGCTAATGGCTCAAGTAGTTGAATTTCTGTCACCGGGGTGGGAGATTCAGCTTTAGTTCCCAGTTTTAGGCTTCAACCTGGTCCTGCATCTGCTGTTGGGTAATGAACCAGCAAATAGGAGGTCTGTTTCTTTGTCTTTCAAATAAATAAATAAATAATAAACATAAAATCACTGTTGCATTTTGGGCTTGTGGGTGTTTTAGTTGCTTTATATTCTCCCCAAGAATTTTCTTTTTTTCCTGGTAAATGTTTACTATAACGGTTAGTTGTTATTGCTTAGTTTGATCAAGGTCTAGTGTTGCTGAGAAGCATCTCAAAATGGAGTCTAGCATTAAGACATTAACTGTGGAGGTGATAATTGAATTCTGCATGTTGCGATTTGATCTTTAGGGCCAGTCTGACCTATGCGTGTCTTCCTTAATTTAAGGAGTTGATTTTTAATAAAGAATTGACTCATAATCATTATAATGAATACAGAGGGACTACAAGCTAAGGGAGCGAGACTGAGGCCTGATAAATCTCCATTTGCAGCAAGGGTCAAGCCAGCATCTGTCTTCTTGTAGTCATATTGTCAGTACTACTGCAGCATCAGGGTGTGGCTGGGGCTTGGGCGATTGCTGCATACGCCTCTTAGATGAGAGGAATGGCACTCGTTGGATCTGGGGCTCAAGTCTGAACTTAGCACTGTGAGGTCCCTCGTGCCTGGCCTGGTTGTGCATCTACGGGTACAGTGTCAGCACTTAGCTCACCGCCAGTGTTCGGGCCATGCTGCTCTCTTCTCTTGACTCGATGTCCCCTGGGAGGCAGAGTTCTGGGACTGGGTTGGCAGCTGGTACCAACTTGTAATTTTCTCCAACTTTTTAAGACAGAGTATACATTTGCTACAGAATATGAAATATGCTAACATTCTTGTCGAACACTTTGGGTGTTAATGTGAATTTTTTTTACCCTTTGACAGAAAATGTCATGGATATTTTAAGAGGAAAAAGGGAGAAGGGGTATGAATTCCCTCGTGGTGCCATCCTTCTGGAATGACAATATATTCTCATCTTAACTTCCTTACCTGTAACTTTTATCTGAGAACCTTTCCTGTGTCATGTCTGGTAGCTTGTTAGTTTCCAGTAGCATATATTTTAGATGAAGTTTTCATCTTTTTGATGACACTGTCATATATTCGATCTTGACTTTGAGTCTACTGTCTTGCATTCTTGCTTGTCCTAATAAAATCTCCTCTGTCTTTTGCCATGGCTCAGCCATCTCTTAAAGTCATGAGTCGGGAAGCTGAGTCTTGCATTAGCTTCTGCTATGTTGATACTTCATACCCATTTCTCTTCCAAAGTTGTGATTTTTGGGTGGAATAAAAATTAAAATATAATCACAATCTCTATCTATGTTCTTCACTTTTCCTCTGGGTCTCTGAAATCTTTCTATGTGCAAATCATTTGCTTTTGATTTTACTTACTTTGAGTAATAGGGGAGAGGTTCATGGTCTGTGAGCTGCATACATATTATAAGACTCCCATCATGCATCAGGTTCATGTTTCAGGGGAGCACATGTCTGTCACAGCAATGCTTGGTCACCTAAGCCTGTCATGTTGGTTACTATTTCCTCAAACAGAGTCCATCACGTTAAAGCACCAAAGGTAAAGTTTTATAAGGATTGGTGAGAAGATCACAGGAACATTGTATTAGTCTGCTTTTGGTTCCTTTAACTAAAATATCTTCAATTAAAATCTTTTTCTTGGAAAGGCTTGATTTCAGTGTATAATTTGGAGGTCACAGTTCATGATTAGGTGGCCCCATAATCTAGCATCTGATGGAGACTGGTCATGGTGAGTATGGAGGAATAATTATGTGGTGAGCCAGGCAGGTAAGAGAACAGCTGGCTAGAACTTTAATAATTATTTCTTTGAGAACCACTTCCAAGGGCACACCTCTGTGGCCTAAAACCTCCCACCCAACACACCTCCCAGGTGCCATAATTAGATCAAGTCTGTGTCTTTAATCCATCAACCTTCAATGTTAAGATAGTGGAGTTAATTTAATTTTATTTTTTTAAGATTTATTTATTTATTTGAAAGTCAGAGTTACAGAGAGAAGGAGAGAGAGAGAGAGAGAGAGAGAGAGAGAGAGAGAGAGAGAGAAAGGTCTTCCATCTGCTGGTTCACTCCCCAGTTGGTCACAACAGCTGGTGCTGAGCTGATCCGAAGCCAGGAGCCAGGAGCTTCTTCTGGGTCTCCCATGTGGGTACAGGGGCCCAAGGACATGGGCCGTCTTCTACTGCTTTCCCAGGCCATAGCAGAAAGCTATGTAGCCAAGACTAGAACTGGCACCCATATGGGATGCTGGCCCTGCAGGAGGCAACTTTACCCACTACACCACAGCGCTGGCCCTGGTAGTAGAGTTTAGTGCTGTGGCATAATGGGTAAAGCTGCCACCTGTGGCGCCAGCGTCCCACATGGGTGTGGGTTCAAGTACTTGCTGCTCCTCTTCCGATCCAGCTTTCTGCTATGCCCTGAGAAAGCAGTGGAAGATGGCTCAAATCCTTGGGCCCCTGCACCCACATGGGGGACCCAGAGGAAGCTCCTGGCTTTGGATCAGCCCAGCTCTGGTTATTGCAGCCATTTGGGGAGTGAACCCGTGGATGGAAGACCTCTCATGCACTTTCTTACTCTCACTCACTCTGTCTCTGTCTCTGTCTCTGTCTCTGTCTCTGTCTCTGTTTCTCTCTTTCCCTCTGCTTCTCTGTAATTCTACTTTTCAAATAAAACAAATAAATTAAAAAAAAAACAGTAGAGTTTAACCATCTTGTATGAGTTTGGGGAAGACAGGTCTTATTCAACCCATGACAAATATTCAGGAGCCAGTAATTACCTATCTAACTATGTATCTATGTATCTGCATGGAGTGAAAATGTGTACCTCTGAGTAGGTCAGAAGCTCTCAGCAAAAGGAGTGTGTTGGCCGGAAAGAAACCACAAAACAGTTCTGCCATAGTGTCTCCTCTGCAGAGCATTGCTGGCTACCAAGCTCTTTTGGACATGGCAAGTGTTGTTTTCTCTCCAGTTTGTTCAGACTCCTCTGTAGATTCTGGATGTTTCTATTTATCCAGAATGTCTGGTGCTCATCCTCCACAGGCAGAATTGAGAACATACAATTTTAACACTGAAACAGGCCAGAGATTCTTCCTACTTTAATCCTTCTCTTTGTATGCCTGTTCTCTTATCTGTAAAAGTGGACATAATGGTGCCTTTCGCTATTGGAAATCCAATAGGATCATGTATGGAGCGGTACCCAGGATAGATAGTATGTGGCATGTGGCATGTGCACAAATGACTTTGAGCCATAGTCTGTCACATTCTGGCACTGGACACTGATTTATCCTTTCACTTCGAGAATCCTTTTCTTTCTGACTTCCTTCTCTCTTGCTTTACGACAGCTCACTGTCTTTGCAAAGCCCCAGGCTGTGGTTTGTAGAATTCTCCTTGGAAACCACAATAGCATTTACTCATTTCCATCCTATCTTAAACTTTCCATTTTTGCATTAGTTTCACAAAGAGCACTGACAGAAGCTTGTGAATTCCATTTGAAAATTCTCTTTTATCTAGGAATAGAGCTCAAGTTATACAGACTTGAAAGCACTAAGAGACTGTGGGTGCTCTTAAGTTTTCTGAACGAGTTTAAGGCTCTAATTGCTTCATTGTTGTCCAGTCAAATTATTCTCAGTCTGGATACCAGGTTCTTGAAGGAGTGGTTAAAACATCCATAGCCCCTATCTCAGTACTTGTGTTTGCTCCAGCTCTTACTCCTGGCTCCAGTTTCCTGCCGATGTAGACCTGGGAGGCAGTGGTCTCTCTGTTGGGTTTGGGCCCTGTTTTCATTCTTTTTCTTTTTTTAAAGATTTATTTATTTGAAAGGCAGAGTTAGGGAGCCAGAGAAATATTCTGTTGGTTCATGGCCCAATGGCTGGGGCTGGGCTAGGGCAGACTGGGCTGAAAGCAGGAGCTTCATCTGGTTCTCCCATGTAGGTGGCAGGGGTGCAAGCACTTGGACCATCTTCCACTGATTTCCCAGGTGCATTAGCAGTGAATTGGATTGGAAGTAGAACAGCTGGGATTTGAACTGGTGCCCATATGGGATGATGACATCACAGACAGTGGCTTAACCCACTGTACCACACCAGCCCTTGAGTGATTTTTTCGCACTTTGAATTATTACTGTGTGATTCTTTTACCATCTGAATTATTTCTCAATAGGCAGATCCTGGTGTTTTCTGTAGATAACAGTTTCATTAGCTGAGACAACATGAGTAACTTATTCCACATCTGATTCGCAAGAAGGTTTGAGGTAGCTGTAGCTATATCCTAATCACTTCTCACTGTATTTTAGTTATTTACAATAGCGGGCAATTGCTTGAGGGCAGGGATCAAGCTTCATCCTTAAATTTTCTTTGCCTAGAATGCAGCCTCATAAAAAAATAACAATAGCCACTATCTGTTGAGCTTCTATTAGGAGCCAACTGCATTATCTTATTTAATCACCACAGCAACCACTGGGATACATGCAGTTACATCTCTTTCTTTATGGATCAGACAATGGCATTGTATAGAGGTTAGTTAATAGGCTCACATTTCCTACTGTAAAGTGGTAAGGCTGTGGTTCAAATGCCACTGGTCAAACTCCAGGGCCAGGCTCTGAGATGCTGCACTGTTTTATTTTGTGTTTGGGGCATCAAGCACAACTGAATTGAACACCTGACTTCTTCTTTCTCACCAGAGTGCTTAGGTAAGATGGGATCAGATATTTTTTAGAATTATCTTCCTTCTCAAAGCCCGCTCTTTCTCTTAAATTTCTGAAATCCAAGTTGTAACATCTAATATATATTTTAAGCTTTACCCAACTGTTTCATCTTTTACTACCATGGAATGATATGACAGCGGAGTGAACCAGTGGATGGAAGACACCCCCCCGCCCCTCCTTCTCTATGTAACTCTGACTTTCAAATAAATAAATAAATATTTAAAAAAAGATTTATTTAAAAAAGAAAAGTCTAGGGTGACATTTTGGGTTACTTCCTTCACTGTCTGCTATCCTTCCGTCCAGTTCTTGTCTGGAATAGGTCATATTCTCTCTCTCTCTCTTTCTTTTCCGGATAGGCAGAGTTAGACAGTGAGGGGGGGGTGGAGAAAGGTCTTCCTTTTCCATTGGTTCACCCCCAAAATGGTCGCTATGGCCGGTGTGCTGCACTGATCCGAAGCCAGGAGCCAGGTACTTCCTCCTGGTCTTCCATGTGGGTGCAGGACCCAAGCACTTGGGCCATCCTCCACTGCCCTCCTGGGCCACAGCAGAGAGCTGGACTAGAAGAGGAGCAACAGGGACAGGATCCGGCGCCCCAACCAGGACTGGAACCTGGGGTGCCGGCTCCACAGGCTGAGGATTAGCCTAGTGAGCTGCAGTGCTGGCCACCAGCCCTTCTTTTTAAGGCAGGCATTAATGAGACTTTGGGTAAGGTACAGGCTGAAGTCCTACTCACTTCTAGGAACAAAACACATTTTCATTCTCAGTTTTCTACAATGCTTGAAGGCAGTTGTACTTTGGAGATGGTCTCCCCCGAACACCTGCAGGGTACAGCTTTGGGACTCGGAAATCAGGATTTGGGACTTGGACCAGGATCACTGCCTCCCACACGTGTCCCTAAAGATGCAGTATTTATGGAATGGAGCTGGTTTAAAGGGGGATGCTGAAGTGAAAAATTGAGAAAATAGGCTATTTTCAGCTGTGCTTGTAAAGCTTGGAAAATCAGGAGCCACAGAGAGGATTTCCTGCTAGGACAGACTCCCTGTAGGCCTTTCTGCCAGACTTTCATTAACAGAGTCCCCATCACCGACTCGAATCAGGCCCTGACTCTGGTCGGATTGCTTTGCAGGGATTTGTTCTGAGCAAGTTGGTGGCAAACGCTTCACTTTAGACACGGCCAAGAAGGAGAATGTGGTTTTGTTTGGTGATAAAATGCAATTGCAGCTATTGGGGAAAAAATAGGAAAGGAGAGAGTCTCTGATGTGTGTTTTTAGCATGGCATTAGGACCTGTAGAGCTATAGCCTAGAAGTGACTAATTGGCTCCAGTGTAGAAGTCAGGACATGCCCTGACTTAGGTTAAGCTCTAAATAATATGTAGGGAGAAATGACTTAGTTTGGCAGCCCACAGCAGACTTGCCACAATTTGCCCATAGGGAGAAGGAATTCAAAATTTATTAGTTTCCTATTCAGGCTCTTGATCAGTTATTATGTTATGTTAGTTAACTTTATAAAAACTCCTTTGAAAATAACTATTTTTTTTAAAATTTTTTGACAGGCAGAGTGGACAGTGAGAGAGAGAGACAGAGAGAAAGGTCTTCCTTTTGCCGTTGGTTCACCCTCTAATGGCCGCTGCGGCCAGCGCGCTGTGGCTGGCGCACCGCGCTGATCTGATGGCAGGAGCCAGGTACTTATACTGGTCTCCCATGGAGTGCAGGGCCCAAGCACTGGGGCATCCTCCACTGCACTCCCTGGCCACAGCAGAGAGCTGGCCTGGAACAGGGGCAACCGGGACAGCATCCGGTGCCCCGACCGGGACTAGAACCCGGTGTGCCGGCGCAGCAAGGTGGAGGATTAGCCTAGTGAGCCGCGGCGCCGGCCTAAAATAACTATTTTTTTAATCACTCCAATTTTATAAATTAAGACACAGAAGACTTAGCACTAGGTCACACGTTTGGTCATGATGGGACCCAGATCTGATATCACAGCCCACGATTTACAAGTGGCAGATCAGTGTTTTTTATACATGGCTTAATCTCAATATAGGTTCTGCTTCATTATAAACACACACACACACACACTCACATACGTGTGCACATGCACACAGCAAAAGAAATCAATGGCCCACAAGCATCTATGGAGGAAGTGTGATTATAAGGAAGACATCCTTGAGTTTACAGGGAATAAACCTTTCCTGATCAATCTCACTCCCTTCGTTGATAGTTACTGGATATAAAAAGTTGTGAGGAAAGACCTTAATAATGATCTTCTTGAGGGGCCAGCACTGTGGCATAGTGGGTAAGGCTTCCTACTTGTGACGCTAACATCCCATATGGGCACTGGTTCAGGTCCTGGCTGCCCTCCTTGCGCAGCTCCCTGTTAATGGCCTGGGAAAGCAATGGAAGATGGCCCAAGTGTTTGGGCCCCTGTTACCCATGTGGGAGACCTGGGTGAAGCTCCTGGCTTTAGTATGGTCCAGTGCTGGCCATTGCGGCCATCTAGGGAGTGAGCCAGCAGATGGACAATCTTTCTTTCTTTCCCTCTCTGTAACTCTTTAAATAAAAAGTCCTAAAACATGACTGGACTAGTAGTTGTGGCAGTGGGCCATTTATCTTGTACTCTTGCCAGCTATGACCCCTTCCCTTTGCAGGCATTTCCTCCTCCCTCCTGTGACCCTGCTTAGATGTACACACTGGGACTCCATGTAAACCTCCTGGCTCTGGGTGCACTCCTGAAGTCTGACTGTGTCACAGCTTGTTTCTGTGTTCATGCTACTGACAGAGCCCTTTACATTTTGGAGATCTCTCTCTCTTCCAGCCACTGGAAGGCTGACAATGGCACCAGTTTTAAGTCCTGATACAACCCTGATATGGGCCTTGAATCTTTGTGGAGGGGCAAGGGTGGGCTTCTGAGAAGGGTGGGGAGCTAGTGGTGGGTGTGAAGCAGTGCAGGGCAGAAGTGGAGATGAGCAGGTGGCCAAGCTAAGTTTAGGCAGTGAAGTCCAAATAGCAATGATCTGGGGTAAGATGAGAAGGCCCAGACATTCCTTGACTTGGCTGGAAGAGAGTGACCATCTCATCCGAGTGACAAGGAGACTAGGCCAACAGCTGCTTTGGTTTCCATCCATTGTGGATCAGAGCAGCCCAACTCAGTGGTTTGAAACAATAAGGATTCAGTTAGCTTGAGAATCTGCAGTAGCTGGAGTGCAGCTGGGCTGAGGGTGGGCGCCTTGGTTTTCCCTTCTATATAGGCCTCTCTACATTCACACCCCATCCTGCAAGAGGTATGTGGGGTTTCCTCACAGCCTGGTGGTGGGGCTCTCAGGGTGAGCATTCCAGAGAACCCGGCAAAGCTGCAGGCCTTTGATGGTCTCCCCTTAGGCAGCATCACTTTGTACATTCTATTTATGGAGTCAGTGCAGAGGGCTGTCCCCATTCAAGGGGAGGGAACATGAGCGTTGGTTCAGAATCACATGGTAAGGGCAGCAGGTGAGATGAAAGAGGCTCCTGTGGTCATTTCGGGAAAGTCACTGAGGCCAACAGGAGCTGCAAAGAAGAGAAAGGGGGTAAAATGTGTTCTGGGCTTTCGTTTAAGGATTTGTGTCTCACTCTCCCAATGGCCTTTTAATTCCATCCACAAGTGATGGATGGGTGCTGAGGAAGTTCACAGAGAGTGTTTTGTTCTGAGAATATTGAAACTTTTTCTGATAGAGGTAGCTCCATTATTGGCTTATTTTATCCCAGTTACAGCTTTAGTGCAATGGGTGCAGTTTGTCTTCTGGTGGACTAGGGAAGTGGAGGTCTCTTCTAGTTGGAGAGACAGCAGAGGAAGGCCTGAAGAATTTGTTCAGAACATTGTGTGTGTGTATGTGTGTGTGTACCTGTACCTTTCAGAAGGTAAGTGGTTACACAAATGAACTGCAGTGCAAAAAGGCTGAGGCACTGTAAACTAAGCCCTGGAGACCAACTCAACAAAGAGAGAGGCTTTTTGACATTTTCTAGTCTCCAGGACAGATTCAGGCCCTGGAGCCCACAAGACAAGAAGAGTGTTTTATGTAGAGCTGTCCAAGGGTTCACCCATGCTTTTGACCCTGATGGGCAGAAGAGGCATCAGGTAACAATTGCTTCCCCTGTGTCATGGGGAGCTGTGGCTCCAGTGGAGACAGGGTGAGGCTAAGACCTTTTAAAATTGCTAACTGGTATTTGATTTTTTAGAAAAATATTTTTAACTTTGAGAAATGGGTGTGCGTGCACATGTGTGTGTACACACACACAAGAGCTCCCAAATGCCGAATGACTCCCCAAATGCCAGCAACAGTTAGAGCTGGGCCAGGCTGAAGCCAGGAGCTAGGAACTCATGCTAGGTCTCCCAGGTGGGTTCAGGGACCCAAATACTTAAACCATCACCTTCTGCCTACCAGGTCCACAATAGCAGGAATCTGGAATCAGTAGTGGACCTGGGACTTGAACCCCGGTACTCAGATATGGGATGTGAATGTCCTAAGTGGCTTAACTGCTAGGCCATATGTCAGCCCTTTAGCTGTCATCTCTATAATGTCACTTCTGTTTTTCCTTTAAGATGTAGGAGATAAAGGTGATATAGGAAGGAATCTTTCTAGAGAACCCACTGCCATGGGGATGATAAGCATTCAGTGGATGAGTGGTCATCCAGCCTGATTTAGGGACCAGTACCTTTTCAACAGATGCCATGGTGCAGTGCACTTTGTGAGCTTTCATGGCTGCTGAATGTATCTGAATTGGGAAGGCTGGCACCTGGTTGGGATGAACGTGTGTGTGTTTGGGGGGGTAAATCTCACTTTTTAAGTTGTGATTTTCTTTCTGGAACATAACTACCTGAGAAAGCAGGGTTCTGTGCTTCTCCAAGGATGCAATATTTCTGTCAATGGTCCAACATTACAAAATCCAAGTATCATTTGAATATAAAATAGTGTTCTAAATTGTAACTGCCTTAGGAGTAGGTGCTAATTTACAGAACTTGTTTTATTTAGTTAAAATGTCAGTCAATCAGACAAGGGTTTTATATTAAAAGTGTTTCAGGTACTGGTGATGGAAGAATGACCAAGTTTTTGCTTGCAAGTCATGAGCTTACTTTGGTGAGAAAATATTTATCAAAATAAATGAAAGCATTTATGTGCAGATGATTTGGAGAATTGATAAGTGCTATGAGGGAAACAAACAGTAAAATAATAGAAATTGATCTAAGTGGTCATCGGGACAGTCTTTCTGAAGGGTAGCATTTGAAAAGGAAATAGCCATCAGAAGACCATCAGAGGGAGACAAGAATGCAAGGATGCCGGCGCTGTGGCTCACTAGGCTAATCCTCCGCCTGTGGCCGTGTCATCCTGGGTTCTAGTTCCGGTTGGGGTGCCGGTTCTGTCCTGGTTGTGCCTCTTCCAGTCCAGCTCTCTGCTGGTGGCCCAGGAAGGCAGTGGAAGATGGCCCAAGTGCTTGGGCTCTGCACCCGCATGGGAGATCAGGAGGAAGCACCTGGCTCCTGGGTTTGGATTGGTGCAGTGTGCCGGCCATGGTGGCCATTTGGGGGGTGAACCAACGGAAGGAAGACCTTTCTCTCTGTCTCTCTCTAACTCTGCCTGTCAAAAAAAAAAAAGTGCAAAGACATAGCAACTGGGCTATGATATTATATATATATATATATATATATATATATATCATACACACACACTCTCTATATATTTATATACAGTAAGGAGTTTGGTTTCACTTTAAGGAGCAATGAGGAGTTACTGGAGGGTTTCCACATGCAGGTAGTGGAATGTGGTTTAGTGTTTAGGAATATCACTCTAGCAGTGTGAAGAATGGACTGTAGAAGAACAAGATGGAGGCAGCAGGCTGACCCAGTGGCTTAGTTTAGGATGTAGCAGTGGAGATGGTGAACAGTGATTCGATGTCTGCTGTGTTGTGAAAGCTGAACCAGTGAGATTCACATGTGGTTTGGGTGTGAACTGGAAGTAAACATGGAAAACTGTTAGCTTTTTGACCCAAGGAGCTGAGTGAATTGTCAGTCCGTTTTCTGAAAATGGAGAAGGTGAAGTTAATGCTTGATTAGTCCAAGCTTAGAGTGGTAAATAGATGTCTTAAGTGAAAGTGTTGATTTGACTGCTGGATGTCTAGTTCAAGGTGGAAATCAAGCCTTGAGTTACAGATTCGGGACTTAGCAGCCTAGAGATGGCATTTAAATTATGAGAATGGATAGGATCACCTAGGGGGAGAGGGGAGAGGAATGAAAAAATGGGAAGGCTAAACACAAGCTCTGTGGTTTGCTGACATTTAGAGATCTAGCAACTGCAGAAAGGTTGTGATGATTGGAGGAAATGCAGGCAGATGTGGAGTTCCGGGAACGAGGAGAAGCAAGTCCTTCAAGAAGGACTTCCTGATCAGCCCCCTCCAGTGCTGCTGGTAAGGCTTGCAGAGTGAGAACTGAGCACAAACTCTGTCCGGGCTTAGGCGACCTTGATAAAAGCCTTCTCAGTGGAGTGATGGGGACAGAATGAGATATAGAAAGTAGGTAACATTGGGTGTGGAAATTTTATAGGAAAGTAAACAAAAGAAATAGAGCAGAGCTGGAGGGGAATGCATGATCAAATGAAGTTTCCCCTTTTTTTCTAAACAGGAAATATTAATACATGACTTTCCAGGGGAGGGGGCAGAAAGGAGAGAGGGAGGGATGGAGGGAGGGAGAAAGAAGATGACAAAGGCACATAGCCAACGCAGTGTATTAGATGATATAAGATGAAATTATTTTATTTTTAATTATTTTAATTTTATTTATATATATTCTTTCTCTTTTTGGAAGTGAGGTTGTCAAGAGTGAGAAGGAATCTATTTCACTAGGGACAGTAGTAGTCATGATTGTGAAAGTTGGATGTTGACGTGAGTTTTGAGGACATAAAACAAAATTAACACCAGTTAGCATGATTATGGATTTTCTTATGGAATGATTTAGCTCCCAGTGTTAGGCAAAGGTATCTTTAAAGTGACAGATAAGCTATTCTTGTTCTTGTGGGCCATAGCTTCTGTCTCTCTCTCTCTTTTTTTTTTTTTGACAGGCAGAGTGGACAGTGAGAGAGAGAGACAGAGAGAAAGGTCTTCCTTTGCCATTGGTTCACCCTCCAATGGCTGCCGCGACTGGCGCGCTGCGGCCAGCGCACGGCACTGATCCAATGGCAGGAGCCAGGTACTTAGCCTGGTCTCCCATGGGGTGCAGGGCCCAAGCACTTGGGCCATCCTCCATTGCACTCCTTGGCCACAGCAGAGAGCTGGCCTGGAAGAGGAGCAACCAGGGCAGAATCCGGCGCCCCAACTGGGACTAGAACCCGGTGTGCCAGCGCCGCAAGGCGGAGGATTAGCCTAGTGAGCTGCGGCGCCGGCCAGCTTCTGTCTCAATATTCAACTCTGCCATTATTGCATAGAAATAGCCATAGATAATGTAGAAGGGAATGAATGCAGTTGTATTACAATGAAAGTTACTCAAAAACTGGCAATCCATTTGGTGCAAGATGATTAATTTCTTCTGGTTTATCTGCTTGAGTGTGCAGGTACAGGCAGAAGATATGGGGTGTCAGTAGTCTCTTCTGCCAGCAAGTATGATGGAATAAGAGAAGGTGCTAGAAGATCAAGCGTGTCTCCAAGAGATCTAGGTAAATGTGTTATGCCATGGACTATGAGTGGGTTAAGAGAGAAATGAGGATATGGGGGCAATGATGGAAAATGCAAAGAGGCCAAATCAAGAATTCCAGGTCTCTGTAAGATCAGAGAATTGCAGAGATTGATGTGCTAGGCTCAGTTTGCTGAAAGTTGGAAGGTGGGGCATGGATAAAGGGAAGTATATGTAATAGAGACTGCTCAGAAGTAGAGCAGTTACTGGTGGTCTGGAAGGCAGGAGATTGGCATGGCACAGGAGGAAAGATTAATGAAATGAAGAAGAGACGTTGTTGAGTTGAATCAGCAATGTATTTTCCAAGAATGGTGATGTATGAGGATACTTCAAAAAGTTTGTGGAAAATGGAATTGAAAGATAAATTTATCTTGGTGCCAAAATTTTTAAAATTGGAAAAATGAGGTATCTTCAAAAACTTTGTAGAAAATGTGTATTGTGAAAAAACACCAGGTGCAGATTGCAATTTTTTTTCCTCCAAAATAGACATCTTCTGGTATCATCTTCCACAGACTTTTTGAAGTGCCCTTGTGAGTGTTGCTGAAAAGGAATACAGTGATCTGGACTCTACTGTGTTCAGTGAGTGAGGAAGAGTGACTGTGTGGTTGGCAGGTGATCGCAACAATGAAGGCAACAAGGGGTAAGTTTGAACTTAGACTTCAGAAGCACCGGGATTTATGAGAGAGGGATAGGGGTGCTTCACTGGGGAAAATGAGGCTCCTGAGCCCAGCTGCAGGCATGGTGGACAAGGCCATCACGGGGAGGGCTGCAGGATGTTTGCTGTGCACAGTGACAAGCTGGTGTCCTCTCAAGAAAAGGGAAAGGAAGTTCAGCTCAAGACCACACGCTAGGAGAATTTACTGACGGTTGAGTATGAGTTCCAGTGATGGTACAGGCTGTCCTGTCAGCTGGAGAGGAGGTGGCCCCTGAGCATACATGACAGCTTTGGATGGTGGCTCTGTCCTGGAGGGACCGGGAATGGGTGAGTAGTGTGGCAGTTGGGAGAACAGGGCAATGAAACCTCTGGTCAACTGCCTCCCTTTTCTTTTTTTTTTTTTTTTGAAGTGCTTTTAAAGTGCATTTTAAATAGACTTTTTAATTCACAAATAGTCGCACATATATATATATATATATATATATATATATATATGGTGAGCAATAGAATGTTTTAAAAATCAAGCTAATGCATATATCCATAATTTCACTGATGTATTCTCTTTCTGTGGTGAGAATGATAATCCACTGTTTCAGAAACATTTAATCTCACAGTGTATTATGAACTGTGGTCATCGTGCAGGGCAGATGCTCACTGAAGCTGATTCCACAGTCTCACTGAAACTTTGAACCCTGCCATCAGTATCGCCTTTTGCCTCATACCCCTCCCCTCCCACCTCTGAGAACCACCTTCCTGCTCTGTTTCTATGAAATCAGCTTTTTAAGATTTCACATATGAGGATACTATAAAAAGATCATGGGAAAAGCTTGTTATGAAAAAACATACATGGATTTCAAAATTATTTTGTCTAAAAATAGACTTACCTTTTAATTTTGTTTTTCTGTGAGCTCTTTGAAGTACACCCTCTCATGAGTGAGATCATACAGTATCTGTCCTTTTGTGCTTGGCTTATTTCACTGGGCATGATGTCCAATTCCTTTTACTATGTGAAATACAATGACCAAATTAAGCTTGTTCAGAAATCTAAATTGAGGTGACTGGAACCATGTTTGAATAATTATAAAGAAATTTTTTAGGAGTTACAGTTAATTAACATTAGTTTACGTCTTTCTTAAATTCAGGAAAATTGTGTCCTCACTGCATTTTGTGATGGGGTTGAACGTTTTCCAACCTGCAGTGGATTCTTCAGCTTTGGTGCGCAGGAAGTCACACGAGATGTGGTGTGACAATGCCACCTGACCAAAGGGAGAAAAGTTTGTGGAGTTGCTCCTAACTGTGGCTCTTTGGAACTACTCTGGGGGAAACTGAACTACGTAGCAGAACATATTCTAGAAATGTCTTTGCACTAAGGTCGAGAGACACGTGTTGGGACCTGCCCCCTTAGGCTGTTTTCCCTTGGAAGAAGTAAGTCTGATAAATGCAGCAGGGAGAGACCCCATGTGGGGAGGGGTGTCCAGTGACGGGCTGTGGCTGACAACAGTGGAAAGTGAGGGCTGCATTTTGTGTCCCTGTGATAGTGGGTATATTTTAACTTGATATTTCCTTTGCCAGCAATATGGAAAAGAAAGGAGAATAATATCATATGAAAATGTGATATAGGACAGTGGGTAATTAGGCCACAGAAATAAAATTTTAATTGTATAATTACATTCTTAAGTTGGACGTTTGCCTTACTTGCTATTTATCTGCATAGGAAATTTATTCTAAAAAATTTGTTTATTTGAAAGGCAGAAACAGAGAAGGAGGCAAAGGGAGGGAGGGGGAGAGGGAAAGACCTTCCATCCACTGATTCACTCCCTAAATGACTGCAATGATCAGGGCTGGACCAGGCAGGAGCCAGGAGCTTCTTCCAGGTCTCCCACCTGGGTGCAGGGGCCCAAGGACTTGGGCCATCTTCTGCTGCTTTCGCAAGTGTATTATCAGGGAGCTGGAACAGAAGTGGAGCAGCTGGGATTCAAACCAGCACCCATATGGGGTGCTGGCACAGCATGCAAAGGCCTAACATTCTATGCCACAGTGCTGAGTCAGGCAAACTTTTATGAGCCATTTTTGTGAACTTTTATATACTTTTTGTGGGATGTGGCTGAGGCACAGTGGAACTTAAAACTGGATGCAAAGCCACATGTTCTACTCAGACACCTGCTACTAGACTCTGATAGAATTTACTGAGAGGTACTAAATCACTTTGACTTTGTAATTCTCTTTCTCTCTCTCTCTCTCTCTCTCTCTCTCTCTCTCTGTGTGTGTGTGTGTGTGTGTGTATCACTGTTGTATGAGGAAAGGATTTCAGAATACTGCCCAAAATAAATGGGAACTGGGTTAAGTCTCTTGGGGGATTCCTGAAGGCAGTAGAATGTGAGGATGATTCTGGAATTGCAGAGGATAGCAGGCTCTTCCCTTAGGACTAGCACTTGTGCTCACATGGGATGCCAGCACCACAGGTGGAGGCTTAGCCTACTATGCTACAGTGCCAGCCCCAGCCCTCCCTTGATTTCTACAATGATCTACTTTCAGTTTAGTTTACACTCATAAGATTAACCCTACACCCTACACTAAGTAAAGAGTTCCACAAATAGAAAACACTATTCCTCAATGGTAGAGAAAAGGGCTATAAATAGTCATTGAATCTCAAAATGTCAATTTCACTGCTAGACATTACATTTTTGCTACTGTGTTACCACGGATCATGGAAAACCTGATGTTTGTCAATTTGGGACTGGCTTGTTTCACTAAATATAATTGTTTCCAGTTGCATTCATTTTGTTAAGGACAGGATCTCATTCTTTTTTTACAATTGAGTAGTATTGCATATTACATCTATGACTATATCTATACCACAATTTCTTTATCCAGCCATCAGTTGACGGACATCTGGGTTGATTCCATACCTTAGCTATTGTGAACTGAGCTGCAGTAAACATGGGAGTACAGATAACTCAAATGCTGATTTCATTTCCTTTGGGTAAATTCCCAGAAGTGAGATGGCTGGGTCATATGGTAGGCCTATATTCAGATTTTTGAGGTCTATCTCCATCCTGTCTTCCATAGTGGCTGCACCAGTTTATATTCTTGCCAAGAGTGGATTAAGGTACCTTTTCCCACACATCCACACGAGCATTTATTGCTTGTTGATTCTGTATGAGAGCCATTCTAACTGGGGTGAAGTAAAAACTAATTGTGGTTTTGATTTGCGTTTCCCTGATGGCTAGTGATCCTGAGCGTTTTTTCATGTGTCTGTTTGCCATTTGAATTTCCTCTTTTGAAAAATGTCTGTAGAGTCATCCAGTCTGTTCAACTAGATTATTTTGTTGTTGTTGAGTTTCTTGAGCCCATTTCGAGTTGATGACAATCAATTGACCATAAATGTATGCATTTATTGTGGACTCTAAGTTCCATTTCATATATATGTGAAATATATATAATTAAAATAATATATAATATATAAAAATAAATATAAAATATATATATATATATCTGTCCTTATGGTAGTACCACAGTGTTTTGATGTTAGGAAATGTGTCTTTTTAAAATTCTTTTTAAATAATTTTTCTTATTTGACATGTAGAGTTATAGACAGTGAGGGAGAGAGAGACAGAGAGAAAGGTCTTCCTTCCATTGGTTCACTCCCCAAATGGCCACTATGGCCAGTGCTGTGCCAATCTGAAGACAGGAGCCAGGAGCTTCTTCCTGGTCTCCCATGTGGGTACAGGGGTCCAAGCACTTGGGCCATCCTCCACTGCCCTCCCAGGCCACAGCAGAGAGCTGGACTGGAAGAGGAGCAACCGGAACTAGAACCCAGCACTCACATGGGATGCAGGCCCTGCAGGCAGAGGATTAACCAAGTAATCCACGGCGCCGGCCCCAGGTTTTGTTTTTTTTTTTTTTTTTTTTTTTTTTTTTTTTTTTTTTTTTTTTTTGACAGGCAGAGTGGACAGTGAGAGAGAGAGACAGAGAGAAAGGTCTTCCTTTGCCGTTGGTTCACCCTCCAATGGCCACCGCGGCCGGCGCGCTGCGGCCGGCGCACCGCGCTGATCCGATGGCAGGAGCCAGGAGCCAGGTGCTTTTCCTGGTCTCCCATGGGGTGCAGGGCCCAAGCACCTGGGCCATCCTCCACTGCACTCCCTGGCCACAGCAGAGGGCTGGCCTGGAAGAGGGGCAACCAGGACAGAATCCGGCGCCCCAACCAGGACTAGAACCCTGCGTGCCGGCGCCGCTAGGCGGAGGATTAGCCTAGTGAGCCGCGGCGCCGGCCCAGGAAATGTCTTTTAACATTATTCTTCATTTTCTTTTTTTAAAAAGATTTATTTATTTATTTGAAAGTCATAGTTACACAGAGAGAGAAGAGGCCGAGAGAGAGGGCTTCCATCCTCTGGTTCACTCAACAATTGGCCGCAACAGCCAGAGCTGCACCGATCCAAAGCCATGATCCAGGAGCTTCTTCCTCTGGGTCTTCCCATGTGGGTGCAGGGGCCCAAGGCTTTGGGCCATATTCTGTTGTTTTCCCAGGCCATAGGAGAGAACTGATTATCCTTCATTTTCAATATTGTTTTTCTATACTGGGCCCCTTATATTTCCATATGAATTTTACAGTATCTACATCAACTTCTGAAGAAGAGGCAGCTTGAATTTTTGTAGGACTTAAAATGTTTATGTTTCTAAAACTTTGGGGAGTATTATATTAACAATATTACATTTTCCAACTCAGGAACACAATGTGTTTCTCCATTTTTGTAGGTATTTAATTTTTTACAATTATGTTTTGCAGATTTTAGGTTTCTATGTTGAAATCCTTTTGAAAATTTTATTCTTATATTTTGATAGCAATTATAAATGGAATTGTTTTCTTCATTATTTGTTCATTGCTAACAGTAGAAATACAGTTCATTTTGGTGTATTGCTCTTTTATCTTGCAGCCTTGTTGAACATGTTTATTAGTTTCTTATGGATTGCCTAGGATTTTTCTCTACTTAAGATCATGCTGTGTGAGAATACAGATAATTTTACTTCTTTTCCAAAGAAGTTGCCTTTTTTCCCTTTATATTGCGTTTTCAATTACCCTGTCTAAAGCCTACAATATAATGTTGAATAGAAGTGGCGAGAGCAAAAATACTTGTATTTTTCCTGGTCATGGAAGGAAAGCTTTCAGTTTTTACTACTTAGATATCATGGTAGCTGTGGGTTTTTCATATTTATCCATTGTCAAAATTGAGTTTATCTTCCATTCCTAGTTTGTTGAATTTTTTTTTTATCACAAAGGGCATTAAGTGTTCTCAAATACTTTTTTCTTTCTATAAAGTTGATCTGTGGATTTGTTTCTTATTCTATTAACATGATTTACTGCATTAATAGATTTTTTTCATGCTAACTACCCTTTCATTCCTGGGATAAATCTGTTGCTCACACACATAATCCTTTTATTATGCTTCTGTATTCTGTTTGGTAGTGTTTTGTTGAGGAATTTTACATTCTCTCTATATTGTTTAAGACTTAATTTATTTAAGAGGTAGGGTTATAGACAGAGAGGGAGAGACAGAGGGAATGGTCTTCCACCCTCTGGTTCACTCCCCAAATGGCCACAACATTTGGAGCTGAGCAATGCAAAGCCAGGAGTCAGGGGCTTCTAAGCCTCCCACGTGGGTGCAGGAGCACAAGCACCTGGGCCATCTTCCACTGCCTTCCCAGACCATAGATGAGAGCTGGGTTAGAAGAGGAGCAGCTGGGACTTGAACTCTCACCCACATGAGATGCTGACACCATAGGCAGTGGTTCTACCCACTATGCCAAAGTGCCAGCCCCTTTTACATCTATATTTATGGGTGATATTTATTTGTAGTTTTATTTGTGATATATTTTATTTTGGCATCAGTGAAATACTGGTATCCTGGAATAAGATGGAATATTTTCCCTTCATCTACATTTTGCAGGGGTTAGTGAATTAATTATCCTATAAATGTTTGGGGGCATTTACCAACAAAGACATCTAGTCCTGGACTTTTCTTCATGGGACTTTTAAATTTAATTATTAATATAGTTTTTTTGTTATAGGTATATTAAGATTTTATATTTCTATTTGAGTAAGTTTTTAGTAGTTGTGTATTTCTATGAATTTATCCACTTTATCTAAGTTGTCTAACTTATTAGCATGTGATATTTCCATAGTGTTCTGTAATATTTTGAATTTTTGTAAGGGTGGTAATGTCCCTTTCATTTCTGATCTTTACTAATTTAAGATTTTTTTCTGTTTTCTTTTTCTAATTATGTTTATATGCTTCACTGATTTTTTTTAAGTAATCAACTTTTGGTTTCCTTGGATATCTGAATTTTTTCTATTCTGTTTATGTCAGTTTTAATCTTTATTTTTCCTCCTGTTTGCTTTAGATTTAATTCTCTGTTTAGTTTTTTAAGGTGAAAGTTTAGTTTTATTGATATGATATCTTTATGCTTTAGTATAAACATTTACAGCTATAAAATTTCCTGTGGAAAACAGTAGAGATGTGGGGTTGGCATTGTGATATAGCAGGTAGAGCCACTGCCTGAGATGCCAGCATCCTATACGGGTGCTGGTTCGTGTCCCAGCTGTCCCACTGCTGATCTAGTCCTGGTAATGGTAGCAGAACATGGCCTGAGTACTTGGGCCTGTCACCCGTGTGGGGGACCCAGAAGCTCATTGCATTGGCCTGGCTCTGCCCTGGCTGTCGCAGATACCTGGGGAGTGGACCAGTGGATGGAAGATCTTTTTCTCTCTCTGTTTCTCCCTCTCTGACTCTTTCAATTAAATAATTAAATCTCAGAAAAACAAAAACAGCATAGATGTTCCTCAGCAAACTGAATGTATAACCACCAAATATTCTAGCAAGGAACAACATGATATCAACATTCTGCCAGTGGCTTCTTCCTATTTGTAAGGCGGAGGCTGCAGTAGCTCCTCGCGCTGGTGCGGGTTTTCCCTCCTCAGCTCTGCAGGGTGGGTGCTAGGTCTGGGAGTCGTAGCTGCCTGTCAGGCCCGGCTGTAGTCGCTCTTGCTCTCCCTTGCGCGCCCTTGGCCCAGGCAGGGCGCAGCGTCCCGAGCAGAAGGGGTTGACAAAGGGGGCCGCCCCCACCCCTCTCTCCCGTGCCAAGATGTGGATCCAGGTTCGAACCGTGGACGGCTCCCAGACACACACCATCAAGGACGTTTCTCGTGAAGCTACGATCGAGGAGCTGCGCGAGCGGGTTTGGATATACTTTATTTGACTACGATGCTGGACTGAATATTATTCAGCTACTAGTTTGCCCAGACTCTGATCTTCCTAGCACATCTAAACAGACTGATATACAGGTCAACCCATGTTCTAATAGTCCACCTAAAGTCAAGAAAACTTCAAGAGTGGGATCTTCCAGTCAACCATCCACATCAACTCGTGTCTATCTTATTGATCCTGGCATTGGACTATATAAGGTAAATGAATTGGTGGGTGCCAGAGATGTCGGCCTTGGTGCTTGGTTTGAAGCACATATACAGTGTTACTAGAGCTTCTGATGGACATTCACGTGGCAAAACTCCACTGAAGAATGGCAGTTCTTATACAAGGACTAATGGAAATAGAAATCATAATTCCAAAGAGAACATAAACAAATTGGACAGTGTACCCTGTATGTCTACTCTGTTGCTGCTGATGAAGACATTATTTATCATATCCAGTATGATGAATATCCGGAAAGTGGTACTCTAGAAATGAATGTAAAGGATCTTCTACCATGAGCTAGAACCATTTTAAAATGGAATGAACTAAATATTGGTGATGTGGTAATGGTTAATTATAATGTAGAAAATCCAGGAAAAAGATGTTTTTGGTTTGATGTGGAAATTACAACATTGAAGACAATCTCAAGGACCAAAAAGAACTTCGTGTGAAAGTTTTCTTGGGGTAAGACTCTCCTCACTGATGCCATTTAATTAATGAATTAATCAGGGAAGATGAGTTTTAGGTGTTGAGCACATATTCCTTTGTTAAAAAAAAAAGATAGCTCTTATGAAAGTGGAAATTTCATACTGTAGGAGAGAGTATTTTTTAAAAGATTTATTTATTTATGTATTTGAAAGGTAGAGTTGCAGACAGGCGGTGGGCGGGGGGGAGGGTCTTCTGTCCGCTGGTTCACTCCCCAGATGGCCAGGTGGCTGAAGCCAGGAGCTTCTTCCAGGTCTCCCAGGCGGGTGCAATGGCCCAGAGACTTGGGCCATCTTCCGCTGCTTTCCCAAGCCATAGCAGAGAGCTGGATCGGAAGTGGAGCAGCTGGGACTCAAACCAGCACCCATATAGCAGGCAGTGGCTTTACCTGCTACACCACAGCACCGGCCTCTGTAGGGGAATATTTTTATACATTCTTGAGAATTTCTTAAAGTGAGAATGGCTTAATTCTTCATCTCTTTTCAAGTTTTGAGTTATTTGAAACAGTCTTGGAAATGGCTGAGTATTTTATTGGAGAAATCATTACTTATGAAATTCTTATAAATCAAATGAAACATTACATAAGAGCATATTTAAAATTATTATTTGTTTGAAAGATAGTTTGCAAAGAGAGAGAAGAAAAGACAGAGTTCCTGCATCCGCTGGTTCACTCCCCAGTGGCTGCAGCGTTCAGGGCTGTGCCAGGCTGAAGCCGGGAGCTGGGATCCGGGAGTCTCCTCCAGATCTCCCACATAGGTGCACAGGCCCAGGGCCCCCTGGCCATCTTCTGCAGCTTTCCCGGGTGCATCGCAGGGAGCTGGATCAGAAGTGGAGCAGCTGGGACTGAAAACAGTGCTCACATGGGATGTTGGCACTGCAGGCCATGATGTAACCTGCCATACCACAGCACTGACCCCTACATAAGAGCATTTTAATAGCCATAATTACTGTTGAAGATCAGTGTTGATGTACTATAAATGGATGACAACCTAACAGCTATCTGCTGGACTTCTAAGACTAGCTGCAATTTTCCTTCATAGTAATTTTCTTCAACAAACTTAATAGAATTTCAAATGCAAAAAGTCCCATGGACTATTAGATCTTGCTATTTCCATTATTACTTCTTTGAGATGTTTTCCCCATGATACAAAGTCCTAGGCATTGTTTCCGTTACCTTCTTACACTTAGGAAAATACCCCATCTGCCTTTTCTGAATCGAGTTTATTTGCAGAATTACCACTAGTTTACTTTTTAAAAATGAAAATTCCTGTAAAATTGTTTCCAGTTCTTTATTATAAATAATACTTAAGTAATGATCGTGATGTATGCATTTTATGCATACTATTTCTTTATAATTATTTCTTAGGTTTGAGCATTGACCTTGAGTGTCCTCTTTTACATACGAGAAACTTAGATCTTTGTCAAGTTCTGGTTAAATGGATTAGTGATACAAGGTGACACATCTGGGAGTAAGCATCTGCTTATTGTTAAAAATATAAAGCAAAGGAGGTAAACCACAGTCTGCTAGCCACCTGTGTTTGTAAATTTTTTTTAAACACTACAGTTCCTTACTGCCATTAATCATCTATGGCTTTTTGTGCTCAACAGCATTGTTAAATAGTTATGACTTTTTATACTAATCACTATCTGACCCTAATGGAAAAGTTTTGCTGATACCTGAAATAAGGAAAGAGAATGTGAGCTACTGAATGAAACTTGTATTTTAGAAAACAAATTTCAAAACTTTCTATACAGACAAGTGTGAATCTAATTCTGAATTCTAAACAACTTGACATTTCACGACCAAGAAAAAGAGAAAGCAACCTAAATAAACTGCTGAGCAGGGAACCTTGCAATGCATTTGAGTGTTGGAAGTATAAAAAAGTATGCATGCCCAATAGGAGGGTAACACAGTATACTTAAAAGTACTGAACTAAAAATGTTTGCTATAAAAAAGAAGTTCCCCAAATGATTCTCAAAGTGGGGCACCCTGACTTTAAGGACTAGAACTATGATTTAGTGAAAATTATGGATAGACAAATACTGATTTGATAAAACAATGTGATGGCTATCCAAATAGTAAAACACACTCTTTTATAAAATGCTTTTTATCATTTATGATTTTACTAGAAGTGTTAGGAACATAAGAGCTAAAACAAAAAGTGTGACTTATGGGTGGGATTTTTTCCATAACTAGAAATCTTTTTGCCTTATTAGAAAGAACGGGTAAATACTCACAGTGAAATAACCATGGTAAAGGTATATAGCATTAGAGTTCCATGGTTCTGGAGTCCCATTCACTCTAACTTTTGTCAGACTTAATTTCTACTAATCAGAGGGTTTTGATTTGCATTTCCTTCACTATGAATGGAGTTGAGAACCTTTTCCTGTAGTTATTGCAATTTGAATATCTTTTCTGAGCATCTGATTTCAAACTTTAGTGTGCTGTTTTGTTTTTAACTGAGTAGTCTGTCTTACTAGGTTTTAGAAGTTCCATTTATGGAGACTAGACCATTTCAGTTGTATAAAACAAAAATATCGTTTCCAACTCTAGCACTGTGTTTTTTCTTTATGATGTTTGGATATAGTTTTCTTCATTTTAACGTAGTTGAAGTTATTAAAGTTGAAGGGAGTTTTTGCGCTTTTATGTTGTACTTAAGGAACTTTCCTACCCAGAGATCATAAAGATACTCTTTTATTTCCCAGGTCATCCTTTCTTGTTCTTTAAGTAGGCCTTATATGAGGGTACTTTGGAAAAATGGAATTAAAAGATAAAGCTTTATGTTAGTTCAAAAAAGTGTAATCCATGTATGTATTTCTTCATAATATGTACTGCTGTTACTTTTTGAAGAGCCCTTACATGCATGAATTTCAAAAATTTTGGGCACCAACATGAATTTTTATTTTAGTTCCATTTCCATGTACTTTTTGAGATACCCTTATATATTCTTAGCTCTGTGTATTTTCATCTGAATTTTCTAGTCATTTTTTCCTCTTACTGGCATCCTAGGAATGCAAGAAGCCTTTGGTCTTGCTTCCAGTAGCTTTACTAGACTTACTAATTTTAATTTAAATCTTAATTGTTTGGGAATATCTACCATTATAATCTGAATTATGACATTTTTGTTTTGGCTTTTCTTCATTTTTGATGTCTTTGTCTTTTTTCACCATTTGGGCCTTCCATACATTGTTGAAAAAAAGTAGGGAGAGCTAACATCTTTTTTTACCTCCTGATCTCCAGGACAAAACTTTTAAAATTTTGTCTATAATGTATTTCTTAAAATTCATAAAATAACTTGGTGAATAATTCTTTTCTTGTCTTATAGTAGTTTTGTGTCCCTTTCTTGAATGTTTGGTAGGACTTTTAAGTCCTTTAGGGCTGAATTTTCTTTGTGGGAAAGTTTTCTATGGTTGATTAGATTTCTGCAATGATCATTGGACTATTCCTATTTTCTGTTTTTTTTTTTTTTTTAAAGATTTATCTATTTTATTTGAAAGGCAATTGCAGAGAGGAAGGGGGGGGGGTCGTCTGTCTGCTGGTTCACTCCCCAAATAGCCACAACATGGTCTGGGCCAGGCAGGAGCCAGGGCTTCATCCGGGTCTCTGATGTGGGTACACAGGCTCAAAGACTTTCCCAGGAGCATTAGTAGGGAGCTGGATCAGAGGCAGGGCAGCCGGGCCTCGGACTGGAGCCCATATGTGATGCCGGCACCACAGGCAGCAGTTTGACCCACTGTGCCACAGTGCTGGCCGCATATTTCCTATTTTTTGAAAAATGTTTTAAATTTTTTAAAAATTTGACAGGCCCAGTGAGACAGAGAGCTCCTATTTGCTTGTTCTCTTCCCAAATGCTCACAACAAACAGAGCTGGACAAGGCCAGCTAGGACCCAGGAACCCATCCAGGTCTCCCATGTGGGTCTCAGGGATCATGTCACTTGAGCCATCACTTGCCCCCTGGGTCTACATTGGCAGTAGGCTGAAATCCGGAGCCAGAGCTGGTGCTACATCGGGCACTCTGATGTGGGAGGTGAGCATTTTAACAGCTATGCCAAACACCTTCCTTTCTTTTTGAACTGGAATTTAATTATCTAGAAATTTGTCCATTGCATCTAAATTTTTAAATTTGCCATAAATGTATTTATTAACCATATATTTTTAGGTGTATGTTATCTACTATGATATTCCTTACTTTATTCCTGAATTTAGTTTGTGACTTTTTGATCAATCTCATCAGAGGTTTATCACATTTGTTAGATTTTTGCAATGAACTAACCTTCAGCTTTAATCCTCTCTATTGTATTGAAGGTGCGAAGGAAGAAGCAAATAGAGGACATGATTTTTAATCTGCCCTGGAAATTTGATAAGGGAACTTGGAGTTAAAGTTCATGCTTGTTTCTATTTTTAATTTGTGAGTACCAAAAAGTGAATATGCTTGAACTGTGTAATTCTAGTTAGCAAATACAATTTTTAAGTTGTCACTTTTTGTTTGTATTTTAGCTTTGAAGAAAAAGCACAGGTTTGGGGTCTAAATACCTTTTTCAAAACAGTGTGTCCACTTGCTATTATAATAAATATTGTATTTAATACCATGTGAAGTTATGTAAGTTTAAATACTCACAAGTCAAGTTGAATTTGAATCCTGTAGCAAGAAAATTTAACCTCACTAAACTGTAAGTATGCTTGCTTTACTTACAGTGTCATTTATATGAGATTTCATTTATTTTCTAAATTGTTGCATACTTATTTATCATGAAGTCTTTTCAGTAATATCCTTATCACTGAATATACCACCATTTTCGCACAGTACATCTTTAGTGTCTGTATAAAGTTATAACTCAGAGTTCACTGTGCTCCAGCAATGCTGGCCTCCTTGTGTTGCTTAATCATATAAACATGCCCTTGCCTCAGAGCTGTGGTCGTGGTGTTTCCTCTGCCTGGTCCCACAGAAACTCACTTGGCTTGCTTTGTCACTTGTTTCACTCTTTTGCTCCACTGTCACTTCAGAGTGGCCTTTCTTAGTTACCCTCTGTAAGATCACACATTTAGATACTAGGCATAGGTTACCTGAGTTCATGTTTACCCTTTATATCTTCTTTACAGCATTTATTATTACTAGGCTTTTCTCTATTTCTGTTACCCAACTTGTGTTTTCTGATTGCTGTTAAGTGAAAACCACCAAAAATTAGTGACTTAAACAATAAAACATTATTTTATAGCTCTGTAGATCTAAGAAGTCATAAATGAGTTTGGACCTCACTGGACCAAAATCAACAGGGTATGTTCTTATTTAGACTCTTAGAGGAAAATCTGTTTTCTTACCTTTTCAAGCTCTTAGAGGCCCTTTGTATATTCCTTGGCTTTTTGCCTCCTTCATCCATCTTCAAAGACAGAGTGTTACATCTCTTTGACCATTCTTTTGTAATTAGATCTCCCTCAGATTATCTTCTGCTTCCTCTTCCACTTTCAAGGTCCCCTATGATAACGTTGTGCTCACCTGGATAATCCTCCATTGCAAGGTTCTTAAATATATCTGTAAAGTTATTTTTACCATAGAAGATAATATACTCACAGATGTCAGGACATGCAATCCTTTGGAGCCCATTATTCTATCCATCATACAAGCAGAATGCTATTGCATGGATTTTTTGTTTGTTATGTGCCAGGTACTGTTCTAGGCCCTAGCTGTAATAGGTTTTGGCAAGTACAGAATGTCATAGATTCTGAGAGATTTAGTTTTTTGTTTATTAAAAGCTCTATAAAGTAAATGAGTGGTTAAGACACCAGCATCCCACATTGGAGTATTTTGGTTCAATACCTGACTCTGGCTACTGACTCCAGCTTCCTGTTGATGTAGAGCTGGGACACAACAATAATGGATGGCTGAAGTGATTGTGTTCTTGTCACCATGTGGGAGATATGGATGGCATTTCTGGCTTCTGGCTTTGGCTCAGCCCAGTATTGGCCATTGTTGGTCTTGTGGGTCATCTGATCATGCCATTCAACTTTAACATAGATAATATCCTTGAACTTTTTTAGATCACACAAGGTATTATAAATTCAAATCTGGCAACCTATGAGAAGCCTAGCTTGTACTTCAGTTCTTAGCAGATAATATTTTCTCCTTATACTTAGCTTTAATATTTTTAAAAAAGATTTATTTACTTATTTGAAAGGCAGAGTTACACAGAGAGGGAGAGGCAGAGAGAGAGAAAGAGAGATCTTCATCTGCTGGTTCATTCCCTGGTTGGTTGCATTGGCTGGAGCTGTGCTGATCTGAAGTCAGGAGACAGGAGCTTCTTCCGGGTTTCCTGCATGGGTACAGGGGCCAAAGGACTTGGGCGGGCCATCTTCCACTGCTTTCCCAAGCCATAGTGGAGAGCTAGATCAGAGGTGGAGCAGCAGGGGACTTGAGCCGGCGCCCATGTGGGATGCTGGCGCTGCAGGTGGCGGCTTTGCCCCCTAAGCCACAGCGCCAGCCCACTTAGCTATAATACTGAAGCAACTATGTTTACTTTCTTTCTGTAATCTGCAAGATATTTTATCTTTCATTATCTTTAACTATGAGAACTGTTGGATGTCCCAGCTTTATTTTAGGGTCCTTCTTAGACACCTCATCTCAGACTTTTCTTTCTTAAAATTATATAATGTGTTGTATCATTGTCTTCTATTTGGTGCCCCAGCTTTATTTGGGGATTCTTCAGAGGCCAGTTTCTTTTTTTGGTAAAACCTAAAATAATGTTTTATAATCTTGGTTTATTAGGGCCAATAAAATATATTTCTTGAAGGAATAACTTGAGACTGTATTAACATGTTTTGGTTGTGAAAGATGACTTCATCAGTTTTGTACAGAAGAAATGTCTGTGGTGAGCCCATAACTGAAATGTTGGATAAATAAAAAGTTGGCTTTCAGCTTTGAAAAAAAAAACATTATATCAAAGGAAATGGGGTGATTATATATCAGAGATAACCAAAGCCCTGTGTTTATTGCAGCACTGTTTACAGTAACCAAGATGCCCATTGATGGGTGAATGGATAAAAACACGTGGTACATAAACACATTGGAATCTTGTTTAGCCAGAAAAAAAGATTTAAGTTGTGTCACGTGAGGCAACAGATAGACCTGTGTGAAGTGAAATAAACCAGACGGAGAAAGACAAATACCATGTGCCCTTCACTCACTGAGGGAAGTTGATCACATACATGTGAAGAGTAGCATAGGAGTCGTTAGAGTTTAGAAAGAGTAGGGGAAGGCAAGGACAGAGAGAAGGTGGATAAGAGGTACCACAATACATCTCGGGTGGTTAGAAAGTGGTTCTCACGTTCAGTAGCACAATAGGATAATCATAGTCAATGACAATTAATTTTACATTTCAAAATAGGGGTTGAAAGATCCCCAGCACATAGAAATCATGGTATTTGAGGAGATGGAGATGATACTTATCTTAATTTTATTATCATTTTATTATACATTGTACCTGTGTCAAAATATAACACTGTGCTCCATAAGTGCAAATATTATGTGTGTTACAGATAATAAATAAAATGTCTTCAGAGCACTTGTTTTGCTTTTGCTGAATCCCCTAAATTTTAGTATATTGTTTCTTCATTTTCATCTATCTCAAAACATTTTCTAATTTCCCTGTTGATTTTCTCCTTTGATCCGTTGATTATTTAAGAGTGTTTGCTTTAATGCCTATATATTTGTGAATATCCTACATTTCCTTATGTATTGATTCCTAACTTCATCCCGTTCTTATCTCATTCCATTCCATTCCGTATGATTTCCATCCTTCTACGTTTACTAAGACTTGTCTTATTGCCTGACATACAGTCCGTCCTTGAGACTGTCTCATGTTCATTCAGTAAGTACATGCACTCTAAGATTGATGTAGGTCTCTAAGAGGTCTGTTAAGTCTAGCTGGTGGACAGCATTGTTCAAGTCTTCTATATGCTTGTTAATTTTCTTCTAATTCTTTTCAGTATTGAAAGTGGAGGTCTTTGTCTTTATCCATCATTGTGGATATTTATTATTACTTAGAATTGCCTAAGAATCTATAATTATCTCAAAATAAAAGTTTAATTTATTCATTTTTAAAAATATTTTATTTATTTGAGAGGGAGATTTACAGACAGAGGGGGAGAGAGAGAAGTCTTCAATCACTGATTCACTCCCCAAATGGCCACAATGACTGAAGCTGGGCCTATCCAAAATCAGGAGCCAGGAGCTTCCTCCAAGGTCTCCCACGTGGGTGTGGGGACCTAAGCACTTGAGCCATCTTCTACTGCTTTCCCAGGGCATAGCAGAGAGCTGAATCAGAAGAAGATCAGCTGGGGCACAAACTGGCGCCCATAATGAATGCTGGCGCCACAGGCAGAGGCTTAGCACACTGTGCTATAGCCCTGACCCCTAAAAGTTTAAACTATCTGTACAGGGGCTGGCACTGTGGCACAGCAGGTTAAAGCCCTGGCCGGCAGCACTGGCATCCCATATGGGCACAGGTTTGAGTCCTTGCTGCCCCACTTCCAATCCAGCTCCCTGCTAATGCACCTGAGAAAGCAGTGGAGGATGGCCAAGTACCTGGGCCCCTGCATCCATGAGAGAAACCCAGAAGAAGCTTCTGGCTTCAGATCGGCTCAGCTCCAGCCATTCCGGCCATTTGGGGAGTGAACTAGTGGATGGAAGACCTCTCTATCTCTGTCTCTACCTCTCTCTATAACCCTGTCTTTTGTTTAAATAAAATAAATCTTTAAATAATAAAACATCTGTACAAACTTCTAATTGTAATGGAGCTCTGTTATTGGTCCCTTGTTTGGCTTTAGTTATTGGAGACCTCTCCCCACTTAATTCCTCTCAAATTGAAAGCCTTAGCTTTGCTGGTAAATCTAAAAAAAAAAAAAGTTGCATTTAACATCCTGTTCTTGAAGTGTCAAGATGAATCAGTACACAGCAGTACACAGCAGGTGGCAGAGCCTGAGCCCTGGGCATGACCAAGTTGATCTTGGAGGAATTGTTCAAAGGTAGGAATGATTAGGTCTCAGTCCACAGAGTGGAGTTTCAATTATAAGTCAGTAATAGAGTTAGAAACCAAACTGGTTGAGGTCAATGTGGTTAATAAAAAAATAGCACAGGCGCAGTTGAAAGTCAAAAGCTAAGAGGGGACAGTGAATGGGAGTCACTGTGTCGGAGAGAGAGCAAGAAGGTGCCAAGGTGCAGATCAGGGGTCCCACCAAGTCAAAGCAAGCGTTCTCTCTGGGAATGTCTGCCAGGCCTGGCGGGGTTCTTCTCCATGCCTTATTTCTGGCTGCTTTTATTCGTGGTCCTCTAGAGGATTTTCCTACCTCTTTAAAGGTGCCCAGGACTTCTGGTGGTCAGTGGGCTCCTTATGTGCCTCCAGCAAGAGGACTCCTGCTTTTGGTCACACAAACTGTGCAGGGCCTACAATAAGCTGAGCATTGCGCCATGGGGAGTGTCTGGTGCAGCCTCTGGCCCATAGCATAGACTCAACAGATGTGATTTTCTGTTTGCTCCTCTTAAGTTGTGCTGTGTCTTGTATGCCATTGAAATTACACTGAAATTGCTTACTTATGCACTTATTTATGTGTTTATTGACTGGCTCTGGCAATCCTTGAGATTCCCTTGGGGAAAAAACATGGTGTAATGAAAAGAAGCTACCATTGAGCATGCCTAGCTCTGAAAACTACAATGATTGAGTCAAGTTATGGAACATCTTTGTGTACGTATGGTACACACACATAGCCATGCAAACATGTGCACCTGCACGTAGATGCATACACTGGCACCACACACACCAGAGCATGGCTATTGTAATTATTAAGTTTGACATTTGTAAAGCACTAGCACTGGGCCTGGTGATCAAAGAGTGGAAGTTCCTTAATATTTTCTCGCATTTCTCCTTCCATTCCTCTGCCTCGGCTTTTGCACCCTCCCCTCTGTGTGTGTGTGTGTGTGTGTGTGTGAGAGAGAGAGAGAGAGAGAGAGAGAGAGAGAGACTGGCTTTTACTCATTTGGAAAAATAAGCTCAAACATTCTGGAATCCATTGTCCAGAATGAGATTCTGGCTTTAGGCAAGTCAGCCACCAGATTTGATAATTTTGTTCTTGAAGCTAACCATTTCTTGTAGCTAAATTCACCAGATGGAGCAGAGGTAGAAGGATAGGTACAAGAGTGCTCCTGCTGGCAAGAGGCTTATTTTGCCCCTTAAGTACACGTGAGTGTTCCTGGTCTCTGCTGCGCAGGAGTCTCAGGCTCCTGTGACCGTGTCATTCCTTTTGCTTTCCCTCCATCCTCATAGAGATGGTGGTTGTGCTGCTGCACCTGGATTTTGTTACCGTGGTTACAGCTACAGTCACTGATGGAGAAGGGGCAGGGAGCTGTATATTTATCAGGGAAAATTATACTGACGTTTAAATTGGAAGCATCATCATGGAGTACAGCTGCTGAGGAGTGGGAGTGCATGTGGCCCCTTTGCAACTGGGATGTGGGGAAGACTCTTGTCTCCTTCCGTGTGTGTGTGTGTGTGTGTGTGTGTTCATGTGTTCATGTGCATATTCATCCCTTAGCCTGTAACATGTTTGGAGATCTGAGATTCTGGTTGGGAATAGGAAAGAGCCTTTTTATTCTTTATTTTTAAATTTATTTTCATCTACTTGAAAGGCAGAGTGAAAGGGAGATGGCGAGAGAAAGATCTTTCATTCTCTGGTTCACTCTCCAAATGCCTGTAACAGCCAAGGGTGGCCACTGCTGAATCCAGGAGCCTGGAACTCCATCAGATTTGCCATGTGGGGGCCAGGGCCCAAATATTTGGTCCTTCTGCTACCTCCCAGATTTGCATTAGCAGGAAGCTGGATGGGAAGCCAAGTAGCCAGGACTTGAACTTGCACTTCTGTGTGGGATGTGAATGTTCCATGCCATGACTTAGCCTGCTGTGCTCACATGCCTGCTTGAAAGCCTTTTCAATGAGTTGAGGGGTCAGTGCTGAATCAGAAGTTTCTCTTCAGATGCTATAAATGATGACAAGACAGTCAGATGTGAGCAGAGAGTGATACCTCTGAAGCTTTAAGGAGTTGAGATGGATAGCCAGATGGACAGAGCTTGGGAGGGAGGCAGCAGTCTGAGGAGGGGGGAGATGGGACAGAGCCTTGGCTAGGTGGGTGCTGGTGTCTACAGTCTGCTGCTGGGCCCTGGGGCCTGGCAGGCTTGTGGGAGGTAGCAGGTGGATTAGCTCAAGGATGCCTATGCTGTCTGGAAAGTGGCAGAAGCAACTATACTACTGACTTCTGTCTTCCCCTCCTTGGCAAAGAAGATAATTTAAGGACAGACTGGTTGTGAATGTTGTCTTTGTGCAGTAGCAGGCTTGAAATATATAAAACATATCCACACAGAAGTGAATTTGCCACTGGAGTTCTTCCTTGTTAGTCAATTAACAAATATCTACTGAGTTCCTACTCCATGCCAGGGCTGAAGGAGCCTCAGGCCTGCCGTGCTCTTCTTTGTTCTTAACCTCAGTGTCCTCACCTTAATTCAGCACCTGCACTCAGATCAAGTGCACCCTCCTGAGACAGGCATTAGGACATTCGAGAGGCTAAGAAGCTGTAGGCAGAGCTCTCGGAAAAACCTCTAACTGGCTGTAGGTTTAGACTCTACTTTCCAGCAGGTAGACGGAACAAAGCTCCTTGAAACCTCTGAGCCAGTTCCTAGCTTAGTGCCAAGAGTCCAGGATGGTGCTGATGGAGGGATGCCTTGTCCACTTTACCTCATTTTTCTGGTATTGAGTAATCTAAACGGAACCACTTCCATGAATACTTTGGGAGATGAAGAGCTTAAACATTCTGTGTTCTCATTGGTTAGTCTGGAGAGGATGTGTATGTGGCCAGCCATGCATACACGAAACTCCATCCATTTGTGCTTTTACCTCTGTGTGTACATCCAAGTGGGTGCCTGCATGTGTTCAGGTATGCAAATGTGTGTGTGTGTGTGTGTGCATTACATACAAGAGGACTTCAAATAAGTCCATGGAAAGTGTGTATTATGAAAAAAACCTATGAATTTTAACAGTTTTTTTTGCACCAAAATAAACTTATCTTTTAATTCTCTTCTTTTCAAGAACTTTCTGAAGTCTCCTCATATGTAAAAGACCTCTCAGTGTAGGCATTTGGAAATCAGAACTTGATTTGAGGGTTGCTGCTGCTTCTCATAAGCTCTGTGATTTGAGCAGGCAACAGTAGCTCCTTGAGCCACATTTTTTTCATATGCACATGGAAATAATTAATCCTATTTATTTATTTTTTATTTATTTATTTTTGACAGGCAGAGTGAACAGTGTGAGAGAGAGACAGAGAGAAAGGTCTTCCTTTGCCGTTGGTTCACCCTCCAATGGCTGCCACGGCTGGCGCACCGTACTGATCCGAAGCCAGGAGCCAGGTGCTTCTGGTCTCCCATGGGGTGCAGGGCCCAAGCACTTGGGCCATCCTCCACTGCACTCCCGGGCCACAGCAGAGAGCTGGCCTGGAAGAGGGACAACCGGGACAGAATCCAGTGCCCTGACAGGGACTAGAACCCGGGGTGCTGGCACCGCAGGCGGAGGATTAGCCTATTGAGCCATGGCGCCGGCCAGAAATAATTAATCCTATATCACAGGTGTCTTTGGGAGGATTATATGCAATAATCAATATAAAGCATCTGTCAAGTGCCTGGTACCAAAAGGGTGATTAACAAATATTTCAGCTCTCTTTCCTCCCTTTCCATCTCCCAGCTGCAGAAAGGCATGCCTCAGATTTTGTTGTTATTCTCAGCTGGAAAAAATGGCTCTAACTTAGGCATATCAATAGCTTGAATCATAGGCAATTTATAGAGTTTTGTAAAAGCATATTCACCTACTTGTTCTCATATCCATTGGCCACAGCAAAGCAGTCAAAATCATTCTTAAAGAAAATTTTTTAAAAGATTTGTTTATTTGAAAGGCAGAGTTACAGAGAGAAAGGAAGACACAGGGATCTTCCATCCCTTGGTTCACTCCCCAGTTGGCCACAAAAAGCCAGGGCTGGGCCAGACTGAAGTCAGGAGCTAGGAGCTTCTTTCAGGTCTGCCACATGGGTGGCAGGGATTAAAGTACTTGGACCATCTTCTGCTTTTCCAGAAGCATTAGCAGCTGGATTGGAAATAGAGCAGCTGGGGTTCAAACTGGTGCCCATATGGGATGCCATCTTGGCAGGTGAAGGCTTAACTTCCCCAAATCATTTTAGTTGGTGACATGTGGAAGAAAGAACAAGAAGGCCCAATCCATGATAGCAATGCCTAGGCTCCAGCTCCCAAGGTCTTGGCTTGAACAGAGGAGGATAGGACTGCTCCATATAGAATGACATGCAGACGCAGATAAAGTACCCTCCTTGTCATCCCTTCTTTGTGTTTGGCCACAATTGGTCCCCAAGTCTTGGAATGCCATCCCAAAGAGGAGTGGGGAAATTGCCTCCAGATTTAGCAGTCCTTGATTGTGGTTTCATATCTGAAAGATCAGGGGCTTTGTGTCAGGTGTGAGAGGCTCTGGGGATGCCTTCCTGCTTGGTCTAGAACCTTTTATTACAGCCCTGCCACTGGCAGGTGATGGCTCTACCTGGGCAGGAACCTTGAGCTGGTTCCCTCTGAGAAGTGGCTGACACTACTCTTGCATTGGTGGCTCCTTGTGTTTGGGACTCCCAGTCCACCTAGGATAGGGGTTCATGGCCTGTGTGTTTGTCTTCATCCATTTTGAGCAAGAGCCATGCTGGGATCTGTAGCCATTCTGGCTAGGTTCAAGAGTGGTATAGTTGAATCTAGGGGACAGGGTTAAAGAGAAGAGCTGCAGTTAGACTGTGGAGGGTAGGATTTAGGGGAGACCAAGACTGATGTGCAGTCTCTGGGATTTCTTATAGCTGTGCAGCTTGGCCAGTGTTAAGGTGGGCCAGGGAAGAATGTAGAGGAAGTAATGACCTTGAACATTGATATTACTGAACTGCTGAGATATTTACTGCAAAGGAGCTATATTCATTCCTTATTTATCTGTTGCCACAGGATCACATCGAGTCATAAATGTAAGAAGCCAAAGGCCTTTATTTATTCCCTCTTTACCCAACTGAAACAGGCAGCAGCAACCCTGCCCCTATTCCATCCTTAACCTCCTCCAGACATGGGCTGTAGAGAAGTTTCCATGTCTGTCTGTGAGTGTGCAATCCTTAGTCAAACTCAAGTGTCACATTTTTAAAATTTTTTTTCCAAGATCAATTCTTCAAAATTACTTAAAGTTCTTCATTCTGTGGGCCAGCTTGGTTTCCCAGAGGGCTAAGCTGGCATCCCATATTTGGAGTGCTGATTTGAGTCTTGGCTGCTCCACTTCTGATCCAGCTCTCTGCTAATGTGTCTTGGAAAGCAGTCAGAAGATGGCCCAAGGAATTGGGTCCTTGCACCCATGTGGGAAACCTGGATGGAGTTCCAGGCTTCTGGCATTGGCCTGGCACAGTCCCTGCTGGTGTCAAAGTCTGAGTGTTGAAGTCCAGTCAACTGCGCTTGAGTTCCATCAGTAAGAACACTAACCAAATCTTTCTCTTCATTGAATGCAACTTAGTATCTGTCATTGTGGGTAATGATTTTTTTAAGATTTATTTTTATTTGAAAGAATTTCAGAGAGAGATCATTAGATCTTCCATCCACTAGTTTATTCCCCAGCTGGTTGCAACCCTATGGGTTATGATTTTTTTCTCTAGTTTGTTGAGAAGCTGAAATGAAAATTTATTAAAAAGCTTCTATCTGCTGGCTCATTCATAAATGGCTGCAATAGCCAGGGCAGGGCCTGACTGACCAGAGCTAAGAATCCATCTGATTTTTCCAATGAAGCTCTCAGGGACCACAGTACTTGAGCTGCCTTTCAGTGTCTTCCCAAGCACTAATTAGCAGAGAGCTAGATCAGAAGCAGAACAGCTGGAACTCAAACTTGTCCTCACATATGGGATGATGGTATTGCAAGAAAGGGCTTAACCCACTATGCCACAATGTCAGCCTTAACTGAAAATTTAAATATTTTCTGCTCAACTTCTTACACACACACACACACAAACACACACACAGACACTTGAAAATGTGGACAACAGAATTAAAAGGTAAGTGTATTTTGGTGTGAAAACATCTTAAATCTATGTCTAGGTGTGGAGGACACGTAAATCTATGAGTGTGCATACACACAGGTGCTTGTACAAAGTTTGTGATATGCAAGAGCTTAACTGTGCGTTTGCTTCTTTGTTGTTTTCATTCTCTATACTTCCTATATTAGGTGGGAATATAGTTTAGGTTAAAACAAATGGGGATGGGATTTAGTGGTTTCTGTAAGGTGGAATTCAGGGAATAGAATTGACTCAGATAGAAATAGATTCAAAAGATCAAAATATTATCAACAAATAGCTAAAAGCTCAAAAGCATCATGAGGACACTGACATTTCTTTTCATACCTCTCTGTTGTGTTGCCTCTGGGTTTTTTATTGAGAAGACTTTTTCCCACTGTGACACACATGTCCCCCAGGCACTAACTGGCCTGACCCACAGGCGGCAGAAGTTCTGTCCCAAAAACTCCAACAGGAGTTCTGAAGCTTGATCAGAAAGCTGATTCCCTGACCAGCCCTGACCTCCAACTCTGGTTATCAGGCCTGCTTCAGGGTCTGCATTCCCATGGTTTCCCTCCAAATCCCTATAATAACCTGGCTTGGACCAAGGTGAAGCCAGGAGCCAGGAACTGCATCCAGGTCTCTTTCAGGGGTGGCAGGACCCCATCATGTGAGCTATTCCCCAAGATCTGCTGTGGTAGGAAGCTGGAGTTGGGAGCCAAAACTGAGAACTGAACCCAGGCACATGGATGTTTCTTAACCATTAGGCTAAACAGCTGTCCCCAAACAAGGCTCTTTAGACTAAGAGAGAAGGAACTTAGTGCTTGGCAGACAACACAGTCCATGTGATGATTCTGTCTGGTTTTGGCTACAGTAGTCTTCATTACTTTCAGCTTTGCTTTTTGTACTTTCCATAACTTAGGGCAACTATGATCTGAAAATATTACTGAAGTGCAATGCAGAATTAAAGCATTTTGAGAGAGAGAATATGCATATAACTTTTATTGCAGTTTATTGTGATAATTGTTATATTTTCTTACTAGCCATTATTAATCTCTTAATTGTACTTAAATTATAAATTTAACTTTATTAGAGGCATATATATATATATATATATGTGAAAAAAACAGTCTTGCATATATAAGTTTGATATTACCCATGCTTTCAGGCATCCATTGGGGGTATTGGGCATTTCCCCTGTAGAACAAGGGAGGCTAAGTGTAATCTGTCATTTTCTGCAACATTTGGACTCTGGACAATGCCTCATGTCTTTGTTTTCTGTCCTGTCATTCCTTAGCCCTTTCTTTCCAGACTGGAAGCTTCAGTGGGAACGTGCTTCCTCTGGGAAACATACAATACATCCAAAATGAGCAATGCTTGTTTGAAACCAAATGTGGGTTTAAGTATTCCTCCTGCAATCCCACCACCACTACCACCACCATCATCAAGAATATCCATTTCTTGAATACTTAACATGTGCCAGACCCTAGCTAAATGCCTTGAGACAGAATCTCATTGTATCTTCACAATAAAACATTATTCCCCTTTGTCTTCACAATGGGACAGATATCTTTCTTTGCTCTATTTTACAAATAAAAAAGCTGAGGCTGAAGTCACAGTACACAGAGCAAAGACTTGAATTGTATTTTCAAGACTCCAGGTCCTATGCTCTCGACTAAGCTCTTTGCCATTCCCCCAAAGCATTGTAATACTAATAATTTACCTAATGTTAACATAATTTTTCCGCTTTCTGAGCACTGTTTCTCAATATACAGCCCATGGACCACTTACATCAAAATCACTTGGGATTGCATGTTAAAAATTCAGATTCCTGGGCCTTATCCAGAAATCCTGTTGGAATCTGTGGGTAGACTGTAATGATGATAGCTCTCATGTGATTGTTTCCAAAGTGTGAGAGCAGTTGTTGAGGGAATTGTAGGATGACCCCTCTTCATGCTTATTTCAATCGTTTGGTTACTTCCTCATGACAGTTCTCTCAGCAGCAATAACCTTTGAACTCAATGAGAAAGCGGAACAAAGAGCAGCACTTGGCCAAGGTCAGGATTCTCAATCTGACCTTAAGGTTCAGTTTTGTTTATAGGGCATGAGAAATTTTAGCTCAGCTAGAAAAGCTCCAAGTCAGAGCTGCTAGAATGACTGGCTCATTCCCATCCTCCAGTTCAGATAAATATCTCCTGTTGAATTTATCATCCTTCTTAATTTCTTCATGGTATTTGCCCAAATCTGTAATTATTATTTACTGTAGTCCCTCCTTACCTGTGGTTTAGCTTTCTGATGTTTCAGTTACTTATACTCAACAGCAGTCCAAAAATATTAAAGGAAGAATTGTGCAAAGAACCAATTTGTAAGTTTTAAATTGTACACTGCCATGAGTAGTACAATAGGATCTCACACCATCATCCTCTGTCTTGCCTGGGAAGTGAATCATCCCTTTGTCTAGTGTATCCACATTGTATAAACTACCCTCCTGTTAGTCACTGCATAGCCATATTAGTCTCAGTTATGAAAACCTATACAGGTTATTAAACTATCTGAAGTTTCAGGCATCCACTGGGGAAGTCTTGGAACATATCCCCTGAGGATAATTGTGTTAATCCTCTCCTTATCTGATTGGAATGCAGCTTCCCTGAGGGCAGGGGCTTTGACATTGCTGAGGAGAGTCACCACAGAATCCAGAGACTAGCACACGCCTGACACCTTGTAGATGCAGGGATACTTAGGAGAATGCATCACTCAGCATGGAACACATCATGCTGAGTGAAACAAGCCAGTCCCAAAGGGACAAATACCATATGTTCTCCCTGATCGGTGACAACTGACTGAACACCAAAAAGGAAACCTCTTGAAGTGAAATCGACACTATGAGAAACGGTGACTTGATCAGCATAGCCCTGACTGTTAATGAACAACTTAATATATTATCCCTCTTAGTAGTTTTTTTTTTGTCTGTTATACTTAATATGACTGGTTTAATTCTGTAATTAATACACAGTTATTCTTAAGTGTTGAAATTTAACTGAAATGTGATCCCTGTTAAACATAAGAGTGGGAATAAGAGGGAAGAGATGTACAATTTGGGACATGCTCAAGCTGACTTGCCCCAAATGGTAGAGTTAGAAACATACCAGGGGATTCCAATTCAATCCCATCAAGGTGGC